>NC_041393.1:382688033-382689115 GCF_002162155.2 Triticum dicoccoides | reverse complement strand
GGGGTTGGATGAACAGTGAGCGGTGGCGTTGCCTCTAGATGAACAGGACCCCGTGGTGTGGATGGCTGGATGAACAGTAGACGGTGGAGGGGTGGCCGTGGAGGGGTGGTTGAACAGGACCCCGTGGTGTGGAGGGCTGGATGAACAGTAGATGGTGGAGGGCTGGATGAACAGTAGATGGTGGAGGGCTGGATGAACAGTAGCCGGTGGAGTAGCGCGCGGTGGAGGCTGGATGAATAGGAGCCCGTGGAGGCTGGAGGAGGTCGACAGTAGCCCATGGAGGCTGGAGGAGGTCGACAGTGGAGATGAATAGTATCCCGTGGAGTCCCGTTTTGCAGTACGCCACACCCCTCCCGATGAACAGGACCCCCGTTTCGACAGTAGGAGGTCCGTTTCGTCCGTTTTGCGGTACGCGATACCCCTCCAGATCAACAGGACCCCTGTTTTGACCGTAGGAGGTACGTTTCGTCCATTTTGCGATATGCCACACCCCTCCCGATCAACAGGACCCCCGTTTCGACCGTAGGAGGTCCGTTTCGTCAGTTTTGCAGTACGCCACACCCCTCCCGATCAACAGGACCCCGTTCCGAACGTAGGAGGTCCATTTCCTCCATTGTGCGGGACGCCAGGCCTCGTTTCCATCGCCTGTTCCGTCCAAGCCCTCCCGATGAACACGACCACGCATTCCGTTCCGACCGAGCTGGTTGGCTCCCCATGAACACGACGATGATTTTGTTTCTCCGTTCTGACCCAACCATGTATGTATGCGTGAGTAGGCGTTCGAGACCCTGCCCGTATGGACGTACGTGGCCGAATTTCCTTTCTGGCACCCTCACCGCTGTACGTACGTGTACATGCTACGTGCGCGCCTCTACATCGACATGTGCGCGCCTCTACATCAACCAGTATGTACGTACACGTTTGCAACCAGAATGACAACGTTACGTATGCTTCGACCAGGTGGGTCCCGACTGGCAGGCACTTCCTTGCCTGCGAAGATGTAGCTGGTGGGTCCCAGCAGTCAGGGGGTGAATTGTTTTTTTTTTGCCCGGACGCACTTCCTTGCGTGCAAAGATGTAGCT
>NC_041393.1:382658466-382687712 GCF_002162155.2 Triticum dicoccoides | reverse complement strand
CAGGGGGGCGAATCGTTTTTTTTTGCCCGGACGCACTTCCTTGCGTGCGAAGATCTAGCTGGTGGATCCCAGCAGTCAGGGGGACGAATCGTTTTTTTTTTTGCCCGGACGCACTTCCTTGCGTGCGAAGGTGCAGCTGGTGGGTCCCAGTAGTCAGGGGGGAAAAGGTTTTTTCACGAAATACGGTGGCCCGTCCGGTGGGTCCCCACTGTCAGGTGGAGAATAATTATTTTCCACGTAATAAGGAGGCACTTCCTTGCTGCGGCCGTGGACCCAGCTGTCAGCCTCTCCACATATAGTCCACGTCCGATGTAAGTCGTTCCCTGGCCACGTTGACCACGCCGCGCCGAGAGCACCATGCCGATGGACGACAGTGAGGCCTAGGAAGGGGACGATGGGGAGCCGGGGAAGACGCGGCAGTGGAAGCCCGCGCGGAGAGGAGTACGAGGGTTCACTGGTTTGGCTGCAGTGTGAGGCTGCCATCAACGTAGGGCCTGGCCAGCGGTGGGAATAGTATGGGGCGGTGAGGCCTCCACGACAGCACATCCGGCCACGGGAAGTAGGAGCATGCGGCACGACCGGCGCTGCTTTGGGCGGCTGGAGCAAGAAGACCAGAGGTTGAAGAAGCACTACGGCCGTTGGATGGACATCATACGGTCACTGTAGCTAGAATCCTTTATATTGACTAAGTTGACAAAGCCCTCCGTCCCCGTCAACTTAGTAGGCCCACAAGTCAGCCTCCCACCAAGGTAGTGTTGGAAATATGCCCTAGAGGCAATAATAAAAGGATTATTATTATATTTCCTTGTTCATGATAATTGTCTTTATTCATGCTATAATTGTATTATCCGGAAATCATAATACACGTGTGAATACATAGACCACAATATGTCCCTAGTGAGCCTCTAGTTGACTAGCTCGTTGATCAACAGATAGTCATGGTTTCCTGACTATGGACATTAGATGTCGTTGATAACGGGATCACATCATTAGGAGAATGATGTGATGGACAAGACCCAATCCTAAGCATAGCACAAGATCGTGTAGTTCGTTTGCTAGAGCTTTTCCAATGTCAAGTATCTTTTCCTTAGACCATGAGATCGTGTAACTCCCGGATACCGTAGTAGTGCTTTGGGTGTACCAAACATCACAACGTAACTGGGTGACTATAAAGGTGCACTACAGGTATCTCCGAAAGTGTCTGTTGGGTTGACACGGATCGAGACTGGGATTTGTCACTCCGTATGACGGAGAGGTATCTCTGGGCCCACTCGGTAATGCATCATCATAATGAGCTCAAGGTGACCAAGTGTTTGGTCACGGGATCATGCATTACGGTACGAGTAAAGTGACTTGCCGGTAACGAGACTGAACGAGGTATTGGGATACCGACGATCGAGTCTCGGGCAAGTAACGTACCGTTTGACAAAGGGAATTGTATACGTGGTTGATTGAATCCTCGACATCGTGGTTCATCCGATGAGATCATCGAGGAGCATGTGGGAGCCTACATGGGTATCCATATCCCGCTATTGGTTATTGACCAGAGATCCATCTCGGTCATGTCTGCGTTTCTCCCGAACCCGTAAGGTCTACACGCTTAAGGTTCGGTGATGCTAGGGTTTTTAGGAAGACTTGTATGTGATTACCGAATGTTGTTCGGAGTCCCGGATGAGATCCCAGACGTCACGAGGAGTTCCGGAATGGTCCCAAGGTGAAGATTTATATATGGGAAGTTGTCATACGGTCACCAGAAAGTTTCGGGGGCATATCGGTATTGTACCGGGGCCACCGGAGGGGTTCCGGGCGTCCACCGGGAGGGGCCACCTCTCTCGGAGGGCCCCATGGGCCGTAGGGGGCAGGGAACCAGCCCCTGGAGGGCTGGGCGCGCCCCCCCTGGGCCCATGCGCCTAGGGTTGGGGGGAAACCCTAAAGGGGGCGCCCCCCCTTTGCTTGGGGGGCAAGCCCCCTCCCTGGCCGCCGCCCCCCCCTCTAGATCTCATCTAGAGGGGGCCTGCCCCCTTCCCCCTTCCCCTATAAATAGAGGGGCGAGGGGAGGGCTGCACACCTGATCCAAGGCGCAGCCCCTCCCCTCCCCAACACCTCTCCTCCTCCGTTAAGTGCTTGGCGAAGCCCTGTCGGAGTACTGCCTCTCCACCACCACTACTCCGTCGTGCTGCTGCTGGAGTCTTCTTCCTCAACCTCTCCTTCCCCCTTGCTGGATCAAGAAGGAGGAGACATCATCTGCTCCGTACGTGTGTTGAACGTGGAGGTGTTGTTCGTTCGGCACTTGGTCATCGGTGATTTGGATCACGGCGAGTACGACTCCATCATCCCCTTTCTCTTGAAAGCTTCCGCTCGCGATCTAGAAAGGTATGTAGATGCACTCCTATCACTCGTTGCTTAGATGAACTCATAGATGGATCTTGGTGAAACCGTAGGAAAATTTTTATTTTCTGCAACGTTCCCCAATAGTGGTATAAGAGCCAGGTTTATGCGTAGTTCTCTATTGCACGAGTAGAACACAATTTTGTTGTGGGCGTAGATCTTGTCAACTTGCTTGCCACTACTAGTCTTTTCTTGCTTCAGCAGTATTGTGGGATGAAGCGGCCTGGACCGACCTTACACGTACGCTTACGTGAGACAGGTTCCACCGACTGACATGCACTAGATGCATAAGGTGGCTAGCGGGTGTCTGTCTCTCCCACTTTAGTTGGAGCGGATTCGATGAAAAGGGTCCTTATGAAGGGTAAATAGAAGTTGACAAAATCACGTTGTGGTTATTCGTAGGTAAGAAAATGTTCTTGCTAGAACCCAATTGCAGCCACGTAAAAGATGCAACAACAATTAGAGGACGTCTGACTTGTTTTTGCAGCAATTGTCATGTGATGTGATATGGCCAGAAGTTGTGATGAATGATGAATGATATATTGTGATGTATGAGATCATGTTCTTGTAATAGGAATCACGACTTGCATGTCGATGAGTATGACAACCGGCAGGAGCCATAGGAGTTGTCTTTATTTTTTGTATGACCTGCGTGTCATTGAAGAACGCCATGTAAATTACTTTACTTTATTGCTAAACGTGTTAGCCATAGAAGTAGAAGTAGTCGTTGGCGTGACAACTTCATGAAGACACAATGATGGAGATCATGGTGTCATGCCGGTGACGAAGATGATCATGGAGCCCCGAAGATGGAGATCGAAGGAGCTATATGATATTGGCCATATCATGTCACTACTATATAATTGCATGTGATGTTTATTATGTTTTATGCATCTTGTTTACTTAGAACGGCGGTAGTAAATAAGATGATCCCTTATAATAATTTCAAGAAAGTGTTCCCCCTAACTGTGCACCGTTGCTAAAGTTCGTCGTTTCGAAGCACGACGTGATGATCGGGTGTGGTAGATCCTTACGTTCACATACAATGGGTGTAGGACAATTTTACACATGCAGAACACTTAGGGTTAACTTGATGAGCCTAGCATGTACAGACAAGGCCTCGGAACACAAGAGACCGAAAGGTCGAACATGAGTCGTATGGAAGATACGATCAACATGGAGATGTTCACCGATGATGACTAGTCCGTCTCACATGATGATCGGACACGGCCTAGTCGACTCGGATCGTGTAACACTTAGATGACTAGAGGGATGTCAATCTGAGTGGGAGTTCATTAAATAATTTGATTAGATGAACTTAATTATCATGAACTTAGTCTAAAACTTGTGCAAAATATGTCTTGTAGATCAAATGGCCAACGCTCATGTCAACATGAACTTCAACGCGTTCCTAGAGAAAACCAAGCTGAAAGATGATGGCAACAACTATTCGGACTGGGTCCGGAACCTCAGGATCATCCTCATAGCAGCCAAGAAAGCATATGTCCTAGATGAACCGCTAGGTGAAGCACCCATCCCAGAGAACCAAGACGTTATGAACGCTTGGCAGTCACGTGCTGATGATTACTCCCTCGTTCAGTGCGGCATGCTTTACAGCTTAGAACCGGGGCTCCGAAAGCGTTTTGAGAAACACGGAGCATATGAGATGTTCGAGGAGCTGAAAATGGTTTTTCAAGCTCATGCCCGGGTCGAGAGATATGAAGTCTCCGACAAGTTCTATAGTTGTAAGATGGAGGAAAACAGTTCTGCCAGTGAGCACATACTCAAAATGTCTAGGTTGCACAACCGCCTGTCCCAGCTAGAGATCAACCTCCCGGACGAGGCGGTCATTTACAGAATCCTTCAGTCGCTCCCACCGAGCTACAAGAGCTTTGTGTTGAACTACAATATGCAGGGGATGGTGAAGACCATTCCTGAAGTATTTTCAATGCTGAAATCAGCAGAGGTTGAAATCAAGAAAGAACATCAAGTGTTGATGGTCAATAAAACCACCAAGTTCAAGAAGGGCAAGGGCAAGAAGAACTTCAAGAAGGACGGCAAGGATGTTGCCGCGCCCGGTAAGCCAGTTGCCAGGAAGAAGTCAGAGAATGGACCCAAGCCTGAGACTGAGTGCTTTTATTGCAAAGGGAAGGGTCACTTGAAGCGGAACTGCCCCAAATACTTAGCGGACAAGAAGGCCGGCAACACTAAAGGTATATTTGATATACATGTAATTGATGTGTACCTTACCAGTACTCGTAGTAACTCCTGGGTATTTGATACCGGTGCCATTGCTCATATTTGTAACTCACAGCAGGAGCTGCGGAATAAGCGGAGACTGGCGAAGGACAAGGTGACGATGCGTGTTGGGAATGGTTCCAAGGTCAATGCGATCGCCGTCGGCACGCTACCTCTACATTTACCCACGGGATTAGTTATGAACCTCAATAATTGTTATTTAGTGCCAAGTTTGAGCATGAACATTGTACCTGGATCTCGTTTAATACGAGATGGCTACTCATTTAAATCCGAGAATAATGGTTCTTCTATTTATATGAGAGATATGTTTTATGGTCATGCCCCGATGGTCAATGGTTTATTCTTAATGAATCTCGAACATAATGTTACACATATTCATAGCGTGAATACCAAAAGATGTAAAGTTGATAACGATAGTCCCACATACTTGTGGCACTGCCGCCTTGGTCACATTGGTGTCAAGCGCATGAAGAAGCTCCATGCCGATGGACTTTTAGAGTCTCTAGATTATGAATCATTTGACACATGCGAACCATGCCTCATGGGCAAAATGACCAAGACTCTGTTCTCCGAAACAATGGAGCGAGCAACCAACTTATTGGAAATCATACATACCGATGCGTGCGGTCCAATGAGCGTTCAGGCTCGCGGAGGATATCGTTATGTTCTCACTCTCACTGATGACATGAGTAGATATGGGTATGTCTACTTGATGAAACACAAGTCTGAGACCTTTGAAAAGTTCAAGGAATTTCAGAATGAGGTAGAGAATCAACATGACCGAAAGATAAAGTTCCTACGACCAGATCGTGGAGGAGAATACTTAAGTCACGAATTTGGTACACACTTAAGAAAATGTGGAATCGTTTCACAACTCACGCCGCCTACAACACCTCAGCTTAACGGTGTGTCCGAACATCGTAATCGCACTCTATTGGATATGGTGCGATCTATGATGTCTCTTACCGTTTTACCGCTATCATTTTGGGGATACGCTCTCGAGACAGCTACATTCACTTTAAATAGGGCACCATCCAAATCCGTTGAGACGACACCGTATGAATTATGGTTTGGGAAGAAACCTAAGCTGTCATTTTTAAAAGTTTGGGGATGCGATGCTTATGTCAAGAAACTACAACCTGAAAAGCTCGAAGCCAAGTCGGAAAAATGCGTCTTCATAGGATACCCTAAGGAAACCATTGGGTATACCTTCTACTTAAGATCCAAGGGCAAGACCTTTGTTGCCAAGAACGGATCCTTTCTGGAAAAAGAGTTTCTCTCGAAAGAAGTGGGAGGAAAGTAGAACTCGATGAAGTACTACCTCTTGAACCGGAAAGTAGTACAGCTCAGGAAAATATTCCTGTGGTGCCTACACCAACTGGAGAGGAAATTAATGATGATGATCAAGGTACTTTGAATCAAGTTGCTACTGAACCTCGTAGGTCCACAAGGACACGTTCCACACCAGAGTGGTATGGCAACCCTGTCCTGGAAATCATGTTGTTAGACAACGGTGAACCTTCGAACTATGAAGAAGTGATGGCAGGCCCAGATTCCAACAAATGGCTTGAAGCCATGCAATCCGAGATAGAATCCATGTATGAAAACAAAGTATGGACTTTGACAGACTTCCTCGATGATCGGCGAGCGATAGAAAACAAATGGATCTTTAAGAAGAAGACGGATGCAGATGGTAATATTACCATCTATAAAGCTCGACTTGTCGCTAAGGGTTATCGGCAAGTTGAAGGGGTTGACTACGATGAGACATTCTCTCCCGTAGCGAAGCTGAAGTCTGTCCGAATCATGTTAGCAATTGCCGCAGAATATGATTATGAGATATGGCAGATGGACGTCAAAACGGCATTCCTTAACGGGCATCTTAAGGAAGAACTGTATATGATGCAGCCGGAGGGTTTTGTCGATCCTAATAATGCTAACAAAGTATGCAAGCTCCAGCGATCCATTTATGGGCTGGTGCAAGCATCTCGGAGTTGGAACATTCGCTTTGATGAGATGATCAAAGTGTTTGGGTTTATGCAGACTTATGGAGAAGCCTGCGTTTACAAGAAAGTGAGTGGGAGCTCTGTAGCATTTCTCATATTATATGTAGATGACATACTTTTGATGGGAAATGATATAGAACTTTTGGACAGCATTAAGGCCTACTTGAATAAGTGTTTTTCAATGAAGGACCTTGGAGAAGTTGCTTACATATTAGGCATCAAGATCTATAGGGATAGATCGAGATGCCTCATAGGTCTTTCACAAAGCACATACCTTGATAAGATTTTGAAGAAGTTCAAAATGGATCAGTCCAAGAAAGGGTTCTTGCCTGTATTGCAAGGTGTGAGATTGAGCTCGGCTCAATGCCCAACCACGGCAAAAGATAAAGAAGTGATAAGTGTCATCCCCTATGCTTCAGCCATAGGATCTATTATGTATGCCATGCTATGTACCAGACCTGATGTAAACCTTGCCGTAAGTTTGGTAGGAAGGTACCAAAGTAATCCCGGCAAGGAACACCGGACAGCGGTCAAGAATATCCTGAAGTACCTGAAAAGGATAAAGGACATGTTTCTCGTTTATGGAGGTGACGAAGAGCTCGCCGTAAAGGGTTACGTCGACGCTAGCTTCGACACAGATCTGGATGGCTCTAAGTCACAAACCGGATACGTGTATATGTTGAATGGTGGAGCAGTAAGCTGGTGCAGCTGCAAGCAGAGCGCCGTGGCGGGATCTACATGTGAAGCGGAGTACATGGCAGCCTCGAAGGTAGCGCATGAAGCAATTTGGGTGAAGGAGTTCATCACCGACCTAGGAGTCATACCCAATGCGTCGGGGCCGATCAAACTCTTCTGTGACAACACTGGAGCTATTGCCCTTGCCAAGGAGCCCAGGTTTCACAAGAAGACCAGGCACATCAAGCGTCGTTTCAACTCCATCCGTGAAAATGTTCAAGATGGAGACATAGACATTTGCAAAGTACATACGGATCTGAATGTCGCAGATCCATTGACTAAACCTCTTTCGCGAGCAAAACATGATCAACACTAGAACTCTATGGGTGTTCGATTCATCACAATGTAACTAGATTATTGACTCTAGTGCAAGTGGGAAACTGTTGGAAATATGCCCTAGAGGCAATAATAAAAGGATTATTATTATATTTCCTTGTTCATGATAATTGTCTTTATTCATGCTATAATTGTATTATCCGGAAATCATAATACACGTGTGAATACATAGACCACAATATGTCCCTAGTGAGCCTCTAGTTGACTAGCTTGTTGATCAACAGATAGTCATGGTTTCCTGACTATGGACATTAGATGTCGTTGATAACAGGATCACATCATTAGGAGAATGATGTGATGGACAAGACCCAATCCTAAGCATAGCACAAGATCGTGTAGTTCGTTTGCTAGAGCTTTTCCAATGTCAAGTATCTTTTCCTTAGACCATGAGATCGTGTAACTCCCGGATACCGTAGGAGTGCTTTGGGTGTACCAAACATCACAACGTAACTAGGTGACTATAAAGGTGCACTACAGGTATCTCCGAAAGTGTCTGTTGGGTTGACACGGATCGAGACTTGGATTTGTCACTCCATATGACGGAGAGGTATCCCTGGGCCCACTCGGTAATGCATCATCATAATGAGCTCAAAGTGACCAAGTGATTGGTCACGGGATCGTGCATTATGGTACGAGTAAAGTGACTTGCCGGTAACGAGACTGAACAAGGTATTGGGATACCGACGATCGAGTCTCGGGCAAGTAACGTACCGTTTGACAAAGGGAATTGTATAAGGGGTTGATTGAATCCTCGACATCGTGGTTCATCCGTTGAGATCATCGAGGAGCATGTGGGAGCCAACATGGGTATCCAGATCCCGCTGTTGGTTATTGATCGGAGAGCCGTCTCGGTCATGTCTGCGTGTCTCCCGAACCCATAGGGTCTACACACTTAAGGTTGACGCTAGGGTTTTTAGGAAGACTTGTATGTGATTACCGAATGTTGTTCTGGGTCCCGGATGAGATCCCGGACGTCACGAGGAGTTCCGGAATGGTCCGGAGGTGAAGATTTATATATGGGAAGTTGTCATACGGTCACCGGAAAGTTTCGGGGGCATATCGGTATTGTACCGGGGCCACCGGAGGGGTTCCGGGGGTCCACCGGGAGGGGCCACCTCTCTTGGAGGGCCCCATGGGCCGTAGGGGGCAGGGAACCAGCCGCTGGAGGGCTGGGCGCCCCCCCCCCTTGGGCCCATGTGCCTAGGATTGGGGGTAAACCCTAAAGGGGGCGCCCCCCCTTTGCTTGGGGGGCAAGCCCCCTCCCTGGCCGCCGCCCCCCCTCTAGATCTCGTCTAGAGGGGGCCG
Organism: Triticum dicoccoides; assembly: GCF_002162155.2. Taxonomy (NCBI): domain Eukaryota; kingdom Viridiplantae; phylum Streptophyta; class Magnoliopsida; order Poales; family Poaceae; genus Triticum; species Triticum dicoccoides. The sequence goes on along the minus strand of NC_041393.1, from coordinate 382,678,683 downwards.
GCCCCCTTCCCCCTTCCCCTATAAATAGAGGGGCGAGGGGAGGGCTGCACACCTGATCCATGGCGCAGCCCCTCCCCTCCCCAACACCTCTCCTCCTCCGTTAAGTGCTTGGCGAAGTCCTGTCGGAGTACTGCCTCTCCACCACCACCACGCTGTCATGCTGCTGTTGGAGTCTTCTTCCTCAACCTCTCCTTCCCCCTTGCTGGATCAAGAAGGAGGAGACGTCATCCGCTCCATACGTGTGTTGAACGCGGAGGTGCTGTCCATTCAGCACTTGGTCATCGGTGATTTGGATCACGGCGAGTACGACTCCATCATCCCCTTTCCCTTGAAAGCTTCCGCTCGCAATCTACAAAGGTATGTAGATGCACTCCTATCACTCGTTGCTTAGATGAACTCATAGATGGATCTTGGTGAAACCATAGGAAAATATTTATTTTCTGCAACGTTCCCCAACAGGTGGGTCCCAGCTAGCAGGGGGTATTCATTTTTTTGTGCGTAATAAGGAGGCACTTCCGGTGGTTCCGAGCTGATAGCAGGGGAACGTTTTTTTCATGAAATATGGTGGCCCGTCGGGTGGGTCCCAGCAGTCAGGGGCAAACGTTTTTTTTGCGAAATACTGGTGGCCCGTCCGGTGGGTCCCTGCTGTTAGGTGGAGGAATAATTATTTTCCGCGTAATAAGGAGGCACTTCCTTGCGGCTGCCGTGGACCCAGCTATCAACCTCTTCATGTACAGTATTCTTCTGATGGAATTTGGTCCTTGACCACATTGACCACGCCGCGCCGAGAGCACCACAGCGGTGGACGACGGCGAGGCCTAGGAAGGGGATGACACGGAGCCAGGGAAGACGCGGCAGTGGATGCCCACGCGGAGAGGAGTACGAGGGTTCACTGGTTCGGCTACGCTGCCGTCACCGCAGAATAAACAGGGGGTGTGGGTGAGTGGAGTGGAGGGATGGCCTGGCCAGCGGTGGGAGTAGTATGGAGGCGGTGAGGCCTCCGCGGCAGCACAGCCGGCCACGGGAGGCAGGAGCAGGCGGCACGACCGGCGCTGCTTTGGGTGGCTGGAGCAAGAAGACTAGAGGTTGAAGAAGCACTACGGCCATTGGATGGACATCGTACGGTCAGTCGAGCTAGAATCGTGCATATTGACTAAGTTGACAAAGCCCTTCGTCCCCGTCAACTTAGTAGGCCCCGTCAACTTAGTGGACATCGTATGGGGAGTATTCTTTTTCTTGGGCGTAATAAGGAGGCACTTCCTTGCGTGCGAAGATATAGCTGGTGGGTCCGAGCTGTTAGTGGCGGTAATGTTTTTTTCGTGAAATACAGAGTCCCTTTCGATGGGTCCCAGATGTCAGGTGGAGGAATCATTATTTTGTGCGTAATAAGGGGGCATTTCCTTGCGTGCGACCGTGGACCCAGCTATCAGCCTCTCCACGTACAGTCCACTTCAGATGCATGTCGGTCGTTGACCACGTTGACCACGCCACGCCGAGAGTACCAGGGCAGTGGACGATGGCGAGGCCTAGAAAGGGAATGACACAGAGGCAGGGAAGACTCGGTAGTTGTTTCCCACACGAAGGAGAGTACAACTGTACGAGGGTTTACTGGTTCGTCTGCCGTCGCCAGAGAATAACAGCAGGTGTGGGACTGTTGATGAGTAGAGGGATGGCTAGGCCCGCGATTGGAGTACGGTGGGGCGGTGAGCCCTGCACGGCAGCACAGCCGGCCGCGGGGAGGAGGGAGCAGGCAGTCCCGTCGGCGCTTGTTTGAGCGGCTGCAGCAGGAGGAGCAGAGATTGAAGAAGCACGACGGTCATTGATTGGACATCCAACAGTATACAGGCCATCTGTGAAAAGCCTCAAATCTGTGGAAAACAGCATACAGCCCATCTGCCATTATTTCAAACAGTTTACAGCCCATTTGCTAATTCTTACGGGTTTTTTGGAGCCCATATTCTTTTTGTTAGCATTACAACCCATATTGTAGCCACGGTTAAAAAATTATACGAAATTTTGCATATGTCGGTGCGGTCTGAACTATTTTTAATCCCGAAATTTCGAGTCACATTCAGACTGATTTTAAAAATAAATGTATATCAATATAAAATCCAATAAATTGTCCATGCATAAAAATCAATGCAATTTAATATCTCGAAATGAAAAAAAGATATTTGAAACTAATTGCCAGTTTGATGTGTTTTAAAAATGTACAACCCATTTCTCATTACTGATAGGCCATTTTCTCGGCCAGCCGAACGAAGCTCTCCTCGTCTAGAAAGATTTGCAGCCCAACAGGCCTAATAAAGCGACTTACTTGACAAATCACAAAAGACTGGGCTAGCCATTTTCAGAAAGAAAAAAAAACTACTGGGCTGGTCTGTGATAAACATAAAAGAAAAGGCTGTCTAGACAGGCCAGAGTGTCCCGCACAGCCCAGTTGACACCCTGCTTCCGTCTCAAAAAAAATTTAGATAAATGCCACTCCAATTATGGCGATTCATAAAAATGCCACTGCAATTTCCAAACTTTGAAAAATGCCACTGCAATTTTTGCAAACTTTGAAAAACGCCACTGCAGTTTGCAAACTTTGGAAAACGCCACTGCAGTTTGCAAACTTTGGAAAACGCCACTCCAGACTTTGAAAAATGCCACTAGAAATGGAATGAAATGGCATTTTTCAAAGTTTGGAAATTGCAGTGTCATTTCGCGGAGGCATTTATCAAATTAACCCAAAACAAAAATAAATGGGCGAGCTGCTGGGTCCCTGGTGTCAGCCGCTCGTTGTGCAATTCTCTTGTTTATTCACTACGTTGACAATGGCATGGGACCCAGATGTCAGAAATCCACTAGGAGGAGCCATTTTTTATTGGCTTGAAATAAGGAGGCACTTGCTTGCGTACTGCCATGACCTTGGCGGGTCCCTGCTGTCATCCTCTCCACGTACAATCATCTCCTGATTGTGTACGCGTTAACTTTCTAGGCCCACAAGTCAGCCTCTAAACCCGTGGAGGACAAATACAACCCATCTAAAAAAAATAACAGCCCATTCCATACGTTCAAACGGAAAGTTCAACATTCAAGGCAAAGTAACAGGTCTGATCCACATATAGAGTACTGAACTTCCACGTTGACAACCATCATAGCCGAGTTAACTATCTACTCCCACTAGAGAAGTACTAACTTACTCTTAGCTAACTAGATGATGCCGGCCGCCATCTGTGGTACAAGCTAAACGCCGGCACCGGCGTCCTGCGCCTCGCCTAGGACTTACCAGAGGTGCGATAGGGCGTGTTGCTCGCACCCGTTGGCCCTTTCCATGCCGGCGAGGTCCAACGAAGCTTCGACTTCCAAGAGGGAAACCCACTTGACGAGCTCATATTAAAAATAAGCATCGCGAACGCGTGCGTGCCCGACAGTCTCCAGGGCTATTTACCGGGCGCCAGCCTCCACGTAGTCGGCCCAGTTGCAGGCACCCTGCTCGCCACTCAGAGCATCGGTGCGCTGCTGCTCCATGTCTCGCTGGCGGCACAAATCGGCGATACGCTGCTCCTCCGCCAGGCGGTCGCGCTCCAACAACTCCTTCTCCTCCGCCATGCGGTCACGCTCCAACAACTCCTCGATCTGCGCATTGCCATCTAAAGACAGATATAATGCCTCCTCCCTTCGTCTGCCTTACGGTGAAAAACCGAACACTAGTTCCGGCGGTGACCGCCTCCGGCGTCGCCTACCACGGACGGGCGGGGGCATGGCGGATGTGGCGAGCGACGTCTGGCCGATGGGGGCTTATGAGGATATGGCGAGTTGGGTCACGGTGGCACCGGAGAAGGCCGGGAAAGAATACTTATAGGAGGAAGGTAGCGCGGCGGTCATCGGAATTCAATGCATAATGGATTAGCGCGCCAGCTTGCCGTGGAAAACTAGGGAAACTGAAATTATGACTGTGTTGTCCCGTCCCGTCTGGGTCGCACGCCGGCATGGAGGTCAAACGAGTGCACTCGAATCATCTCCTTCCTTGTCAATAATGATTTCACGGATTTAAAAAGCCCGCAACAATTAAAGCATATCTTTTTTGCATCAGCTAACTTAATTACGGCCAGCTGCATACAGGAACTCAGAATCGCTCGCAGGCAGTACGCGAAGCAGCATGCAACGAGTTGCAGCCGAGGGCACGCATGCAGCCGCTTAAATCGCTGGAATTAATTAGGCTTAAACTTCTGCATGTCGTTAATTGTTTCCATGCCTTGGTCTTGCTGCTTTGCTCACGGGACTAATAAACCCGGACGGAGGGAGCACCTTGGTTGGTGAGAGGTTTGAATTAAGCCCTGCAAACCGGAAAGGAGGTACTAGTACGTGCGTGATCCGCTATTTATTCGTGTAGGATCGAGTAGGTCATTTCTTGGATTGAGCCCTGCAAACCAGAAAGGAGGTAGTACGTGTGTGATCCGCTATTTATCCGTGCAGGATCGATAGTGTAGCTTGTCAGTTTCTTCAGAGGTAGGCATTTTTATCCGTGTAGGATCGATAGTGTAGCTTGTCAGTTTCTTCAGAGGTAGGCATTTTTATTCAAAAAAAACTGCCACTCCGCATCTTCCGTTGCATATAAAACTGCCAGGAGCGCATTTATAGGTTAGCTAGTGATCGATCAGTAACTTGTAAACACTGAGCGAACAGAAATAAGTAACTGTTAATGCATCTCAATGATTCATAGATCATATACAAATATGTAGCTCCAAAAGCAAAGATCAGCCACTTCGGATCTTGCGTCGCAAGACTGGCAACTAAAACTAACTAGTATGATTCCCATACATAAGATCAACATGTTAATGCATCTCAATGATTCACAGATCATATACAAATATGTAGCTCCAAAAGCAAAGATCTAGAAAAAACATCTGTTCTTCCTACTAACATGGATGCTTCTCTTGGCCAACATTCAGTACAGACTGAAAGACAAATTTGCTTGTGAAGTCTACAATTCCTCTTGCAAACATAAGTGGTTTCACCAACAGCTGGAACCATGAGAATGAACCACACGTGATGGAGGAACATCCACTGCAATATGATTTGGTCTTCTCTCAATCACACCGCGAGACTATTTTCGGAATACAAACTTTAACTTAGGGAAAATGATGCCCATTGTATAATCAGACCAAAGCAATGAAGCACCTAGTGTTGGCCAGTAAATAGTACAGTACTACTTTTCTGCAGTCCATGAAGTGACTATCCAATCTTTGTGTCTATTTTCAAATGGCACTGCATGCAGTGACTATACTATTCTTTTGTGCAGTTCAACCAAAATTGCGGACACTTTGTTTGTTTGCCAAATAGCAACGGGCAGACATCTCTGTCTGCACAAATATCAAGCAGCTAGTAAACATATACCACACCATGTTCCCAGTGATGGAAGAGGTGAAAACGATACAACCAAAATTGAGCATCCAATCATTGAATCCTGTCCTGCACCTCCAATGTAGGTCCACCCTGCCAATAAATTCACATGCAAACCACTAGTATTACTATCTAATGACAGTACAAAAAGAGTAGCAAGATAGTAGCAAACCATGTACCTTCCTAATGAACAGCTCATAGTGCCACCAATTGGATATAAAGGTTTGGAAAAAAACATGCTCCTAATGTTGAACCAGTTGGACTTTTTGTGCAGTTCCACTAAAATCGAGCATCCCTGTTTGCATAGATATTGAAAGTGTGATTACTATAAAAGTGGCACTAGTTGAAGCATAGACTCAGAAATATAAGCATTCCAATTTCTTAATGGGAAAAGGTAGCAATACTATTTCTAACCACCTGTTTGAAGGAATAAATAAAGCAACAGCGGCTGATGTCAGGAAGGCATACATAGTTTTTTCTTAAAAACTGAGCCATTCCTGACCTTTCCTCTTATTTTAAGCAAATTTTGTGCAGTTCTACTAAAATAAAATGCCATCACCGCCTTGACAATTCAATGACACTGTACAAAAGGAAATGACTTAACATTACATCATGATGTCTGGTATGTAGTCGACAGGCATTAGAGACAAACATACAGACCTCCACCGATAACATAATGAACATTAATTTTAACAAAGGTGTGACTAGCTTTACCGGGATAATTTGAGTGAACTCTACACCCTCTGTTCCTTAATATAAGACGTTTTCGCGGTTCAATTTAAAGTACCCAAATGTCTAGTATTTAGAAAAACAGGTAGTAGTTTTCTTGAGCACATATCTGGGAAAGCTTGCCACACTTTATTTATGTCCATAGGCTAATGCAACACCATTCAAATACTACAAATATACACTAATCCGGTGGCTAGTGCAACAGTAGACTAGTTAGTTTATTATAGGATGTGCAACAGCATTAGAATCCCTTAGCTGAAAAATCTTTAATACATCCACAATCAACAGCAAACCCTGAAATAATCCAGTGACATTAAATGGCATTGCTTAAATTTATCGGTGGCATTAGACTGAGAGCGGCATTAGTTAAATGTGGCCTCACTTTAGCAGTAGCATTGCTTGACTTGACTGCTGGCGTTATACTAACAGCAAAAAAAGTGGCAATAAGAGCATGGGAGGCCCATTCGGACAGTGGGCGCACCTATACGATGTACCTCCATGGACGCAGAGTGGTGAGGGAGGTATGGTTGCCCAGAGCAACAAATATCCAGGCAGCATATGTGGATTACGTCCCATTTTTGTTCTCTTTAGCCACCTTTTTCCTATGTGAGGAGAACAAACCGATCGACCTGGTCATTCTCTATTGCATTGTCATGCCTTTCTACCCTTCTTCAACCAAGAGACATGAGACTCGTTCCTTAGCTACTGATTTTCCCCTTTTCAACCTAGATGCGGGTTCGATGCCTACTCTCTTGGACAGTACAGTCTCCCTTCCTTTCCTTATTCAACCCAGACATGGATTAGTCTGCATGAAGTTGGGTTTCCTTTAATAGTGCAAATTATGGTTTTCGTCTGTGTGGCGAGCAGAGCAGAGGATAGAAAATTGGGAAGATGGTGGACTGGAAAAAGATCCACATGCAACGACGTGCCAGATGGGGCAATAGAACAAGGGTATGGTTCAAAAAGAGGTAGCATACCTGAGGGTCGGCGGGAAGTGGCTTCCCTCGTGGTCGTCGTCCTCTGCACACACACTACGGCAGCGAGCTTGGGGATGGAGGCCATCCAGCACGGGCGCTAGGTCTGAGAGGACGGCCTTGTCGTCAGTGCGTGACCTCGCTCGCCGTCGACGAGTGCGTGAACGCTGCACGTCCTTTTCTTCCCCAGTGGATCTGTGACCACCGGTGAGGAGGGAGAGAGGGGCCGTCTTTTTTAGATCTGGAGAGAGGGTGGTAGTGTGAGAAGCAAGTGGGCAGCCCTTGGCAAGAAAGCGCTGAAGCTCCAGCCTATATATCTTTTTTATACTACTAGTACTGGAGGTGGAGTAGTGGTAGAGTAGTTTATATTTTCTCCGCGTATAGTTCCAGTTAGTCGTTCTTCAAAACTGAACGGCACGCCATTAAAAAAATAAAGGTCGATAACTAATGCGGCACCTCGGGCCAACGCGGCCAGATCGCATTTTGCACGAGAAATTACACACCATGTTTCGTTGACATGTGGTCCTGTTCCAACATATCAGTGAGACGAGGTGAGTAGTAGGAGTATTTCCGAATCGACGTGTAGGCGGGGCGCCCCTTCGTGAACTGTCACAAACTGGCAACCGTCCATCGACTCTTCGCCTTTCCCTCTCGATTTTGAACTGCTATCGCACGCTCTTCCTCTCCCTCCTCCATTTTCCTTCAGCCCTTCACCCTTTCTTCTGCCATTGTTCGATCGTCTTCTCCGTGGAGGGAATAGGAGGGAAACGACCCCGTTATTCTTGCCCCGGTCTAAAAGATGACGTGGTGGAGGAACTCATTGATCGGTGCAACGTCATCACCTCGGCTAGCATGGCAGGTTCGTTCAATCCCATTCTTGACTCAACTAATAACATCATTACAAGGAACCCAAGAGTCAAGGAGCGGTTTGATCTCCCCTATCTTCTTCGCCGTGACCCTGATGACTGGCGCCCTCACGACGGAGGCCTCACCCTATGCAAGTTGATGCCGCTTGATAATGATACGTATGATGTTAAGATGCCATCGCTTGAGGGCAAGGCTTGGGCAGGCAAATGGAGATTGGGTTGTTTACATTGGGTCCAACTTCGAGTGGGAACTTGTGAATGTGTACACTCGTGACCGGGTTCCACTTCCAAAAATCTTAGTAGGCTGCCCAGAGGTTGAGCACACCGGTATTGTACGCACGTTCAAATACAATCATGGTGACTGTCTTCTACGAAAGATAGCAATTTCTCGAGTTCCCAACCACTCTTGGAATTACAAAAACTATTAAGTTGTTGCTATCTTCGACAAGCTTGTTGCCGTCCTTGCTGGTTTGACTTGATGGATATTGCTCAAAAATCAGTTTCTGTACATGGATGAGTACTATGATGCAATTGAATACGAGGGCCTTGTGTTTGCTGCCACCACTCATGGCACTGTTTTTGCATGGAATCGTTGTTTCGGTACGTTTGTCATTATAATTGTTTCATCCACATGCATGCGGGTTAGCAAGTTTCCCTTTACTAATTAACCTTGTTCTTGTGATTCCAAGGTCCTGCGAACATTCCACCACCTATACTTGAAGATTTTTATAACCAAGGGGGAGATGAGGATGGTGATGATCACGAGCATGAGGACGAGCAGCGCCCATATACTATTTGGCACCTGGCAACTAATTCCGATGGATCACCTCTTCTCATGTGTATACAGCCCACTGATGATGTTACTGCTAACGAAGCAGGTGTAGTCTCCCATGGTCGCACTCTCCGGACCTATTCCAACACCCGTTGCATGGTATTCGGGATGGATACTAGTGTGCTAGCGCCAACTCCTTCTCCCTGGTACAGAATTGATAGTCTTGGAGAAAACTCGCTCTTCCTTGGACAAAACAATCCAATGATGGTGAAAGGAGATCCAACTGTTGTTGACACAACGTTACTACCATTTATGAGAAGCAACTGTGTCTATACCTCGGACATTTGGGTGGTTCCCTACCTTGGTACTGATATAGTAGGCCGCTTCAGCCTGGATGATCGCTCCTGCGTTGGTCTCCAGATCGACAATGGATGGCCCGTCCCAGAGAATCACTTGTGGTTCAAAGCAAGTGTTTCCAACGCTGAGGAATGGTTGAGTTGAAGTTCATTTCATTGCTTGTTATTTGTTGTGTGATGAAAACTTTAGTATTTATAATGTATCCTCATTGTCGATGTGGGTTGATGACCTTTTGTATGTAACAAAATGATATGCCTGTGATAAACTTACTAAATTTGTGAATGGATTTTGAGTCCCTTCTGTGAGTGAGTGGTGCAACGAGGCAAAAAAATATTTTCCGAATACATAATTGCACGTGCATTGCAACAGGTTATCGGATGAGGCCAATCAACAATAGTAGTACACTATTTGTACTAGCTTCACATGCTTCGCGCGTCGTGCGGGTGTTTTTACTGTAGCCATATTGTACTACATAACCAGCACCTCAAATCCTCGATACTAGTAGTACTATATAGTAAGTAGTAGGAGTAGTAGGGTGGCATGGGCCAGAACAACCATTCACGTCTAGGAGTATGGCACACGCCACCAGCACGACTTCCATCTGACACCATATTTCTTGGAGTCCATGCTAGAGAAATTTCTTCAACCTCGTCGTTTCTCTAACTCAGCCATCACGCGGCGGGCGAGGTGGGGGTTTGCCGATAGTCGGTTTCCTCAACTGCAGTCCCACTTGTAAGGCCAACTCCAACGCTCTATCAATATATGGATGTACTCTTCTTCCCAATACAAAAACTTGCATCCATTCTACTCCCTCCATTGCACAATACATGCCTTCTATTTGTCAAAATATATATGTATCTAGACATGTTTTAGTATATAGGTACATCCATTTTTGGACAAATGGAAGTCAAGTATTTTGGAACGGAGGGAGTACACAATAAAAATTTTAAGTTAGCACAACTAGTCTAATCCGAGAGCACAACCGAAGATTTGGTTGGGTTCTTCCTCCTTTTGCCGACACGTGGGACATCCAGCATCCAGGTCGTGTCATGAAAGAAAATAGAGCGCATCTTGGGTTAAACTGTAAATAGAATCTTACTACTCTTGAGTAACTCCAAAAGCGGCCACCGAAGATCTTTCTTGGATTTGTTTTTCATCACCAGCACATCGAGGTGAAAGATGTGCATGTTTAGTGGGTCCGCTTGCGTTTTCACTGACATGTGGGACCGCATGTGAGCAAACAGACGATGGGCTCCACGCGTCCGCTGGCTGGCTGAGAAGAGAGATAGAGGAGGGCTGAGCACGGACTGCAGGAAATTTGTTCTACGTACCTTGATATAGGCTCGATATAGTGGGGTGGCATGGGCCATAACTAGCATTCACGTCTAGCAGTACGGCACATGCCACCAACACGAGTCCCATCCGACACCAATTTTCTTGGAGTCCGTGCTACAGCCATCTCTTCTCCCTCCTATTTTCTCAGCCATCGCACGGTGGGCGGGGTGGGGGTTTGCCAATAGTCGGTTTGCTCAACTGCGGTCCCACTTGTAAGTGAAAATGCAACACCGCACGCATTCCCGCTTGAGCGGCGTGCCGGACCAACCGTGTGGGGGTGCGACACAAACACGGCAGGCTTTTCCTTTTGAACTCGTAACTTGTAAAAAAAGTTCTGCTCCATGGCACGATCGATAGATAGAAAATAACGATTTTGCCTAGAGTAATGAGAAGTTTGGTTCTGGCGCCGTTCATGCATGGAGTACGTACGAAAATTATGAAGTTGATGCGAAAGGTAAGATAATTACTATAGTATCATATACTACTACATGATTTTGATGGAAAGATAAGAATACATACGGATCCATCAACGACATCCTCATGCCCTAGTGCGCCGGGTCACCAACCGACGTGTGAGGAGCAGCGGCGTTGGCGGCGAGCTCAACGTGCTTCTGAACAGTCCCGTCCAAGGTTGCCCTGCGGTCCAAGAAGGCCAGCGTCCTATCGTCCTCCTCTTGCATGTAGTAGTCCTTGTGGACGATTTGCACGTAGACGTGGGTGATTATGTCGATGGTGTCTTACTGCACCAGGCGCTGCGCGGCGAGCGCGACCTCGAGGTGGAAATTGTACGGCGCGACGGCGGGCAGTCGCAGGGCCACCAGTGCGTCAAAGAGGTTGTCACCATAGTGGCCATTGAGGGTGGCGGGCATCGCAGAGCCTGGGCGCGTCGGCTGGAGGCTTACGTCAAAGTCGTACGCGAGCTTCTTGACGATGGTGAACTTGTTGAGGAAACCGACGAGGACCTCGTCAAACAAGGAGACGAAGCTGTCGTCCAAGCGGCCCCTCGCCCTGGCAGCCTCAAGCAATACTACCTGGAGACGTTTCTCGTTGCCGGGCCGTAGGCCGGTGTCGTGGACCATCTGGCACAGCCGGCTGATGCTCGCGCTCATCGCCTCCATGGGTCTAGCTTAGCTTCTAGTCAACTAATCTTGTGATTCGAGTGATCACTCTTGCCCTTGGTTAGCATGCATAGGTGCGTAGGATTTCGTACTACTCCTCGACCCTCTACTACACCTGCCTTTGGCTATATGATAGGTGGGCCAACCACCCCCTGGGCCCACGTGTCGTTCACCCAAAGGCAGTTGTCGTAATTCAATGAACATGCGTCCCCCTCCATGCCGGTGCAGTATAGTCATCTCGCCGGACCTCTAGTTGGGCCCAAAGCAGAGAAGTTTGATGTTTACTGGTTTATTGGTCCCCTTTGCATTTTGCGCCAAGTTTTGACCTTTGATTTAACTAATAAAATGTTAATGCATGTAAACAAAAATGTTGTGTAAGTCACATTACGAAAACCAAATAATCCCAAAACACTTAGGCTGGTCATAGTGGAGAGTAACTTAGACTAGTAACATGTGTATGTTACTAGTCTATGTTACTATCTTTATAGTGCATAGTGTCATAGATTAGTATCATAAGTGATCTCGTTTATTGCCATGCATGACACATAGTAGCATCACATTTATTATGTTACGGTATCTACCTATGTTACTATAACCATCTCTCTCTTCTTTAATTGCCTGCCACATAAGCATGTTTGCGAGTCCCAAGTGCATGATACTACTTATGTTACCCCCACTATGTATAGCCTTAGGCACGATGCATTAACTCCCTCCTTGTTTCTTATTTCGTGACATATCAACCAATGAGAGATGTGGGTCGTGCATGCTTTCAATGACTTGAGACTACCAAACATGACATGCAGTGTTTACTTCATTGCATGTAATCCTATTAGTAGTTAGCAAAAAAACATTAAGTTCTCTCGCCGATAGGAATAAAACACCATGTATTTATTTACAGAGGGAGTAGTACATTTTTTGTGACATGCATTACTAGATATTGCTAGTCAAATACTAAAATCCAGATGGACGTGGTAGTACTCCTAAATCCATACGGTGGTGCTACTAGTACTAGTAGTAGTACTTACTACCAATGTAGTAGTAGGAGTACTAGCACTGTACTACCCGTTGGTCAAATTATTACGTGTTGCTCCTCATAGTGAAGTGATAAGACCCTGCGCCAGAGATGACACCTGAGTATAGGCGCCCTGTTCGGCATACCATAGTCAGCCTCACCGTCTGCAGTCACTATCATCATGGTTGTAGAGCTAGCTTGCTTACAACTAGCCCTGTTCGACATAATTTCCCGTGCGTAGATGCCCGTGCATTGCACGGAACACCAAGATTGGGGGTGGACGGCTCTGGCAGCGGCCATCGCGCCAGATTTTTCCACGGCCTTCTAGATGTGGTGGGGAGGAGATAAGGCTGATTGTGAGAGACATGAGTTGTTTGTAAATAGGGAACAAGTGCGGGCATCTGTTTGCAAAAATTGAGAAGCTTGGTTTCTATGCGTCAGATCTAGATGCGACGTCTATTGGTGAAAGATGGGAGGCACAACATCATCACCAACTCAGGACCTGTTTGATTTGCAGGATTTTGAAAACGCGGGAATAGGACACGGCAATATTACAAGTTTCAAACTGATATTACAAATGTTAGGTGTAATGCCGCACCTAGGAAGAGGGAATTACTAGGAAGTTAACGTAAGAACTTTCGTTACTTTAGGTGGATGCAGCATTATCATACAAACTAAAATCCACCGCCCTGACAAGTTACTAATGGGCAAATAAGTTTTCGAGTCTCTGGCCACTTGATGTTTCAAAAACAAATTCAGCTTCTGCGGAGACTTTGTCATTTAGACTTAGACACTTGCGGGGATCAGCACGCCATTCATTGCTGCGCCAGAGAATGCAAAACCTCATTACCTTGAGCACACTTGCCTCCAGAACAAAGAACCTGGCCAATTTAATCTCAGATGTGCTGCTGCGATAGTTGATCAAATCAATTTCTGTAAGATGGAGATCAAGGCATTCGATGAGATTGTAATAGTGCAGCACATTTTTCACTTTCGTGTCTTTTTTTATCTGCAAAAGAAGAGAACATATTAGAGCAGCTAGCTGCATAGGATTGTCGTGTCATCAAGAGGTACCAATATCATTCGCTCATACGATAGGGTTGGCTGGCTAGTGATAATGTTTCACTCTCTCTCTCTCTTTCTGTTTCCTCTCATTTAACTAGGAGCACGATGTCAAATCAAAAGATTTTGGCACCGCTCTCGCGATGTGAGAGAGTTGGCACCGCTGTGCACACAGACCCACATGTATAAACAAATCAAGCAAACCAACTACACCAGCCTCTCACTCTCCCAAACAAGTGTTTTTATTGCCTTAGTCCTCTCTCTCTCCCACTTTGTGTTTTTTCATTGCGTGAGTTAATTTGGCACCAGAGCAAAGTAGGTGATCCAGATTGGGGTACCAGGTGAGCAATGGAGGGGCATCGATGCCAAATGCATCACAAGTGAATTTGGCACATGTTTTGGCCTACATAGCCACTTTTGTACTCCCTCTGTCCCAAAATTCTTGTCTTAAATTTGTCTAAATATGGATGTATCTAGTTACATTTTAGTGTTAGATACATCCATATCTAAACAAATATAAGACAAGAATTTTGGGACGGAGGGAATACTACCTCGTATTTAGTATAAAATTTTGACCATAGATTTACCTAAGAAAATGCCAATGCATGTCACTAAAAATTACACCATTTGAAATTATGTTCAAATACGAATCCAACGATATAGTTCTTAGTGACATGAATTAACATTTTGTCAGTTAAATCTATGGTCAAAGTTTGATACTACAAAATTGGAAGAGTAAACCAGGACGGAGGTAGTACTTGCTCTTAGGGTAACCATAGAGTTACTGGAGTAGTCTAAGTTACTTTCCACTATGACTAGCCTAGGCTACTATAGTAGTACAGCATAAAAATGATGCAGGTGATCACGTGAGAAAAAAATACTAAAAACATTTCTTTCGGTGCAGTGCGTAGATGCAGTTTTGAACACTACACTTGTCATCGTATTTTGGGAAAATTATGAAAAAAAATGAGCTACATTGTGATTACCGTTGACTTATAGGAAAGAAGTTTCACCTCAATGAGTAGCTTCTCCATGCACGGAAAGCATGTAAGGAAACCAACAACTTGATCCAGATTGGGGCTGATAGATTTTAGTGCTAAGATCTTCACTATGCGCATGGACTGGGTCAAGCTTGTGGGAATCATTTTCTTGAAGACAGTCGTAGATACATCAAAAAGAAATTTAAAAATGTGAATTTCAAGAAGACGGAGAAGAAGATAAGTGTTGTACCTGAACGATTACAAATCCAATAAAGAGTTCGGAGAATTTGGCAGACGAGTACACCAACGCTGTCAATTTCGGCGCGTCAATGACCCTGATTTTTGTTGGACCTTCTAGATCCGATACAAGCAATCTCTCAAGGAAAGGCGCATTCTCAATGACCATAACATGGAACAGCTGGAATGATCTCTTCCCAATTGATGTCTTGTTGCGGGGCCAGCAAGACACATAAATCCATTAGAGATTCGTCGAGGCGATGTGGAGGCTAATGAACCCGTGGATCTGCTCAAGACGAAGGTATTCGAGCGCAGTACAGCTGCGGAGCAGGTGCTCCATAGCCTTCTTCGATATGACAACGTCGAAGAGGTCGAGCTGCTTGAGTTGAGGGAGAAGAAGGGTGGGCGCGGCATTAATCTGGGGAAGATAGCAGGAGCTGAAGCTGGCGCGACACAACGTTGGCGTGAGGCGGAGCACGTACGGCGGCAGAGAGCGACATCGTCCAGCTTCAAAGCTGAGCTCCTCGAGATGATCTAGGGCGGGGGATAAGAACCACTCGTCGGACTTGGGTTGGACCTTGCAGCTGGTACTGAACATGCGGATGTCAAGGCGTCTGGCTGGCCCAGGGTGCGATGAAAGGATCTTGGAGACTGCGGCCATGCGTTTGCAATCCCCGTCGCAGAGGCAGCTATCGACGGTGAGGTTGAGGGGATGTAGCGCCAGAGGGGGCGCCACCACCGGGAGAGCAGGGCGGTCCGCACGGCAGATTTGGTGGGGAGGAGGCCGATGATGACGAGCAGCATGTCGTCGGGAAGGCTGCTGATGAAGTCCAGGCTCGCCGGATGCGGTTTTGGCTCGAGCCGCCTCCGCTTGTTGGCTGCCTCGCTATCCATCTCAACCGGCGGCGACGCCGGTGTACACGTGTGCTGGTGTGTGTTGTGTGCTGGGTGTGCGCGAGTGCGTCCTTCTATGCATGCCGCCGCGTAGTGGTGAATTGTGCACGAGTGTGTCCTTCGCGCGCAAGAAGTTTGTCCTCAATGCGCCCTCAATTTACTAGCGTGCGGGGTGCTAACCTGAGTGGTTTCAACTTTGTTTACTTCACCATGTGTCAGATGGGCCTCTAGTTTACTTATTTTCACCCACTGCCACATGGGCCAGCACACCAAGATACAGAACACGAGCTGACAACGCAGCATGTGGATTGGTTGACCGGTCAACTAAACAATATACAGAGCTATACGCTGACACAGTGAGCGTATAATCCGTCGGTATAGAGAGTTCGAGTGAGAGGGGAGGCCCGTGAGAGTAGCAGAGAGAGAGAGAGAGAGAGAAAGAGCTACTCCCTCCATTCGATAATGTAGTTACAACATTTTTTTAAGTCAAACTTTTGAAACTTTGACCAAGTTTATAAAGAAATTACTTATATCTACAATACCAAAGATAAATGATAGTATGAAGTAAGTACATGTTGTGATGAATCTAATGATCATTCCAGATGTAAATGTTTTTCTCCACATATACCTGGTCAAACTTTTCTGAGGTTTGACTTTTCAAAACATCCATATGCTTATGGACGTGAAAGAGTCCCTAACGAGAGAGAGAGAGAGAGAGAGAGAGTGAAAAAAGTGTGTGTGCATGTGTGAAAGAGACATGGACAACACATGATAAAAGTAGAGAAAAAGCATGCGTGTCTTATGCAAACATATCACACATGCATCTTCGACAACGGAGGCAAGGTGAGGAGATAGTGTGTGGTTGTTTGGAACCGAGAGAGGAATACCCCTAGCACGTGGCCAAGAGGGGTCTGACAAACAAGGGAGAGAGGTCGAGAGAGACATACGGAGAAAATGCAGACATGGGGAGGAGAGAGTGTATGTTTGTCATAGAGAGATCCCCTGGAGATCGTGATGGGACTACATGGGTGGGAGATCGAGTGACAAGGTGTGTGCGCGATAGAAGATGCCCCGAGAGATATCGAGATAGACGTATGGATGGAAGGAGACAATACATGTGTTCCTAATGGCTAGTAAGAGATAATCATACTTAGGAGGGGGGAGTGCTTGTGCCTATGGCCCTGTTTGGATACTCTAACTCAGTTAGAGGTTAGAGTTAGATTCATACCCTGAACTAACCCTGAACTAACTCTAAGTAAAGAGGTGTTTGGATGGCAGGGTTAGATGGAGCGCGGATACGGCGAGGCACCTTCATGGGCGGTGCGAGAGGGAGGGAGGGAGAGGACGAGAAGCTTCGAGGAAGTGGGGAGGGATCTGCTGCGGGCAGAGCGAGAGAAAAAAGTGTTTATTAGTGCTCCCGGGAAGAACTAACCCAAATAAGCACCTCTTGGATGGGTTAGTTTTTTTGGATGGGTTAGATGCATCTAACCTAAACTAACCCTCCTGTTTGGATCTTTTTGGGTTAGTTGACTCCAAACTAACACAAACTAACTCTAACCCATGGATCCAAATAGAGCCTATGATGGAGTGAGGGATTATGGTACTTAGGGTGGTGCGTGTCACATGGAGAGAGAACAAGGGCGGAGAGTGTTGGATGGGTCTATATGTATAGCGCGAGGGAGACATGTGTATGTGTGAACCAGGGAGATATAAGGCCAGTTTGGCTTGCGTCGTGAGCATCTTTTGCGTGGCCTAGGGTTGTGGCTTGATTTCATGCACGCTTGTTTGGTTGCTACCCTGTGAAAAAGAAAGCCCGCCTGGGCTGGGTTCCCTTGCACTTTAATTAGCCTGGCTGAACTCCAGACACTGCAAGTAGCCTGGCCCAAGCGACCGATTTCGAAAGCCTGGCCATGCCTGGTCGTGCGGCCACTAGGCTAACAGCAACATGGATGGATATCAGCATTAAATAATTGATGCATGGATTGATTGATGGGACATTGATGCTTTGCCTGGCCCAGGCATGAACCAAATGCTTCAGCATCACACAAGCCTGGCCAGGCAGAAATATTTTACATCTCACGTCCACACCAGGCAGTACCGGCCATCAAGGCATGAGGGTCAGGTCACGAACCAAACTAACCAATAAAGTTTGAGAGAGATTGAGGAGCCCCGATAAGGCTTAGTGGTGCGTCAGATAGCTGAGAGGGGGAAAGAGATATTCCATCCGCTCGATAATGCAGTGCATGTAAATTTTTTAGAAGTCAAACTTTGGAAACTTTGATCAGGTTTACGCAAATGTTATTTATATCTACAATACCAAATATCTCATGGTGAATCTAATGGTATATGTTTGTCGTACTAGATGTAATTATTTTTCTCCACGTACATGGTCAAACTTTGTGATGTTTGATTTTTCAATAAATCTATATGCTATGGACGGAGGAGAGTGCCTCAGTCGAGACAGATCTAGTGTGTGTGAAGGACAATGAGTAAGTGTGCAAAAACAGTATGTGTGTGAAAGAGAAAGTGACAACAAACGATACATTAGAGAGAGAGTGTGTGTGTTTTTTCGTTTCTTATGCGAACATATCACGCATGCATCTCCGAGATGGAAAAGCGAGGCGAGGAGATACACGAAGATAGCTAGTGTGTGATTGTTTGCAACTGAGAGAGACACCCCTGTAGCACATGTCCAATAGAGGTCTGGCCAACAAGGAAAAAAGGTAGAGAGGGACACATGGATGGCATGGACGCATGGGGAGGGAGAGAGGGTGTGTTTGTGATAGAGAGATCCCCTCGAGATCGTGAGGGGACTATATGTGTGGGAGATCGAGGGAGTGCGTGCACGATAGAAAGATGCCCCGAGAGAAATCGAGATAGACCATGCACATGTTTGTGATGGAGACTAAGATTAGCTAGTCATATACATATAGGGGGACTGCGTGTGCCAACAATTGAGTGAGAGACCATCATACTTGGCTAGCTGGGCATGAGATTGTGTGTGTGTGTGTGTGTGCGTGTGAGATGGAGATAGAACGAGGGAGAGAGATAGAGTTTTAGATGGGCCTATCGAGTGCGAGTAAGATATGCATGTGTATGTGTGACCCACGTGGATGGAGAGTTTGAGAGAGGGGGGGAAGAGCTCCGAGACGACATAGTGGTGCGTGAGAGAGTTATGGGCAAAGAGCCAAGGAATTTGCATGCGTACGATGAGTGCACCCAAGATATCTAGCTTGGACTAGCTAGAGTATCATACATTGTGTGCGAGAGAGACCTATAGATGGTGTATATATGAATGCGAACTAGAAAGACCGCCCCACACACACACACACACACACAAAGAGAGAGAGAGAGAGAGAGAGAGAGATAGATAGATAGATAGATAGATAGATAGATAGATAGATAGATAGATAGATAGATAGATAGAGAGAGAGAGAGAGCGAGAGAGAGATGGAGAGAAAGGGAGAGGGACCAACAAGGTTTTTGTGTCGGATGCGTGCGACAGAATTGACGATTGTCGGCGAGAGAGTGAGAGTGAGTGAGGGAGAGAGAGAGAGAGAGAGAACAGGAGTCCGGGAGAGGGGGAGGTCGCGTTTTATGCATCAAAGACTGATATAAACCATGTTTCGATATAAACTAGCATTCAAATATTTAAATTGGAGAACATGTTGTCTGCAATCCACACATGAATGGATATATGCGTATACCAAACAAGTTCATTAATTTGATTTTCAACATGTTCATGGAGTACTATAATACTGTACAACATACTACTCGATTGAGGTTTTCAATTTTGGATTTAGTTCACTACTTTGACCTACTGAACGAGCTAGTTCATTGAATCGAGATATTTCATTTTGGGTTTGATTCGTGTTTTTAAGTGGGTCAACTATTTGTCATATAGTAAATTGCTAGCAACGAGCATGTAAAGACACATTACTCCCGAGCATCATCTCTCCATCTAAAAAAGAAGTGGCAAGCTAATATTTCAAAATTTGATTCGAATCGACTTGGTAAGGTAGACGTGGATGCTCGTTCTCCCAAAATTAGAACGAACTATTAAACATCCTCTCTGCTCGGTGGAATTCGCCCAAGCAAATAAATGGGAGACGCGAAATTACCGTCCTATGTGGGACACGCATCAATTGGCCCGTTGTACATCGAGGGTAGGTTCGTAACTTCATCCAAGCGCGCCTTCTCCTCGGCCGAAATGACATGTGCCGAATAATTCATAAACCATGGTCGGAAAAACACGCTCTCCTCACCCAAAATAGCTCGCGCCCACTATTTCAAAACACGCTCTCCTCGCCCGAAATCGCTCACGCCCACTATAGTTGAAAACACGCCCTCCTCACCCGAAATCGCTCCTGCCCACTATTTGGGGAGAAGCAAAGTTACTCTACTATCCCCGACCCTCAGTACACATACCCAAGCCGAGAAGCCTATAGGCAAGGGTAGAACTGTAACTCCCCTCACATTACAGACAAATG
>NC_041393.1:382643158-382657995 GCF_002162155.2 Triticum dicoccoides | reverse complement strand
CTTCCCAGGAAGCTCCCTTCTCCCGAGCCGCGAAACCTCAGCCCCAGCTCCATGGCGCCCCCACCACACCAATTTCACAGCCGCCCTCCTCCCTAATGCCGGAGACATTGTCCAATTGCCATCATGCACTGGGCCGTGTGCCTCTTACTCCATGCTGCTGGTGCTGCCTCGACGACGGCTGCGTGAACCGTACCAGAGCCAACTCACCCCCGCCGTTGTTCACGGCACCGGAGCGGCTCCAACTTCGGATCCATCCAGAGACTTGGCGCTGCTTCCGCGTAGCCGTCGACCATCGCGACATCGCTCTTTCCCTTCCGTCGGTCGCCACCGCAACCGCGCCGGCCTCACCGACTCGGCAGATGGACCTGCCTACTTCACCATGCCGCCAGATAGGTCGCACCCTCATCTCAAATCACTTTATTTAGGCGTCAGTTGTTTCAATTTTTATTCTGGGCAAATCCATTCCCAATGGGAAGCAGCACCCCTCGAGGTGGCGGAGCTCCTAGGCTGCTGGTTGGCTGGTGTCTAATGTAAGGGTGCGGGGCTGCAAGTTCGCCGCCGAAGCAGCGCTTAGATGGCTATCTTTTAGAGTTACGTGGGTTGAAGCTACTGCCGCCGCCGGATCTAGATGACGGGGAGTCTTTGTGGATCGGCCCGGGGGCGGCGCAACCACGGCAGTGCGATGGGGCGGGGAGTGGGGTTTTGGCCGGGGCCACGGACGGCGGAGGCAGGCTGCTCTGCCGTTGGTCACTGGCTCTTCGGGGAAGATTCCGAACAGTGTCAGCCGGGAGGCACAAGACGGCCATCAGGCCATCCAGCGTATATCAGACAGTACCAAAATAAAATAAAATCGTGTGACCCCAATTTAGACTTCAGTTAGTAGACGTGTGACCACTCTCGTACCTTGTTGTTGATCTCTTAGTGTATTTCTTCAGATCAAAGAGATATGTCGTTCTTAACATTATGCGTTATCTGCGTCTTCAGACACACCGTCTTCCGACTCACCGCAGCTGCTCCAGAAGGGGACGCATACACCAGAAGGGAGCTATAGTCCCCACTCAACAGTTCGCTGCATCGAATGCGCGTGCCCGACATGGACAGCCACAACAACTGCAGGGCCATCGGCAAGTCAGCAATGATGCTCACTCCTATGGATGGCAGCCAAATAGGTTGTACCCTCATCTTACTTGTGTGCAACATTTATGGCTTTGTTATTCATCTAAGAACGGAAAATAGATCATCACATTTCACTGTATATCCATGCTGATCTCTCACTGGTCTTGTTCAGGAGTTCATGTTGTTCCATAGTTCAACTAAGATACTTGTTCTTTAGGTAACACTGTTCCATAGTTATTATCCATCAGCCAATGCTATCCCACGGGCTGGTGATTATAGTATTATACCACTTCTAGTATTACCTATGTTGTTCTTTAATACTTTCGTGTGCCATCTAGTTAATCTAGAGTACAAACGATACATATTCTGTAGCTTTCATCTGTGTTCTCCCTTTAGTTTATGAGACCTGTTGCTGCTAGTTAACCCTAGTCCTACTATTTATGTCGTCTCCTACAGGCACTCATTTACATAAATCTAACTACTAGTTGTCTTCCATGCATGTCAGATATAATTGCACACATTGATATATCCACAAGAACCTCATGGAGCAATGTAAAGGCCAATAAACTTGATGTCAATGATACCCAATATGATGGAACATGTAAAGGCAGTTCTTCAGAAGACTTGCAAAAATATGATGAATCCTCTTCACCCCACAAGGTCCTTGCTCTAACTTGGCATGTGATATGGGTACAACATGCATATAATGTCCTGGAGTGTATCTACTCTGTTGCAATGCCATGTGCTTAGCATGCTGATCATGCATGTAAATATGTCATGCCTTCCTGTTTTTCAGTACCTATTCCATTCATGATAACATGTTTTCAAATTCAAGTACTGTCATTCTACTCTATCGCAATGCCATCTTCTTAATTTGGACATCATGCTTCTAAATATCTTATGCATTGTTATTCATTAGTATGTACTTCATTTGTCTGCCATACCATGTTTTTTACATTGAAGTGCTGTTCTAGTGCTCTATTGCAATGCCATCTTATTTTCCCAATCATACACGTGTATGTTGCCTTAGTTATTTCTGTACGTATTCCGCTAGCATATAGTTTTACATTCAACTAGTGTTTTTTTGTTGTGTTGTCCTGTCGTATCCCTAGCTCTTACACCATACTCCCTCCGTTCGGATTACATGTTGCCGAAATGGATAAAAAAGGATGTATCTAGAACTGAAATACGCCTAGACCCATCCATTTTTTTCCGAATGGAGGGAATACATGTCAATATGTCATGCCTTTCTATTCTTCAGTACCTATTCCATCTCTCTGCTGTCGCATGTTTTATAATTAAAGCACCATTCTTCTATACAAGGCATGCAAGGGGAAGATGACTATGTTAGAATCTGAAGGGTTACAAACAAGGCCTTTGCAAAAGATCCAAACGCCAGGAGATAATAAACCAACTCCAGTTTTTATAGATACTGCTCCAGCACAGAGAAACCCAACTCCTACAGATAATAAGCAAATTCCAGTGGCCAAAGAACTAGTCCGCTCCAGTCCAGCAAAAATATGTCAACTCAATTCTAAGAAGCGTGTGCGTATCCTTGCATCATGAAATTTTATAGCATGCTGATCATATTTTCTACATGTTTCTTACCCATCTCTCTTTTAGAAAATAAGCTTAACAAATAGAAGAATTTCTGCAATGGTATCGTTTATGAGGAAAGATTCTTGCAGGAATTCTTTGTGCTCCAGTGTAGATGTAAGTACCTGTTGTATATCACTATATTTTTACATCAGCATGTATTTTGTTAATCAGCGTGAATCCAACCTTTATCTGATCTAAATTTAGTTGTAGCAAAATGTTTGATTAAAGGCCACAATGTTGATTTTTGTAAGGAAAACTGCCTGGTAGTTTTGCATCCTGAGCTGCATGAGTGTACTATCTCATATCAGTGGGTTTGAATACTTTGGTTCTGCAGTGGTTTTTTCAGTGTGTTTTTTACTGTGTTGTCCTGTCGTATCCCTAGCTCTTACATCATACTCCCTTCGTCCGGATTAAATGTCGCAGAAATGGATAAAACTGGATGTATCTATAACTGAAATACGCCTAGACCCGTCCATTTATTTCCGGATGGAGGGAATACATGTCAATATGTCATGCCTTTCTATTCTTCAGTACCTATTCCATCTCTGCTGTAGCATGTTTTATAACTGAATCACCATTCTTCTATATAAGGCATGTAAGGGGAAGACGACTATGTTAGAATCTGAAGGGTTACAAACCAGGTCTTTGCAAAAGATCCAAACGCCAGGAGATAATAAACCAACTCCATTTTTCATAGATACTGCTCCAGCACAGAGAAACCCAACTCCCACTGATAATAAGCAGATTCCGGTGGCCAAAGAACTAGTCCGCTCCAGTCCAGCAAAAGAATGTCAACTCCATTCTAAGAAGCGTGTGCGTATCCTCGCATCATGAAATTTATAGCATTCTGATCATATTTTCTACATGTTTCTTACCCATCTCTCTTTTAGAATATAAGGTAAAACGATAGAAGACTTCCTCCATTGGGATTGTATTCGAGGAAAATATCTTGCGGGAATTCTCTGTGCTCCAATGCTGATGTAAGTACCTGTTGTATATCACTATATTTTTACATCAACATGTATTTTGTTAATTGGCGTGAATCTAACCTTTATCTGATCTAAAATTAGTTGTAGCAAAATGTTAAAGGCGCCAATGTTGCGCCAATGTTGATTTTTGTAAGGAAAACTGCCTGGTAGTTTTGCATATTGAGCTGCATGAATGTACTATCTCATATCATGCACATTACTGAATTGTAGTGCTTCTCTGGTTCCCCATTCATTCATTGTGTCAATGTTGCTTTCATACTACCTTACCTGGCTGATGATAGCTGTGCCATATTGTGTTAATTTGGTGTAGTCTAGTTTCCCAAACGTTCGTTGTGTCAATGTTGGTTTCCTATTATCTGACTTGGCCAATGATAGCAATGCTAGTGTGTTAATTTTGTGCAGGCTGCTAAAGATAAGAAGACAAACTCTGAAAACAGCAAGGCAACCCCATTGTTTCTTTCCAGTAAATCTAGGCCAGGTAATATGGCAATAACTCATGATTAATCTGTTTGGTTCCCGTCCTAATTTATGTTATGATGCAATGGTGAAGACACTCTCCACTATCAATAATACAAGCCTGCCAAAATTGCCATCTGAATCTGTTCAGTATCCTCTGTCTCGAATGCAACGGAATAAATGTATGTTTGTGAACCAATTAATGGCTGAAGCAATGATGGAAATGGTGGATGAATCAGAGGTGCAGAGTCCTGCGACACAACAACTGATTAATGATTTCAGAGACAGTTTAGCAAAGCAGAAAGAACTTGCCCACATGCTTATGGGCGTCATCTGTGCTGAGGTTGCAGATTGTGATGTTGTAGATGGTTAGGTTCTCCTCATTTATTTGCACTGGCATCAATCTTTGATTGCCCAGTGGATGTAATTTCCTGTAATATATGTTGGATGTGCAACGTTATTCCCTGTATGCCGTAACTTTGCTTGAACGGTTTTGGTCCTGTGCATAATTGCTCGTCGTAATGGGCTCAAATTATCTAATTTGGCCTAAAGACATGTACGAACTTTAGTGGGCCCATTAAGTTAATGGGCCGTTACTAGGCTGAAAGTTAATGGTCGGCCCTCTTACCTCCCGGGTCGTTAACAGGCCGACATCGAAGCGGGCAACAGGTGGCCCCAATTTATTTCACGGGCCGTTAACAGGCCATTACTAAGTTTGGGCTACATATGGCCCAACTATACTATAGGCCTTTAGTAGGCCGAAAAAGATAGCGGGCTTGTACTGGACCATGAAGACCATGGGCCGCTAAGAGGCCGAAGTCAGGTCGTATTGTAAATGGCCCAACTGTGTTGTGGGCCTTTAGCAGGCCGAAAGAGAAACCGGGCTGGTATTGGACCATGAAGGGCATGGGCCGTTAAAAGGCCAAAACTAAGGTCCGACTGCAAATGGCCCAACTCATTTATGGTCCGTTAACAGGCCCAAAGGCACACATGGCTGGGAATTGGCCCAACACTTAAATGGGTCGCTAAAAGGCCAAAATTCAGGTCCGACTACAAATGGCCCAACTGATTTATGGGTCGTCAACAGGCTGAAAGTGACACCGGGCCAGAAATTGGCCCAACACTTAAATGGGCCGCTAAAAGGCCGAAACTCAAGTCTGACAACAAATGGCCCATGAGATTTATGGGCCGTCAACAGGCTGAAAGACACACTAGGCCGGACATTAGCCCAACATTTAAATGGGTCGCTAAAAGGCCAAAAGATGTACATCCTGAAAATTGGCCCATCCATTAAATGGGCCGTTAACAGGCCAAAATCTCATCGAGCCGATATTGAGCCCAAATATATAGCGGGCTGTTAACGGGCTCGAACTAATACGGGCTCGAACTAATACGGGCTCGAACTAACATGGTGTCAAATCTTTAACAGGCCGTTGACGGGCTGAATTGGCACATCTCGTATGGGTCGTGGGCTTAAATGGAACTGACACAAGTAGGCCTTATATGGGCTGGCCTGCTAATTTTTACTGGACCGGCCTTTTCATAGGAATGGGCCTCTGTTGGGCCGTGCCACGTGTCGACGTATCATGGGCGCCTTCCGTCCAATGAGTGGATGACATCTGTCCCAACGATGAGCCGACACGTGTTTCCTCCAGCCAATGATGATTTTACATGTGGAAAATCCCCATTGGTCGGGGCTGTTAACGGGTTATCGGATTCAAAACCCGACCCGATAGCTTAACGGCGTTCCGTTACGGTGGATGCCACGTGTCGGTCACCCTTGACGAAAGCACTTCTCTGATGTGCGATTTATCGTCATGGAAGTGGACACTTCCGTCATGATAATTTTGGTAATGTCATGGAACACTTCTACGACAGCACAGGTATGACTATCTTGATTCTGTCATAAATTTGTCATGGATGTACATGCATGACAAAAAACGCGAACTACTGTGACAAACACGTATCATCACGGAAGTGTATTTTTTTGTAGTGTCTCATGTTAATAGTCTGGCCGTCCGAGGACCCCTTAATCCAGGACTCCCTCAAGAAGGGTTGAGCACAAACTACAGGAAATTTCACGACAATGTGAGTAGTACTAATGGTGTACCATACTCCTAGAGAGAAAATGAGTTCACTCTATGTAACCAGTACCTCGATATAGTGGGTGGCATGGGCCGTAACTAGCATTCACGTCTAGTGGTACGACACACTGCACCCACACGAGTCCCATCAAACACCAATTTTCTTGGAGTCCATGCTACAACTATCTCCTCTCCCTCCCGTTTTCCCTAACTCAGCCATCATGCGGTGGGCGGGGTGGCGATAGTCTATTTGCTCAAGTGCGATCCCACTTGTAAGTGAAAATGCAACACAACAGGCATTCCCCTTTGAGCGGCATGCCGGACCAATCGTGTGGGGGTGTGATGCGAACACGGCAGGCTTTTCCTTTTTGAACTTGTAGCTTGTAAAATTTGGTTCTGCTCCATGGCACAACCAATAGAATAACAATTTTCCTAGTGTAATGAGAAGTTTGGTTCTGGCACGATTCATGCATGGAGTACATACGAAAATTATGAAGTTGATGCGAAAGATAAGATAATTACTAGTACAATATACTACTACATGGAATTGACGGAAAGATAAAGATACATATGGATCCATCAACGACATCCTCACGCCCTAGTGCGTCGGGTCACCAACCGACGTGTGAGGAGCAGTGGCATTGGCGGCGAGCTCAACGTGCTTCTGAACAATGCCGTCCAAGGTTTCCTTGCGGTCCAAGAAGGCCAGCGTCCTATCGTCCTCCTCTTGCACGTAGTAGTCCTTGTGGACTATTTGCGCATAGACATGGGTCATTATGTCGATGGTGTCTTGCTGCACCAGGCACTGCGCGGCGAGCGCGACCTCGAGGTGGACATTCTCCGGTGCGATGGCGGGCAGTTGCAGGGCCACCAGTGCTTCGGGTTTTACCATAGAGGCCGTTGAGGGTGGCGGGCATCACAGAGCCTAGGCGCATGGGCTGGAGGCATACGTCAAGGTCATCCGCGAGCTTCTTGACAATGGTGAACTTGTCGAGGAAGCCGATGATGACCTCGTAGAACAAGGAGATGAAGTTGTCGTCCAAGAGGCCTCTCGCCCTGGCGGCCTAAAGCACGACCTGGAGACGTTCCTCGGTGCCGAGCCACATGCCGGCGTCGTGGACCATCTGGCACCGCCGGCTGATGCTCGCGCTCATTGCCTCCATGGGTCTAGCTTCTAGTCAATTGATCTTACGATGGGAGTGATCACTCTTGCCCTTGGTTAGGGTGCATAGGTGCGTAGGATTTCGTAGATTGGACTAGCGGGGAGCCTTTATATGAGAAGCGCAGACTGCATTGCATTCACATGTGTGTTGGCCATCTACTCCTCGTCCCTCCCCGCCCTTCCTCTGTGCCGGTGCAGTATAGTCATCTCACCCATACCAACTTGGGGCAAAATGAGAGAACTTTGATGTTTACTGGTTTATTGGTCCCCTTTGCATTTTGTGCGAAGTTTTGACCTTTGATTTAACTAATAAAATGTTAATGCATGTAACCAAAAATAATATCATTGGAAACTATGTTCAAATACAAATCCAACGATATAATTTTTGGTGACATGCATTATTATTATTTTAGTTAAATCTATGGTCAAAATTTGGCACAAAATACTAAGGGGACCAATAAACCAGGATGGAGGTAAGAGTACTATTTTTTAATTAATGTCATTGCATAAAGAGAATTGAGCACTGCATGTTGTGCTAAGTAGTCTCAAGTCATTGACTGCATACGCACCCCACGTCTCCTATTGGGTGATTTATTTTTTCGTGGCAAAAAATAGGGAACGAGGTGGGTAGTTAATGCACCGCACCTAAAAGTTTTCGGATTATTTGGTTTTTGTAACGTGATTAATGCACCAGTATGGAGGGAGTACAATAGTAGTCTTTGATTGCAATTTTTTGTTGGTAGCTTACCAAGCTTACCGCTCGGTGAGTACAGTAGTAGTCTGATTGTTGATATTTCATATTTGAGCCATGTACCAGAAGGGAGAGTGTATAATATCATTGGGAACTACACTCAAAACTGAATTAGAAATACTACATGTATTTATTTACAGAGGGAGTAGTATATTTTTTCTGATATGCATTACTAGATATTGCTAGTCAAATACTAAATCCAGACGGACTGGTAGTACTACTAAATCCAGTCGGTGGTGCTAGTACTAGTGGTAGTACTATACTACACTTTGGTCAAATTATTACGTGCTGCTCCTCACAGTGAAGTGACAAGACACTGCGCCGGAGATGACACCTGGGTGTAGGCGCCGTGTTTGGCATACCAAAGTCAGCCTCACCATGTGCAGTCACTATCATCATGGCTGCAGAGCTAGCCGACTTACAACTAGCCATGTTCAATAATTTCCCGTGTGTTGCCACGAGTATCTCTACTCTTTTCTTATATAAGTAAGATGCCCGTGCATTGCTGGGAACACCAAGATTGGGGGTGGACGACACCGGCAGCGGCCATCACACTAGATTGTTCCATGGCCTTATAGATGTGGTGGGGAAGAGATAAGGTTGATTGTGAGAGACAAGGAGTTGTTTGTAAATAGGGAACAAGTGCGGGCATCTTTTTGCAAAACTGCAGCAGTTTGCTTTGTATGCGTCAGATCTAGATCCGATGGCTATTGGTGAAAGATGGCAGGCACGCCGTCATCACCAACTCAGGACCTCTTTGATTCGCGGGATATTGAAAATGCTGGAATAGGAAAAGTATAGGATTGGAGTGTCATGCCCACTTGATTCCTATAGGATTAGCAAGGAGTGTTTGCTTTCACGGGAAAAGCAAAGGAATTCTAAAAAGAGGTTAGAGTGGATGTTAGATTTCCTATGAAATGTAGTACAAAAGATTCTATTGGAAAAATTCCTATGGGATTCAATCCTATGAATCAAAGGACAAACGTAGGAATAATTTCAAAGGATTTCAATCCTCCAAAAATCCTATAGAATTCCCTTCAATCAAAGGAGCCCTCAGGTTTTTATAGGAGTAGTATAGAGAAATAGAGGAACTCTTATAAAAAAACCGAGTTGGTGATGATGGTGTGCCTTCCATCCTGCAATATAGAACGTCCAACTCTATATCCGACGGATAGAAAGCAAACTATGGCGGTTTCCCAAAAAGATACCCGCACCCCTCTCCACATTTGCATACAAGGCCTTCCCTCGTTCATCTTCGTCTCCCACAAGATAAACAGCTGGTATAAATGCATCTTGATGTTCCATGCAACGCATGGGCCTCTTGCCGGTAATAATAAATATTGTACTCAAGTAATGGGTATATCGTTGCCGCACCTAAGCACGCGAACATTTATCGTAACATAGTACTACCTCATGTTGGATAGTTGTAATATTAGAAGTTTGAAACTGATATTACAAATGCTAGGACTAATGCTATACCTACGAAGATGGAATTATTAGCAAGTTCACGTAAGAAATTTTGTTACTTTAGGTGGATGAAGCATTATCGTGCAAACTAAAATCCACCGGCCTAACAAGTCACTAATGGGAAAATAAGTTTTTTAGTCTCTGGCGACTTGATGTTTCAAAAACAAATTCAGATTCTACGGAGACCTTGTAATTTAGGCTTAGACGCTTGTGGTGATCAGCACGCAATTCATTGTTGCGCGAGAGAACGCCAAACCTCATTACCTTGAGCACACTTGCCTCTAGAACAAAGAACCAAGCAAATTTAACCTCAGATGTGCTACCTCGGTAGTCGGTCAAATCAATTTTTGTAAGATGGAGATCAAGGCATTCGATGAGATTGTTGTAGTGCAGCACATTTTCACTTTTGGGTATTTTTTATCTGCAAAAGAAGATAACATGTTAGATCAGCTGGTTGTATAAGATTGCCATGTCATAACGAGGTACCAATATCATTCGCTCATACGATAGGGTTGGCTCTAAGGCTAGTGAAATTTTTTCACTCTCTCTCTCTCTTTTTCTTTCCTCTCATTTACCTAGGAGCATGTGAAGAGCTTGGACATTTATTGCCTTCCACTATGTGGTCGATGCCATATTTCTCAAAAGTATGCCACATAATACGCATCCATGTCAAATCAAAAGATTTTGGCACCGCTCTAGTGATGTGAGAGAGTTGGCACCACTGTGCACACACAACCACATGTATAAAAAATCAATGAAACAAATTACACAAGCCTCTCCCTCTCCCAAACAAGTGTTTTTTATTGCCTCGTTCCTTTCCCCATCCCACGCAAGTGTTTTTTATTGCGTGAGTTAATTTGGCACCAGAGCAAAGTAGGTGATCCAGATTGGGGCACCAGGTGAGCAATGGAGGGCATCGATGCCAAATGCATCACAGGTGAATTTGGCACGTGTTTTGGCCTACATAGTGGAGGGCCATTATAGCCCACTTTTGTACTACCTCGTATTTAGTGTAAAATTTTGACCATAGATTTACCTAGGAAAATCCCAATGCATATCACCAATTATACCATTTGAAATTATGTTAAAATATGAATCCAACGATATAATATTTAGTGATGTGCATTAACATTTTGTCATTTAAATCTATGGTCAAATTTCGATACTACAAAATACGAAGAGTAAACCAGGACGGAGGTAGTACTTGCTCTTAGGCTAACCATAGAATCACTAGTCTAAGTTACTTGCCACTATGACTAGCCTAGGCTACTAGTAGTAAAACAAAAAAAGATGCCGGTGATCACGTGAGAAAAAATACTAAAAACATTTCTTTCGGTGCAGTGCGTAGATGCAGTTTTGAACACTACACTTGTCACCGTAATTTGGAAAACTTACGAAAAAATAGAGCTAAGTTGTGATTACTGTTTACTAATAGGAAAGAAGTTTCACCTTGATGAGTAGCTTCTCCGTGCATGGAAAGCATGTAAGGAATCCAACAATTTGATCCAAATTGGAACCAATAGATTTTATTGCCAAGATCTTCACTGTGCGCACAGACTGGGTCAAGCTTGTGGGAATCAGTTTCTGGATTACAGTAGTAAATACATCAAGAAGAAATTTAAAAATATGAATTTCAAGAAGACGGAGAAGAAGATGAGTGTTGTACCTGAACGATTACAGAGCCAATAAAGAGTTCAGAGAATTTGGCAGACGAGTACACCAATGTTGGCAATTTCGGCGTGTCAATGACCCTGATTTTTGTTGGACCTTCTAGGTGAGATACTAGCAATCTCTCAAGCAAGGCGGATTCTCAATGACCATAACATGGAACAGCTGGAGTGATCTCTTCCCAATTGATGTCTTGTTGCGGGGCCAGCAAGACACCTAAATCAACGGAGATTCATCGAGGTGATGTGGAGGCTAATGAACCCATGGATCTACTAAAGACGAAGGTACTCAAGCGCAGTACAGCTGCGGAGCAGGTGCTCCATAGCCTTCTTAAATATGCTAACGTCAAAGAGGTCGAGCTGCTTGAGTTGAGGGAGAAGAAGGGCAGGCGCGGCATTAATCTGTGGAAAATAGAAGGAGCTGAAGCTAGCGTGAGGCAGAGCACGGTCGGCAGCAAAGAGCGACATTGTCCAACTTCAAACCTGATCTCCTCTAGCTGATCTAGGGCGAGGGATAAGAACCACTCTCAAACTTGGCTTGGACCTTGCAGTTGGTAGTGAACATGCGGATGTCAAGGCATCTAGCTGGCCCAGGGTGCGATGAAAGGATCTTGGAGACTGCGGCCATGCATTTGCAATCCCCGTCGCAGAGGCAGCTGCCGACGGTGAGGTTGAGGGGGACGCGGCGCCAGAGGGGGAGCCACCACCGGGAGAGCAGGGTGGTATGCATGACAGATTTGGTGTGAGGAGGCCGATGATGATGAGCAACATGTCGTCGGGGAGGCTGATGATGAAGTCTAGGACTGCCGGATGCAGTTTTGGCTCGAGCCGCCTCCGCTTGTTGGCTACCTCGCCGTCCATCTCAGCCAGCAGCTACGCTGGTATACACGTGTGCTTGTGTGCATTGTGTGCTGGGTGTGCGCGAGTGCGTCCTTGTGTGCATGCCGTCGTGCAGTGGTGAAGTGTGTGCAAGTGTGTCCTTCACGCAGAAGAAGTGTGCCCTCAATTTAGTAGCGTGCGGGGTGCTATCGCGAGTGGTTTCAACTTTGTTTACTTCACCATGTGTCAGATGGGCCTCTAGTTTACTTATTTTCACCCACTGCCACATGGGCCAGCACATGAAGGTAGAGAACATGAGCTGACAAGGCAGCAAGTGGACTGGTTGACCGATCAACTAAACAATATACTAAGCTATACACTGACATAGTGACTGTATAATCCCTCGGTATAGAGATTTCGAGTGAGAGGGGAGGCCCGTGAGAGATAGTAGAGAGAGAAAGAGCTACTCCCTCTGTTCGACAATGTAGTGCCTATATTTTTTTAAAGCCAAACTTTTGAAACTTTGACCAAGTTTATAAAGAAATTAATTATATCTACAATACCAAAGATAAATGATAGTATGAAGTAAGTACATGTTGTGATGAATCTAATGATTGTTCCAAATGCAAATGTTTTTCTCCACATATACCTAGTCAAACTTTTCTGAGGTTTGACTTTTCAAAACATCCATATGTTTATGGACGTGAGAGAGTTCCTAACTACAGAGAGAGAGAGAGTGTGTGTGAAATAGAAAGAGTGTGTGAAAAAAGTGTGCGCGCGTGTGTGTGAAAGAGACATGGACAACACAACATAAAGTAGAGAAAATCGTGTGTGTCTTATACAAACATATCATACATGCATCTTTGACAGCGGAAACGAGGTGGGGAGATAGTGTGTGGTTGTTTGCAACCGAGGGAGAAAGACCCCTAGCACATGGCCAAGAGAGGCCTTACAAACAAGGGAGAGAGGTCAAGAGAGATGTATGGAGAAAATCCA
Source organism: Triticum dicoccoides (assembly GCF_002162155.2). NCBI lineage: Eukaryota > Viridiplantae > Streptophyta > Magnoliopsida > Poales > Poaceae > Triticum > Triticum dicoccoides. The sequence goes on along the minus strand of NC_041393.1, from coordinate 382,644,889 downwards.
GACCTGGGGAGGAGAGAGTGTCTGTTTGTGACAGAGAGATCCCCTGGAGATCATGATGGGGCTACATTGGTGGGAGATCGAGTGACAAGGTCTGTGTGCTATAGAAGATACCCCGAGAGATATCAAGATAGACATATGGATGGAAGTAGACAATACGTGTGTTCCTGATGGCTAGTGAGAGATAGTCATACTTGGGGGGGAGTGTGTGCGCCTATGATGGAGTGAGGGATTTTGGTACTTAGGGGGGTGCGTGTCACATAGAGAGAGAACAAGGGCGGAGAGTGTTAGATGGGTCTATGTAGCGCAAGTTTTAGAGAGATAGAGGAGCCTCGATACGGCTGAGTGGTGCGTCAGATAGGTGAGACAGGGAAAGAGATACTCCATCTGTTCGATAATGTAGTGCATATAATTTTCTTAGAAGTCAAACTTTGGAAACTTTGACCAGGTTTACACAAGTATTATTTATATCTACAATATCAAAGATACATCATACAGAACTACATCTCATGATGAATCTAATGATATATGTTTGCCGTTCTAGATGTAAATGTTTTCCCCATGCACATGGTCAAACTTGGTGATGTATGACTTTTCAATAAATCTATATGCTTGGACCGACGAGAGTGCCTAAGTTGAGAGAGATCAAGTGCGTGTGAAGCAGAATGAGTTAGTGTGCAAAAACAGAGTGTGTGTGTGTGAAAGAGAAAGGGACAACAAACGATAAACTAGAGAGAGTGCATGTTCGTTTCTTATGCAAACATATCACGCATGCATCTCCGAGATAGAAAAGTGAGGTGAGGAGATACACGAAGATAGCTAGTTCGTGATTGTTTGCAACGGAGAGAGACACCCCTATAGCACATGTCCAATAGAGGTCTGGCCAACAAGGGACGAAGGTTGAGAGGGACGCACGGAGAAGATGGACGCATGGGGAGGGAGAGAGGGTGTGTTTGTGATAGAGAGATCCCCTCGCGATCATGAGGGGACTATATGGGTGGGAGATTGAGGGACGAGGTGCGTGTGCGATAGAATGATGCCCTGAAAGAAATCGAGATAGACCATGCACATGTTTGTGATGGAGACTAAGAATTAGCTAGTCATATACATATAGGGGGGACAGCGTGTGCCTACAGTTGAGTGAGAGACAATCATACTTGGCTAGGCACGAGATTGTGTGTGTGTGCGTGTGAGATAGAGAGAGAACGAGGGAGAGAGAGAGTTTTAGATGGGTCTATCAGTGCGAGTGAGATTTGCATGTGTATGTGTGACCCAGGGAGATGGAGAGTTTGAGAGAGAGAGAGAGAGAAGAGCTCCGAGATGGCAGAGTGGTGCACGAGAGAGTAACGAGCAACGATCCAAGGAATTTCTGTGCGTACGATGAGTGCACCCAAGATATTTAGCTTGGACTAGAAAAACATACATAGTGTGCCAGAGAGACCTATACATGGAGTGTGCATGCGAACTAGAAAGACCCCCCCCCCCACACACACACACACACAAAAAGAGAGAGAGAGAGATAGAGAGAGAGAGAGAGAGAGAGAGAGAGAGTGTCGGTGTCAAAACCGGCGGATCTCGGGTAGGGGGTACCGAACTGTGCGTCTAGGCGGATGGTAACAGGAGACAAGGGACACGATGTTTTACCCAGGTTCGGGCCCTCTTGATGGAGGTAAAACCCTACGTCCTGCTTGATTAATATTGATGATGTGCGTATTACAAGAGTAGATCTACCAC
>NC_041393.1:382627490-382642600 GCF_002162155.2 Triticum dicoccoides | reverse complement strand
TGATGTGGGTATTACAAGAGTAGATCTACCACGAGATCAAGGAGGCTAAACCCTAGAAGCTAGCCTATGGTATGATTGTTGTTATTGTTGTTGTCCTACGGACTAAAACCATCCGGTTTATATAGACACCGGAGAGGGCTAGGGTTACACAGAGTCGGTTACAATGGTAGGAGATCTACATATCCGTATCGCCAAGCTTGCCTTCCACGCCAAAGAAAGTCCCATCCGGACACGGGACGAAGTCTTCAATCTTGTATCTTCATAGTCTTGGAGACCGGTCGATGATGATAGTTCGGCTATCCGGACACCCCCTAGTCCAGGACTCCCTCAGTAGCCCCTGAACCAGGCTTCAATGACATCGAGTCCGACACGCATATTGTCTTCGGTATTGCAAGGCGGGTTCCTCCTCCGAATAATTTGTAGAAGATTGTGAACACCAGGATAGTGTCCGGCTCTGCAAAATAAATTCCACATTCCACCATAGAGAGAATAATATTTACACAAGTTCAATCTGCTGACGTATTTCGTGGCGTGATATCACACCACCGTAGAAGATTGCGCGTTTAGCGAAGCGGTTTCCTTGGCACGTCTTGTCGAAGAAGAGATCATGTTCCCCTTATCCCGGGATTCTCATCAATATGGGCGTGGGTAACCCAACCGCGCCCGTTGCCACGCCCCCTCCATCGAAGGCGAGTTCTAAACGGTCACAGAGACGGCTCTTGGTATTTTCCCCCTTTATATGAGACCAAGGCCCGTTCCTTTTCTTCAATCCTCAATCGAATCCGCCCCTCGCCCCGAGTTCCAACACCCAGGGCTCCACATTCGGGCACTTCGGACCTTCGACAATGTCCGGCTCTGACCTTCAGGGCCGGTGGATGCCCTCCTCCATCACGGAAGAGGACATGCTAAAGCTTAGAGACGCCAGGTACTTAACCTATGAGATTTCGCATAGGTTGCCTGCCCAAGGGCAAGTCATTCCTACCCCGGAGCCTGGCGAGAGCGTCGTGTCCGTGCCTCACCTCCGTTGGGGTTTAGGCTTCCCGATGGATCCCTTCGTGAGGGGACTCCTGTTTTACTATGAGCTGGAATTCCACGACTTGGCTCCGGAGTCTATCCTCCATATCTCATCATTTATTGTCGTCTGCGAAGCCTTCCTCCGCACTACCCCTCACTTTGGTTTGTGGCTCAAAACCTTCAATGTGGAGCCGAAGATGATTGAGGGGCGTCAGGCAGAGTGCGGCGGGGCGGTTATAAGCAAGAGGGCCGATGCTCCATGGCCCGAGGGCTCTTTTCAGGAGGAGCTCGGTTTGTGGCAACAGGAGTGGTTCTATATCACCGCTCCCAGGGGCAGCAGGCAGAGGCCGCCGCCCGCCTTTCGCCCGGGCCCTCCACCACGACTGACCTTATGGGTCAACAAAGGGTTCGACTGGGGTCGTCCAAGGACGTACCCCTATTGCAGGGCCGGATTCGAGATCTCCAAGAGAGGGAGATCAATCTGGTCGTAGTGACGCAAGTTATGTTGATTCAGTGTCTTCTGCCCTGCAAACGTCGCCCCCTCCGCCTATGGGAATTCAATCCAGAGGGACCACGAGCTCTCCAACACTTTATGGGTACAAAACCCGTGGAGATGTACAAACTATTCTTCGGATCACAAGAAGTGTGTCTGGACTTGACCGAGGACGCTGGCCTAAGCTGCAATCGCCCGGATACTCAAGTAAGTAGCCCTGTGACCGGACATATCATCCATTTATTTATCATGGATTTGCCTTTTAACCAGCTTTCCCTTGAATAGGAGTGGATAGCGCAAGCAAAACTGATACGGTGTCCGGCCCCCCCACCCTGAGACCACGTCGGATCCCGTGTTAATCAAAATGTTGGAGGTTGCGCCTTCGGAGGAAGGCAAAGGGGGGAACAGGGAAACTACCACCTCTGTTAAGGAGGCTCTCAGTAAGGGGGGAATCAGGAATCCCTCCCTCCAGGGGGAGAAGAGGACCGCTTTCAAAAACCGAAGGCCAAAGCCTCGAAGCGGGGAAAGAAATCTGCACCAGAAGGTCCTGTGCTGGGAGGAGTCCTGGCCGTACAGTCTCCCCAAGGAAATCAGCCCTCCAGTGAGCCGTAAGTAGAAAAAAGGGAAGTTTTGTAATAAAGGACATCCCTATTTTATTTCTAAGGATAACCGAAGTTTTTACCTTGTAGTTCGGATCTCAGCCCTTCCCAGCAGAGCTCATCCTCGGGGGACCTTCATCCGGAGATGATGGAGAGCGAAACGCCTCCATTTGTCCTCCCATCAGGCGGGGCGGATGACTCTGAGGTGTCGTCACAGAGGGTCTCCCCGAGTCCGGCGGGGCCTGGGAGTTCGGCACCCACTGGAGTGCGGCCGGTGGAGCTGCAGGGTTTGCTCGAGAGGGCGTCTCTCTCGGAAGATCACCGCGCATTAATGAGTGCGGTGATTGAAAGGATCTCATCCGCCGAAAGCGGGTTACATGAGGCCGTCGGAAGTTTACTGACGGGGTTTGAGGTACGCAAAAAAAATGACATACCTTTTGACAGTTTTGCACATAGGGTGCGCCCTGTATAGATAGTAGCCCCTGAGACTCGGTATGTTGTCGAAAGCGACAGCGTGCCGAGGATCATAATCTCAGTTACGAAATGTCGCCTTTCCTATGCAGGTGGCGGAGCGTTCGGTGGCCAGCCGGACTGATAGAGTTGCCGAACTGAAGCGGCAACTCGACGTTGCGGATGCGGACATCACGCTGGTCAATAAACGACTTGACGAGTCGCAAGGTAAGTGGTGTTTCCGCGGTCACCTGGTAAGGGAGCTGATGCCCACTCCTTACAACATGTATGCTTGATGCAGATGGTGCCGTTGCTGTGGAAGACCTTCGGGCGGAGCTTGCTCGAGCCAAGGACCAAGCCAAAAAAAGTGATGCGGCTGCCTTGAAGGCAGCGGAGGAGCTAAAAGCCGAGAAGGATGTTCACTGCCGAAGTAGGGAGGAAATGGCCGTAATGGCCGTGAAATTAAAAGATGCTACCGACCGCTATGAGGTTCTTGAAAGAGAACGCCAAGCGGAGCAAGAGGGCCTGAAGAAGGCCACCGCTGAAGCCAAGGATGCTCGTTCTGCAATGCGGGCTATAAAGGAGGAACTGCGTCAGGCCAGAGACATTGTGGCTGGAAAGCCCTTTCTGTTGCGTAGTAAATTCACGGATCCGAAGTATGCTCAGTTGGGCCAGTTATGGAGTGCGGAGGATCCTTATCTGGATTTGGCGGTGAGTGCGGCGGACGCAGTTCGGCACTTCCGAAGTCAGAAGGATCATGAAATGGAAGAGTTGTTTTGGTCTCAATTCCATAGTCTGGAGCGTCCACTGCCGTTTACCGATCAGTTAGCTGAGTGGGCTGGGCTGAATAGATTGTCCGGAGTAGCCATGACGGATGTGGTGGCTCATCTGTGGCCGGAAAGGCCCAAGCCGAAGAGTTATTTTGGTTTATTGCAGCAATTCCTTGGGGCGGTGCTGCATATCAAGGCGGTGAAGCAGTCGGCCTGCATAGAGGGTGCACGGATGGCTCTTGCCCGTGTTAAGACATATTGGGCGGAGATGAATGCCACCGCTGTTGCGTCCCGGGGTTCGGACGAGAGCCGATTACCCACCGAGCACTATTTTGAGGAAGTCTTGCAGGGCGCTCGTTTAATAGAGTCGCAGTGCTCGAAAAATGTCATGTTCAAATGACGTGTATGATTTGTGAGATCATATTTATAATATAATGACTTTTTATACTTGTGCGTTCAAGTATTGAAATATCTCTTGTGCGGCCGTTAATGTATATGTATTTATAACCTGAAAGATGGCAGTCTTTGGCTTCAGCCCCCACGCACATAGTGCGGGGGTGTTTGCAAAAAAAAGTGCATTTTCACACTTAATCCAATGTCTTGGTCCTTTGAAGGAGGTGATAGCATAGCAAACTAGGCAACCGGACTATAATGCTTTATCACTTTCACTTAGCCATAGGAGCTCGATGGTGGGGCTACGATATAGCCCCTAGAGGCACCACGCTCTCCGAAGTCGGGGCGCGTGTCTGCCTGACCGGGAAGCGGTCCTTCGTCAAAGCGGAGGAATTCTAAACATTCTGATAGTCGATCGAGTGGTTGACCAGTCTCTCGCTATATCATGACAGTCAGTTTTTGGCTTTCTCTACTGAGGTGCTCGCCCGGCCGAACCGGGGCACAACCGCAGTAGTTCTCCTAGTGCCGTGTTAGCCGATGATGCGGAACGTAAGGCAGCAAAACTAGGAGCCGGGCAAACCCAACATTTGACCAAAGACATGATTCGGAGCTGATGCATATAAGGCCTAGCTCGAGACGCCGAACACTCCCTAAGGTATTCGGACTTTATGATAACGGGCAGAACAATGCCCTAAGCCCCTAGTGTCGAGATGCAAGCGAGAACTTCTGACACGGCCGATGCCAAAATGCCAGCCTCCTCCTCGGTTATGGTAGGAAACCGGGGGATGAGTATCAACAAGAGACAATAAGAAAGGTTTACGCAGGGTCTTAATCTGAAAAGAATCCTTGCAACGGGTCCCTGCTGCACGTCTGCGCCTGTGTCTCCGTTGTGCTGTATCCTGGACGGGTGTAGCACGTGGTTCATCTATAAAAGAGAAGAACTTAGTTTGGGAAAAATATCGTGCAAAAAATGTATTTAAAATAGAGTATGCTTTGGAAGATGAATAAAACTGAGTTTTATTGGCTCTCATTGTTTATACGTGCAACCCCTTGTAAAGAGGTATGCGGCTAGGAAGCCCCTTGTTTATCTAAGCCGGACTCGTCTAACCGTGTCCGAGGTCTAAATGACCTGTTTTTAGGGGCTTTGATCAGCAAGGTTGGATTGATGTGTGGCTGTCAAGGCAGTCTCACGTTTTCTGTGGTCGAGGAACACTCGGAGTTTCCTTTTAATGAGATTATGCCGCGTGGACCGGGCATTTTGAGTGTAAGAGACGCGTAATGCGGTATTGCGTTAAAGCGGGCAAAAGCTTCGTGTCCCAGTAGTGCTTGATGGCCACTTTTGGATGGGGCGATATGGAAGATTAGCTTTTCGCGACGGAAGTTGTCGGGTGAACCGAACGCAACTTTTAGTAGTACAGAGCCTGTACACTTGGCATAAGGGCCTGGCGTCACTCCTTTAAAGGAAGTGTTGCTGTGGCGAATTTTGGTAGGGTCTATCCCCATTCTGTGGATGGTGTCCTGGTGTAGCAGGTTTATATCGCTTCCGCACAATTTATCACATGAAGTGAGTTCACTGTTTTGACCTCTAGTGGGAAAGTCTTCTGTGCTCCGGTCTGCTGCTTGTGGGATTCGTCATCGTCTTCGCTTGGTGTGTCGAGCCCCTTGTGTTCGGTGTTATGTCGGCCGGACTGCTTGAAGACCCAACAATCTCTGTGGGTATGGTTTGTAGGCTTCCCGGGGGTACTCTGGATTTGACATATCCTATCCAAGATTTTGTTTAGGTTGGATAGCTCGTCGCTGTTGTCCTTAAGGGGCATTGTTTTGTTATTCGGCCGAGAGCTTTCGAATCCGGCGTTGACCGCCGTGTTATTTGGGCCGCTTTCCTTATTCCTACGCTGATCTTTTCTGCATCGTGATTTCCCATTTCCATCCCTGACCTCGGATGTACTCGGGTCGCTAGTGCTGCATCTTGCTGGCCAGCTATCTTCCCTCGTGCAAAAGCGGGTCATGAGGCTTGTTAGTGCGGCCATTGTTCTTGGTTTTTCCTGGCCGAGGTGTCTGGCGAGCCATTCGTCTCGGACGTTATGTTTAAAGGATGCTAAGGCTTTGGCGTCTGGACAGTCGACTATTTGGTTCTTTTTGGTGAGGAACCTGTTCCAAAATTTGCGTGCTGACTCCCCGGGCTGTTGAGTTATGTGACTTGAATCGTCTGCGTCCGGAGGGCGGACATAAGTTCCCTGAAAATTTGCTCGAAACGCATCCTCAAGCTCTTCCCAACTTCCAGTGGTATTTTCTGGGAGGCTTTTGAGCCAATACCGAGCTGGCCCTTTGAGCTTGAGGGGTAGGTATTTTATGCCGTGGAGATCGTCTCCTCTAGACATATGTATGTGTAGGATATAATCCTCAATCCAGACTCCGGGATCTGTTGTTCCGTCATATGCCTCTATGTTTACGGGCTTGAATCCTGCTGGAAATTCATTATCCAGTACCTCGTCGGTGAAGCATAGTGGGTGTGCGGCGCCCCTGTATTTAGGTGTGCCGTTATCTTCGAACACTCGGCGGGTTGTCTTGCTTCCTGGAGCCTTCTTTTTTGGCCCACAGAAGGACCTGACTGGGCCATCCTTTTTGCTAGGATCCTTATTTGGAAAGTGTGCCAGATTATGTGCGGCGCCACTTACCGCTCTTAGCCTGTTTCCTAGTCGTCTATCCGGCCAGGCGGCCTCTTTCTTTTTTGACTGTGGGGGCTCTACGGCCTCCTCGTCAAATTCGGGCAACAGTTTGTGCTTCGGGTAGCTCTTTGCATGGTGACTATCGCCGTATTTGTCTGCGGTCTTGAGTACTTTGCTCCATCTCATTCTGAGTACGTCTTCCGCCGTTTTGAGCTTCCGCTTTTGCTTCTTCAAACTCCTTGCAGTGGCGACGAGCCTTCTGTCAAGGTTCTTATGCTCCGGTGATGTGTCCGGTGTGAGATCGTCTGGACTATTGTTTTCGCCGGGAATGGGTTGCTCGTCCACTGGTTCGCCCTGCTCTACGGCTGGGTCCGTATGGGTGCCGTTGTTATCGAGGCGGGACTTCGGGCGGCGCTTGCGTCATCATTTTTGCTGTTTTTCGGGGGAATTATCCTTCGCCGCGTCCCATTGTTCCTCGTTATCGCTTCCTTTTGGTGTATCCACCATGTATACGTCGTGAGTTGAGGTGGCTTTTCAGTGCCCAGTAGGCGCTGGTTCTTGGTCGTCTCCGGCATCGTCGTCCATACCGTCGATGTCTTCGGAGTCGAAGTCTAGCATGTCGGTTAAATCGTCGATAGTGGCTACTAAGTGGGTGGTGGGTGGCCTTGAATTTCGTCGTCCGCATCCCAACCGTCCTGACCGTAGTCTCGCCAGGGCTCTCCTGATAACGAGAGATGTTTTAGCAAACTCAGGACGTCGCCAAAAGGTGAGTGTTGAAAGATGTCCGCAGCGGTGAACTCCATGATCGACGCCCAATCGGATTCGATTGGAGGGGGCGCGGGAGGTTCGGAGTCCGGCACCTTGGTGTCACGAGCTTTAAAAGGGACAAAGTTAGTATTCGGCTCTATCATCGTAGAGGGACAAAGTCAGTATTCGGCTCTATCGTCGTAGAGGTGCCGGGCTCTATTTGTCCCTCTACGACGATAGAGCCGAATACTGACTTTGTCCCTTTTAAAGCTCGTGACTCCAAGGTGCCGGACTCCGAACCTCCCGCGCCCCCTCCAATCGAATCCGATTGGGCGTCGATCATGGAGTTCACCGCTGCGGACATCTTTCAACACTCACCTTTTGGCGACGTCCCGAGTTCGCTAAAACATCTCTCGTTATCAGGAGAGCCCTGGCGAGACTACGGTCAGGACGGTTGGGATGCGGACGACGAAATTCAAGGCCCACCCACCACCCACTTAGTAGCCACTATCGACGATTTAACCGACATGCTAGACTTCGACTTCGAAGACATCGACAGTATGGACGACGATGCCGGAGACGACCAAGAACCAGCACCTACTGGGCACTGGAAAGCCACCTCAACTCACGACGTATACATGGTGGATACACCAAAAGGAAGCGATAACGAGGAACAACGGGACACGGCGAAGGATAATTCCCCCGAAAAACAGCAAAAACGATGACGCAAGCACCGCCCGAAGTCCCACCTCGATAACAACGGCACCCATACGGAACAAGCCGTAGAGCAGGGCGAACCAGTGGACGAGCAACCCATTCCCGGCGAAAACAATAGTCCAGACGATCTCACACCGGACACATCACCGGAGCATAAGAACCTTCACAGAAGGCTCGTCGCCACTGCAAGGAGTTTGAAGAAGAAAAAGCGGAAGCTCAAAACGGCGGAAGACGTACTCAGAATGAGATGGAGCAAAGTACTCAAGACCGCAGATAAATACGGCGACAGTCACCACGCAAAGAGCTACCCGAAGCGCAAACTGTTGCCCGAATTTGACGAGGAGGCCGTAGAGCCCCCACAGTCAAAAAAGAAAGAGGCCACCTGGCCGGATAGACGACCAGATAATATGCTAAGAGCGGCAAGCAGCGCCGCACATAATCCGGCACATTTTCCAAATAATGATCCTAGCAAAAAGGATGGCCCAGTCAGGTCCATCTATGGGCCAAAAAAGAAGGCTCCAGGAAGCAACACAACCCGCCGAGTGTTCGAAGATAACGGCACACCTAAATACAGGGGCGCCGCACACCCACTATGCTTCACCAACGAGGTACTGGATCATGAATTTCCAGCAGGATTCAAGCCCGTAAACATAGAGGCATATGACGGCACAACAGACCCCGGAGTCTGGGTTGAGGATTATATCCTACACATACATATGGCTAGAGGAGACGATCTCCATGCCATAAAATACCTACCCCTCAAGCTCAAAGGGCCAGCTCGGCATTGGCTCAAAAGTCTCCCAGAAAATACCATTGGAAGTTGGGAAGAGCTTGAGGATGCGTTTCGAGCAAATTTTCAGGGAACTTATGTCCGCCCTCCGGACGCAGACGATTTAAGTCACATAACTCAACAGCCCGGGGAGTCAGCACGCAAATTCTGGAACAGGTTCCTCACCAAAAAGAACCAAATAGTCGACTGTCCGGACGCCGAAGCCTTAGCAGCCTTTAAACATAACGTCCGAGATGAATGGCTCGCCAGACACCTCGGCCAGGAAAAACCAAGAACAATGGCCGCACTAACAAGCCTCATGACCCGCTTTTGCGCGGGGGAAGATAGCTGGCTAGCAAGATGCAGCACCAGCGACCCGAGTACATCCGAGGTCAGGGATGGAAATGGGAAATCACGATGTAGAAAAGATCAGCGCAGGAATAAGGAAAGGGGCCCAAATAGCACAGCGGTTAACGCCGGATTCAAAAGCTCTCGGCCGAATAACAAAACAATGCCCCTTAAGGACAGCAGTGATGAGCTATCCAACCTAAACAAAATCTTGGATAGGATATGTCAAATCCACAGTACCCCTGGGAAGCCTGCAAACCATACCCACAGAGATTGTTGGGTCTTCAAGCAGTCCGGCCGACTTAACACAGAACAGAAGGGGCTCGAAACACCAAGCGAAGACGATGACGAATCCCACAAGCAGCAGACCGGAGCACAGAAGACTTTCCCACTAGAAGTCAAAACAGTGAACTCACTTCATGTGATAAATTGTGCGGAAGCGATATAAACCTGCTATACCAGGACACCATCCGCAGAATGGGGATAGACCCTACCAAAATTCGCCATAGCAACACTTCCTTTAAAGGAGTGACGCTAGGCCCTTATGCCAAGTGTACAGGCTCTGTACTACTAAAAGTTGCGTTCGGTTCACCCGACAACTTCCGTCGCGAAAAGCTAATCTTCCATATCGCCCCATCCAAAAGTGGCCATCAAGCACTACTGGGACACGAAGCTTTTGCCCGCTTTAACGCAATACCGCATTACGCGTCTCTTACACTCAAAATGCCCAGTCCACGCGGCATAATCTCATTAAAAGGAAACTCTGAGTGTTCCTCGACCACGGAAAACGTGAGACTGCCTTGACAGCCACACATCAACCCAACCTTGCTGATCAAAGCCCCTAAAAACAGGTCATTTAGACCTCGGACATGGTTAGACGAGTCCGGCTTAGATAAACAAGGGGCTTCCCAGCCGCATACCTCTTTACAAGGGGCTGCACGTATAAACAATGAGAGCCAATAAAACTCAGTTTTATTCATCTTCCAAATCATACTCTGTTTTAAATAAATTATTTGCACGATATTTTCCCAAACTAAGTTCTTCTCTTTTACAGATGAACCACGTGCTACACCCGTCCAGGATACAGCACAATAGAGACACAGGCGCAGACGTGCTACAGGGACCCGTTGCAAGGATTCTTTTCAGATTAAGACCCTGCGTAAACTTTTCTTACTGTCTCTTGTTGATCATCCTCCGGTTTCCTACCATAACCGAGGAGGAGGCTGGCATTTTGGCATCGGCCGCGTCAGAAGTTCTCGCTTGCACCTGGACACTAGGGGCTTAGGGCATTGTTCTGCCCGTTATCATAAAGTCCGAATACCTTAGGGAGTGTTCGGCGTCTCGAGTTAGGCCTTATATGCATCAGCTCCGAATCATGTCTTTGGTCAAATGTTGGGTTTGCCCGGCTCCTGTGTTTTGTTGCCTTACATTCCGCATCATCGGCTAACGCGGCACCAGGAGAACTACTGCGATTGTGCCCCGGTTCGGCCGGGCAAGCACCTTAGTAGAGAAAGCCGAAAACTGACTGTCATGATATAGCGAGAGACTGGTCAACCACTCGATCGACTATCGGAATGTTTAGAGTTCCTCCGCTTTGACGAATGACCGCTTCCCGATCAGGCACACACGCGCCCCGAGTTCGGAGAGCGCGGTGCCTCTAGGGGCTATATAGTAGCCCCACCATCGAGCTCCTATGGCTAAGTGAAGTGATAAAGCATTATAGTCCGGTTGCCTAGTTTGCTATGCTATCACCTCCTTCAAAGGACCAAGACGTTGGATTAAGTGTGAAAATGCACCTTTTTTTTGCAAACACCCCCGCACTATGTGCGTGGGGGATGAAGCGAAAGACTGCCATCTTTCATGTTATAAATACATATACATTAACGGCCGCACAGGAGATATTTCAATACTTGAACGCACAAGTATAAAAAGCCGTTATATTATAAATATGATCTCACAAATCATACACGTCATTTGAACATGACATTTTTCGAGCACTACGACTCTATTAAACGAGCGCCCTGCAGGACTTCCTCAAAATAGTGCTCGGTGGGTAATCGGCTCTCGTCCGAACCCTGGGACGCAACAGCGGTGGCATTCATCTCCGCCCAGTATGTCTTAATACGAGCAAGAGCCATCCGTGCACCCTCTATGCAGGCCGACTGCTTCACCGCCTTGATATGCGGCACCGCCCCAAGGAATTGATGCAATAAACCAAATAGCTCTTTAGCTTGGGCCTTTCCGGCCACAGATGAGCCACCACATCCGTCATGGCTAGTCCGTACAATCTATTCAGCTCAGCCCACTCAGCTAACTGATCGGTCAACGGCAGTGGACGCTCCGGACTATGGAATTGAGAGCAAAACAGCTCTTCCATTTCATGATCCTTCTGACTTCGGAAGTGCCGAACTGCATTCGCCGCACTCTCCGCCAAATCCAGATAAGGATCTTCCGCACTCCACAACTGGCCCAACTGAGCATACTTCGGATCCGTGAATTTCCTATGCAACAGAAAGGGCTTTCCAGCCACAATTTCTCCGGCTTGACGCAGTTCCTCCTTTATAGCCCGCATTGCAGAACGAGCATCCTTGGCTTTGGCGGTGGCCTTCTTCAGGCCCTCTTGCTCCACTTGGCGTTCTCTTTCGAGAACCTCATAGCGGTCGGTAGCATCTTTTAATTTCACGGCCATTACGGCCATTTCCTCCCTGCTTCGGCAGTGAGCAACCTTCTTGGCTTTTAGCTCCTCCGCTGCCTTCAAGGCAGCCGCATCACTTTTTCTGGCTTGGTCCTTGGCTCGAGCAAGCTCCGCCCGAAGGTCTTCCATAGCAGCGGCACCATCTGCATCAAGCATACATGTTGTAAGGAGTGGGCGTCAGCTCCCTTACCAGGTGACCGCGGGAACACCACTTACCTTGCGACTCGTCAAGTCGTTTATTGACCAGCGTGATGTCCGCATCCGCAACGTCGAGTTGCCGCTTCAGTTTGGCACCTCTATCAGTCCGGCTGGCCAGCGAACACTCCGCCACCTACATAGGAAAGGCGACATTTCGTAACTAAGATTATGATCCTCGGCACGCTGTCGCTTTCGACAACATACCGAGTCTCAGGGGCTACTATCTATACAGGGCGCACCCTATGTGCAAAACTATCAAAAGGTATTTCATTTTTTTTGCGTACCTCAAACCCCGTCAGTAAACTTCTGACGGCCTCATGTAACCCGCTTTCGGGGTATGAGATCCTTTCAATAACCGCACTCATTAATGCGCGGTGATCTTCCAAGAGAGACGCCCTCTCGAGCAAACCCTGCAGCTCCACCGGCCGCACTCCAGTGGGTGCCGAACTCCCAGGCCCTGCCGGACTCGGGGAGACCCTCCACGATGACATCTCAGGGTCGTCCGCCCCGCCTGATGGGACGGCAAATGGAGGCATTTCGCACTCCATCATCTCCGGACGAAGGTCCCCCGAGGATGAGCTCTTCTGGGAAGGGCTGAGATCCGAACTACAAGGTAAAAACTTCGGTTATCCTTAGAAATAAAATAGGGATGTCCTTTATTATAAAACTTCCCTTTTTTCTACTTACGGCTCACTGGAGGGCTGATTCCTTTGGGGAGACTGTACGGCCGGGACTCCTCCAGGCACAGGACCTTCCGGTGCAGATTTCTTTCCCCGCTTCGAGGCTTTGGCCTCCGGGTTTTCGCAAGCGGTCCTCTTCTCCGCCTGGAGGGAGGGATTCTTGATTCCCCCCTTACTGAGAGCCTCCTTAACAGAGGTGGTAGTTTCCCTGTTCCCCCCTTCGCCTTCCTCCGAAGGCGCAACCTCCAACATTTTGATTAACACGGGATCCGGCGTGGTCTCAGGGAGGGGGGCGGACACCGTATCAGTTTTACTTGCGCTATCCACTCCTGTTCAAGGGATAGCTGGTTAAAAGGCAAATCCATGATAAATAAATGGATGATATGTCCGGTCACAGGGCTACTTACTTGAGTATCCGGGCGATTGCAGCTTAGGACAGCGTCCTCGGTCAAGTCCGGACACACTTCTTGTGATCCGAAGAATAGTTTGTACATCTCCACAGGTTTTGTACCCATAAATTGTTGGAGAGCTCATGGTCCCTCCGGATTGAATTCCCACAAGCGGAGGGGGCGACGTTTGCAGGGCATAAGACGCCGAATCAGCATAACCTGCGTCACTACGACCAGATTGATCTCCCTCTCTTGGAGATCTCGGATCCGGCCCTGCAATAGGGGAACGTCCTTGGACGGCCCCCAGTTGAACCCTTTGTTGACCCACGAGGTCAGCCGTTGTGGAGGGCCCGAGTGAAAGGCAGGCGGCAGCCTCTGCCTGCTGCCCCTAGGAGCGGTGAATAGAACCACTCATGTTGCCACAAGCCGAGCTCCTCTTGAAAAGAGCCCTCGGGCCATGGAGCATCGGCCCTCTTGCTTATAACCGCCCCGCCGCACTCTGCCTGACGCCCCTCAATCATCTTCGGCTCCACATTGAAGGTTTTAAGCCACAAACCAAAGTGAGGGGTAGTGCGGAGGAAGGCTTCGCAGACGACAATAAATGATGAGATATGGAGGATAGACCCCGGAGCCAGGTCGTGGAATTCCAGCCCATAGTAAAATAGGAGCCCCCTCACGAAGGGATCCATCGGGAAGCCTAAACCCCGACGGAGGTGAGGCACGAACACGACGCTCTCGCCAGGCTCCGGGGTAGGAATGACTTGCCCTTAGGCAGGCAACCTATGCGAAATCTCGTAGGTTAGGTACCTGGCGTCTCTCAGCTTTAGCACGTCCTCTTCCGTGACGGAGGAGGGATCCACCGGCCCTGTAGGTCGGAACCGGACATTGTCGAAGATCCGAAGTGCCCGAATCTGGAGCCCTGGGTGTTGGAACTCGGGGCGAGGGGCGGATTTGATTGAGGATTGAAGAAAAGGAACGGGCCTTGGTCTCATTATAAAGAGGGAGAATACCAAGAGCCGTCCCCGTGACCGTTTGGAACTCGCCTTGGATGGAGGGGGCGTAGCAACGGGCGCGGTTGGGTTACCCACGTCCGTATTGATGAGAATCTCGGAATAAGGGGAACACGATCTCTGCTTCGACAAGACGTGACAAGGAAACCGCTTCGCTAAACGCGCTGAGGTGGTGTAATAAAAATGATTCAAGTAAAGGCTTGGTTGTGGTGTGACGTCACGCCACGAAATACGTCAGCAGATTGAACTTGTGTAAATATTATTCTCTCTACGGTGGAATGTGGAATTTGTTTTGCAGAGCCGGACACTATCCTGGTGTTCACAATCTTCTATAAATTATTCGGAGGAGGAACCCGCCTTGCAATGCCGAAGACAATATGCGCGCCGGACTCGTCGTCATTGAAGCCTGGTTCAGGGGCTACTGAGGGAGTCCTGGACTAGGGGGTGTCCGGATAGCCGAACTATCATCATCGGCCGGACTCCAAGACTATGAAGATACAAGATTGAAGACTTCGTCCCGTGTCCGGATGGGACTTTCCTGGCGTGGAAGGCAAGCTTGGCGATACGGATATGTAGATCTCCTACCATTGTAACCGACTCTGTGTAACCCTAGCCCTCTCCGATGTCTATATAAACCGGATGGTTTTAGTCCGTAGGACACAACAACAATAACAACAATCATACCATAGGCTAGCTTCTAGGGTTTAGCCTCCTTGATCTCGTGGTAGATCTACTCTTGTAATACCCACATCATCAATATCAATCAAACAGGACGTAGGGTTTTACCTCCATCAAGAGGGCCCAAACCTGGGTAAAACATCGGGTCCCTTGTCTCTTGTTACCATCCGCCTAGACGCACAGTTCGGGACCCCCTACCCGAGATCCGCCGGTTTTGACACCGACAGGTAGGTTCGTAATTTCATCCAAGCGCACCTTCTCCTCGGCCAAAATGACAGGTTCCTAATAATTCATAAACCATGGGCGGCAAAACACCCTCTCCTCGCCCGAAATCGCTCATGCTGACTATTTCAAAACACGCCCTCCTCGCCCGAAATCGCTCGCGCCCATAATTTTAAAACACGCCCGAAATCGCGCATGCCACTATTTCAAAACACGCCCTCCTAGCCCGAAATTGCTCGCGCCCACTATTTGGGAGAAGCAAAGTTACA
>NC_041393.1:382611150-382627382 GCF_002162155.2 Triticum dicoccoides | reverse complement strand
ACAAATGCGTCCGTAAGACATGGTTCCCCCTCCCAATTCCCCATTCATACCTCATGGGAGCCAAATCGCCTTCTCCCTGGAAGCTCCCTTCTCCCGAGCCGTGAAACCTTAGCCCCTTCTCCATGCCGCCCCCCATTGCACCAAATTCACCGCCACCCTCCGCCCCAATGCCGGAGACGCTATCCGTTGGTCGTGTGCCTCTTACTCCGTGCTACCGGAGCTGCCCCGACGACGGTAGTGTGAACTGTACCGGAGCCGATTCACCCCCGCCGTTGTGCACAGTGCCGGAGCAGCTCCAACTTCGGATGCGCCTAGGGCCACAGCACTGCTTCCCCGTAGCCGTCGACCGTCGCGTCATCTCTTCTTTCCAGCCGCCAATAGCCACAGCTACCGCGCCGGCCTCACCGACTCGGCAGCTGGAGATGCCTACTTCACCGGGCTGGAAGGTGGGTCATACACTCATCTCAAATCACTTTATTTAGGCGTTAGTTGTCTGAATTTTTATTCTAGGCCAATCGATTACCAATGGGAAGCAGCACCCCTCGAGGCGGCGAAGCTCCTAGGTTGCTGGTTGGTTGGTGTCTAACGTAAGGGTGCTGGGGCGCAAGTTTGCCGTGGAAGCAGCGCTTAGGTGGCTATCTTAGAGTTGCATGGGTTGAAGGTACTGCCGCCGCCGGATCTAGATGATGGCTAGTCTTTGTGGATTAGCTGGGGGCGGTGCAACCACGGCAGTGCGGTGGGGCGGGGAGCGGGGTTTTGGTCGGAGCTCTCGCGGCCAGCGACAGCGGAGGCAGGCTGCTCTGCCGATGGTCACTGGCTCTTCTGGGAAGATTCTGAACAGTGTCAGCCGGGAGGCACAAGATGACCATCAAGCCATCCGGTGTAGATCAGACAGTACCAAAATAAAATAAAATCGTGTGACGCCAATTTAGTTTTTAGTCAACTGACATGTGACCACTCTCGTACCTTACTGTTGATCTCTTAGTGTATTTCTTCAGATCAGAGATATGTGTCATTCTTAACATTTTGTGTTTTCTGCATCTTCAGCCACACCGTCTTCCTTCTCACCGCAGTTGCTCCAACAAGGGAAGCATACACTAGAAGGGAGCTATAGTCCCCACTCAAAAGTTCCCCGCATCGAATGTACGTGCCCAACATGGACAACCACAACAACTGTAGGGCCATCGACAAGTCAGCACATGATGCTCACTCCTATGGGTGGTGGCCAGATAGGTTGTACCCTCATCTTACTTGTGTGCAACATTTATGGCTTTGTTATTCATCTAAGCATGGAAAATAGATTATTACATTTCACTGTATTTTCATGTTGATCTCTTAAGAGTCTTGTTCAGGAGTTAACGATGTTCCATATTTCAGATAAGAGATTTGTTCTTTAGGTTACGTTGTTCCATAGTTATCATCCATCAGCCAATGTTATCCCACGTGATGGTGATTATACCACTTATAGTATTACCTATGTTGTTCTCTAATACTTTTGTGTGCCATCTAGTTAATCTCAAGTACAAACGATACATATTTTGTAGCGTTCATCTATGTTCTCCCTTTAGTTTTTGAGACATGTTGCTGCTAGTTAAGTCCAGTCCTACTATTTATGTCGTCTCCTATAGGCACTCATTACATAAATCTAACTACTATTTTTCTTCCATGCATGTCAGATATAAGTGCACACACTGATGTATCCGCAAGAACCTCACGGAGCAATGTAACGACCAACAAACTTAATGTCAATGATACCCAATATAATGGAAAATATAAAGGCAGTTCTTCAGAAGGCATGCGGAAAGATGCTGAATCCTATTCACCCCACAAGGTCCTTGCTCTAACTTGGCCCATGATATGGGTACATCATGCATATAATGTCCTGGAGTGCATCTACTATGTTGCAATGCCATGTCCTTAGCCTACTGATCATGAATGTAAATATGTCATGCCTTCCTGTTTTTCAGTACCTATTCCATTCATGATAACATGTTTTCAAATTCAAGTATTGTCATTCTACTCTGTCGCAATGTCATCCGGTTAGTTTGGACATCATGCTTCTGAATATCTTACACATCGTTATTCATCAGTATGTACTTCATCTGTCTACCATACCATGTTTTTTTACATTGAAATGTTATTCTAGTGGTCTATTGCAATGCCATCTTAGTTTCCCAATCATACAAGCATATGTTGCCTTAGTGTTTTTCTGTATGTATTTCCCTATCATACATTTTTACATTCAACTAGTGTTTTTTTATTCTATTGTCCTGTCGTATCCCTAGCTCTTACATCATACTGCCTCCGTCCGGATTACATGTCACAGAATCAGATAAAAATGGATGTATCTAGAACTGAAATATGCCTAGACACATCCATTTATTTCTGAATGGAGGGAATACATGTCAATATTTCATGTCCTTCTATTCTTCAGTACCTATTCCATCTCTCTGCCATAGCATGTTTTATAACTGAAGCACCATTCTTCTATATAAGGAATGCAAGGGGGAGACGACTATCTTAGAATCTGAAGAGTTAGAAACAAGGTCTTTGCAAAAGATCGAAACGCCAGGAGATAGTAAACCAACTCCAATGTTCATAGATACTTCTCCAGCACAGAGAAACCCAATTCTTACTGATAATAAGCAGATTCAAGTGGCCAAAGAACTAGTCCGCTCAAGTCCAGCAAAAATATGTCAACTCCATTCTAAAAAGTATGTGCGTATCCTCACATCATGAAATTTTATAGCATTCAGATCAGATTTTCTACATGTTTCTTACCCATATATCTTTTAGAAAATAAGCTTAAAGGCTAGAAGACTTTCTAAACTGGGATTGTGTTCAAGGAAAGTATCTTGCAGGAATTCTCTGTGCTCCAATACTAATGTAAGTACCTGTTGTATATCACTAAAATTTTCAATTAGCATGTAGTTGTTAATCGGCGTGAATCCAACCTTTATCTGATCTAAATTTACTTGTAGAAAAATGTATAATTAAAGGCGACAATGTTGATTTTTGTAAGGAAAACTGCCTGGTAATTTTGCATACTGAGCTTCATGAGTGTACTCATATCATGCACATTACTAAATTGTAGTGTTGTTCTGGTTGCCCAATCATTCGTTGTGTCAATGTTTCTTTCCAATTACCTTACCTGGTCGATGATAGCTGTGCCATATTGTGTTAATTTGTTGCGGGTTGCTATGGTCTGGTTTGCCCAAACGTTCGTTGTGTCAATGTTGCTTACCTATTATCTGACCCGGCCAATGATAGCAATCCTAGTGTGTTAATTTGGTGCAGGCTGTTGAAGATAAGAAGACAAACTCTGAAAACAGCAAGACAACCACATTGTTTCTTTCCAATAAATCTAGGCCAGGTAATATGGCAATAACTCTTGATTAATCTATTCGGTTCCCCTCCTAATATATCTTATGATGCAGTGGTCGAGACACTCTCCACCATCAATAATACAAGCCTGCCAAAATCTCCATGTGAACCTGTTGAGTTTCCTTTGTCTCGAATCCAACAGAAAAATGTATGTTTGTGAACGAAATACTGGCTGAAGCAATCATGGAAATCATGGAGGAATCAAAGGTGCATATTCCTGCGCAACAAGAACTGATCAATGTTTTCAGAGACAGTGTAGCAAAGAAGGACAAACTTGCTCACATACTTATGGGCGTCATCCGCGCTGAGGTTGCAGATTGTGAGGTTGTAGATCGTTAAGTTTTGTTCATTTATTTGCACTGACATCAATCTTTGATTGCCCAGTGGATGTAATTTCCTCCAATATATGTTGGATGTGCAACGTTTTTCCTTGTATGCCCTATTTTTTCTTAGTGCGCCTCGCATTCCAGCTAACTAGTCCCTAGGAAGGCAAAAAAAGCAGTGAAATAATTAGTTAGCACGAACAGTCGTGGCCCAAATGTAGGGCTGCCCTTAATGAGCTTCCCTAATGGGCTCGCATGGGCCAAAATTCTCATAGGCCATTGATTGATTGGGTTTTTTCATGTCCATAATTGCTCGTTGTAATGGGCTCAAATTATAGTCCGGTCGGCATTGACGTTATCTAATTGGGTCTACAAACAAGTTCAAACTCTACAGGGCCCATTATGTTAATGGGTAGTAACCAAGCCAAAAGCTCTATTGGGCCGCTACAACTGAAATGAGCCAACATTTAATGATCGGCCCTGTTACCTCCCGGGTCGTTAAAAGGCTGACATCGAAGCGGGCAATAAGTGGGCTCATTTGATTTCACGGGCCGTTAATAGGCCTATATTAAGACTGGCCTATATATGGCCCAACTGTATTGTGGGCCTTTAGCAGGCCGAAAGTGACAGTGGGCTGGTACTGGACCATGAAGAGCATGGGCGACTAAGAGGCCGAAAGTCAGGTCGGACTTTATATAGCCCAACTGTGTTGTGGGCCCTTAGCAGGCCGAAAGCGAAACCGGGCTGGTATTGGTCATGAAGAGCATGGGCCTTAAGAGGCCAAAACTCAGGTCCGACTGCAAATGGCCCAACTCATTTATGGGTCGTTAATAGGTTAAAAGACACACCGGGCTAGAAATTGGCCCAACACTTAAATGGGTCGCTAAAAGGCTGAAATACGTACATCCTAAAAATTGGGCCATCCCTTGAATGGGTCGTTAATAGGCCAAAACCACATGGAGCCGATATTGAGCCCAAATATATAGTGGGTTGTTAACAGGCTCGAACTGACGATGGGTTGTGATACGTCCATTTTGCATCATGTTTTCCTACTATTATTTATGTTGTTTTATTGTATAATAATGCTTTTTGGAGTAATTCTAATGCCTTTTCTCTCATAATATGCAAGGTATGCACCAACGGGAGAATTCCGGTAGCTGGAAATCTAGACCTGAACAAGCTACGTCAAGCTACTTATACTGCACAACTCCAAATAAGCTGAAACTTCCCGAGGAATTTTTATGGAATATTTAATAAATATTGGAGCAAACAAGTACCAGAGGAGGGCCACCAGGTGGGCATAACCCACCTGGGCACGCCAGGAGGCCCAAGCGCCCCGGTGGGTGCTGCCCTCCTCGGCCCACCTCTGGTGTCCATCTTCTGGTATACAAGTTATTTTGACCTAGAAAAAATAAGGGGAGGACATTCGGGACGAAGTGCCACCGCCTCGAGGCGGAAATTGGCAGGAGCACTTTTGCCCTCTGGTGGAGCTATTCCGTCGGGGGAACTTCCCTCCCGGAGAGGGAAATCATCGTCATCATCATCACCAACAACTCTCCCATCTTGGGGAGGGCTATCTTCATCAACATCTTCATAGCACCAACTCCTCTCAAACCCTAGTTCATCTCTTGTGTTCAATCTTTGTATCAAAACTATAGATTGGTGCTTGTGGGTGACTAGTAGTGTTGATTACATCTTGTAGTTGATTACTATATGGTTTATTTGGTGGAAGATTATATGTTCAGATCCATTATGCTATTTAACACCCCTCTAATCTTGAGCATGTTTATCATTTGTGAGTAGTTACTTTCATTCTTGAGGTCACAGGATAAATCATGTTGCAAGTAATCATGTGAACTTGATATGTGTTTGATATTTTGATGATATGTATGTTGTCATTCTCTTAGTGGTGTCATGCGAACTTCGACTACATGACACTTCACCATATTTGGGCCTAAGGGAATGCATTGTCGAGTAGTTATTAGATAATGGGTTGCGAGAGTGACAAAATCTTAAACCCCAGTTCGTGCGCTATTCCGTAAGGGATCAATTGGATCCAAAAGTTTAATGCTATGGTTAGAATTTATTCTTAATAATTTTCTCGTAGTTGCGGATGCTTGCGAGAGGGCTAATCATAAGTAGGAGGTTTGTTCAAGTAAGAACAGCACCTAAGAACCCGTCCACCCACATATCAAATTATCAAAGTACCGAACACGAACTAAGCCAACATGATGAAAGTGACTAGATGAAATTCCCGTGTACCCTCAAGAACACTTTTCTTATCATAAGAAACCGTTTTGGCCTGTCCTTTGCCTCAAAAGGATTGGGCTACCTTTCTGCACTTTTGTTACTACTTTCGTTACTTGCTCGTTACAAATTCTCTTGCTATCAAACTACTCCGCTACTTACAATTTTAGCACTTGCAGACAATACCTTGTTGAAAACCACTTGTCATTTCCTTCTGCTCCTCGTTGGGTTTGACACTCTTACTTATCGAAAAGGCAAAAATTGACCCCATATACATGTGGGTCATCAAGGCTATTTTCTAGCGCCATTGCCGGGGAGTGAAGCGCTCTTGGTAAGTGGAAATTGGTAAGGAAACATTATTACTACATGCTAACATTTATTGTCACTTGCTACTATGGAAGACAATCCTTTGAGAGGTTTGTTCGGGGTATCTTCACCTCGACCGGAATCACTATTAGTTGCCCCTCAACCTACTCCACCTACTGAAAATATTGAATATGAAATTACTTTGGGTATGTTAGAGCAACTCCTAGCTAATCCTTATGCGGGAGATGGAACCGAACATCCCAATATGCACTTGATATATGTGGATGAAATTTGTGGATAGTTTAAGCTTGCAGGTTTGCCCGGAGATGAAGCTAAGAAGAAGGTTTTCCCTTTATATTTGAAGGGAAAATCATTGACATGGTATAGGCTATGCGATGATATTGGATCTTGGAACTGGAACCGTTTAAAATTAGAATCTCATCAAAAAAATATCGTATGCATCTAGTTCATCATGATCGGAATTATATATATATAATTTTTGGCCTCGTGAATGAGAAAGTATCGCTCTAGCTTGGTGGAGGCTGAAGTCAATGTTATATCCATGCCCCAATCATGAGCTCTCAAGAGAAATTATTATTCAGAATTTTTATGCTTGGCTTTCTCGTAATGATCAATCCATGCTCGATATTTCTTGTACTGGTTCTTTTATGAAGAAGAATATTGAATTCCGGTGGGATCTTTTAGAAAGAATTAAACGCAACTCTGAAGATTGGGAACTCGACGAAGGTAAAGAGTCAGGTATTGAACCTAAGTTTGATTGTGTTAAATCTTTTATGAATACCGATGCTTTTCAAAAGTTTAGCACTAAATATGGACTTGACTCTGAGATAGTAGCTTCCTTTTGTGAATCTTTTGCTACTCATGTTGATCTCCCTAAGGAGAAGTGGTTTAAATATCATCCGACAATTAAATAAGAAATTAAAGAACCGGTAAAAGATAAAGAAGAAACCATTATTTACAATGTTGATCCAGTTGTTCTCACTGCTTATATTGAAAAACCACATTTCCCTGTTAGGATGAAGGAACCTGCTAAAGCTTCAACTGTGGTTAACAAAAGTTATGTTAGAACACCCAAACCATCTGAACAAATCGGAGTTGAACCTAGTGTTGTTATGGTTAAAGATCTCTTAGTTGATAATATTGATGGGCACGTTATTTACTTCTATGGTGAAGCTTCTAGAATTGCCAAACCTGAAGGAAAAGATAAACATAGACCAGTTGTTGGCATGCCTGTTGTCTTAGTTAAGATAGGAGATCACCGTTATCATGGGTTATGTGACCTAGGTGCTAGTGTGAGTTATATTCCTTTCTCTTTATATCAATAAATTAAAGATAAAATAGCACCTGCTGAAATAGAAGGCATATATGTCACTATTAAACTTGCTAATAGAGATACAATATCACCAATTGGGATTCTTAGAGATGTTGAGGTCTTGTGTGGGAAAATAAAATACCCTATTGATTTTCTTGTTCTTAGCTCCCCACAAGATGACTTTTGTCCCATTATTTTTGGTAGGCCTTTCTTGAACACCGTCAATGCCAAAATAGATTGTGAGAAGCAAACTGTCATTGTTAGCTTTGGTGATGAATCTCATGAGTTTAATTTTTCCAAGTTTAGTAACAACCTCATAAGAAATATTTTCCTAGTAAGGATGAGATTATTAGTCTGCTTCTATTGTTGTACCTCCTACTGATCCTTTGGAACAATACTTGCTAGACCATGAAAATGATTTGCATATGCGTGAAAAAAATGAAATAGATAGAATCTTTTCGAACAACAACCTCTGCTTAAACAGAATTTGCCTATTGAAACTCTAGGAGGTCCTCCTCCACCTAAAGGTGATCCTGTGTTTGAATTAAAACAATTGTCAGACACTCTGAAATATGCTTATCTTGATGAAAAGAAGATATATCATGTTATTATTAGTGCTAACCTTTCAGAACATGAAGAAGAAAGATTATTAAAAGTTCTAAGGAAGCACAAGGCCGCTATTGGTTATAATCTTGATGATCTTAAGGGCATTAGTCCCACTCTATGTCAACACAAGATTAATATGGAACTTGATGCTAAACCCGTTGTTGATTACCAACGTCGGTTAAATCCGAAAATGAAAGAAGTGGTAAGAATGGAAATATTGAAACTTTTGGAAACAGGTATAATCTATCCTATAGCTGATAATAGATGGGTAAGTCTTGTTCATGGTGTCCCAAAGAAAGCAGGTATTAATGTTGTTCCTAATGATAAGAATGAGCTTATTCCACAAAGAATTGTCACGGACTATAGAATGGTAATTGACTATAGGAAATTAAATAAAGCTACTAGAAAAGATCATACCCTCTGCTTTTTATAGATCAAATGTTAGAAAGATTATCCAAGCACACACATTTTTGCTTCCTTGATGGATACTCTGGCTTTTCACAAATACCTGTTTGACAATTTGATCAAGAAAAGACCACTTTTACTTGTCCTTTTCGAACATTTGCTTATAGACGTATGCCTTCGGTTTATGTAATGCACCTGCTACCTTTCAAAGATGTATGACTGCTATATTCTTTGATTTTTGTGAAAAGATTGTTTTGGTTTTCATGGATGACCTTTCTGTTTATGGGAAGTCTTTTGATGATTGTTTAAGAAATCTTGATCGAGTGTTGCAGAGATGTGAACAAACAAATGTCGTCTTGAATTGGGAGAAGTGCCACTTTATGGTTAACGAAGGTATTGTTTTGGGCCACAAAATTTCTGAAAAAAGGTATTGAGGTGGACAAAGCCAAGGTTGATGCAATTGAGAAAATGCCATGTCCTAAAGATATCAAAGGTATTCATAGTTTCCTTGGTCATGCGGTTTCTATAGGAGGTTTATCAAAGACTTCTCTAAAATTGCTAGGCCTCTTACTAATCTTTTGCAAAGGGATATTCCCTTTGTGTTTGATGATGATTGCATGGGAGCCTTTGAAACACTAAAGAAAGCCTTAATTACTGCACCTATTGTTCAACCACCTGATTGGAACCTGCCTTTTGAAATTATGTGTGATGCTAGTGATTATGTTGTTGGTGTTGTTCTAGGAAAAAGAGTTGATAAGAAACTAAATGTTATTCATTATGATAGTAAAACTCTAGACAATGCTCAAAGAAACTATGCTACTACTAAAAAAGAACTCTTAGCAGTGGTGTTTGCTTCTGATAAATTCAGATCTTACATTATTGATTCTAAAGTAATTGTTCACACTCATCATGCTGCTATAAAATATCTTATGGAAAAGAAAGATGCTAAACCTAGACTCATTAGGTGGATTCTTCTGCTACAAGAATTTGATTTGCATATCACTGATAAGAAAGGAGCAGGGAACCCGTAGCTGATAACTGATGACCCACAAGTGTAGGGGATCTATCATAGTCCTTTCGATAAGTAAGAGTGTCGAACCCAACCAGGAGCAGAAGGAAATGACAAGCGGTTTTCAGTAAGGTATTCTCTGCAAGCACTGAAATTGTAGGTAACAGATAGTTTTGTGATAAGATAATTTGTAACGGGTAACAAGCAATAAAAGTAAATAAGGTGCAGCAAGGTGGCCCAATCCTTTTTGTAGCAAAGGACGAGCCTGGAAAAATTCTTATAATGAGAAAAGCGCTCCCGAGGACACATGGGAATTATCATCAAGCTAGTTTTCATCACGCTCATATGATTCACGTTCGTTACTTTGAAAATTTGATATGTGGGCGGACCGGTGCTTGGCTGTTGTCCTTTCTTGGACAAGCATCCCACTTATGATTAACCCCCATTTGCAAGCATCCGCAACTACAAAAGAAGTACTAAGGTAAACCTAACCATAGCATGAAACTAGTGGATCCAAATCAGCCCCTTATGAAGCAACGCATAAACTAGGGTTTAAGCTTCTATCACTCTAGCAACCCATCATCTACTTATTACTCCCCAATGCCTTCCTCTAGGCCCAAATAATGGTGAAGTGTCATGTAGTCAACATTCACATAACACCACTAG
The DNA here is from genome assembly GCF_002162155.2 of Triticum dicoccoides. Classification (NCBI taxonomy): domain Eukaryota; kingdom Viridiplantae; phylum Streptophyta; class Magnoliopsida; order Poales; family Poaceae; genus Triticum; species Triticum dicoccoides. Next base: position 382,617,103 of record NC_041393.1, on the reverse strand, counting down.
AGGAGAGACAACATACATCTCATCAAAATATCAAACGAATACCAAATTCACATGGCTAATAATAGCAAGACTTCACCCATGTCCTCTGGAACAAATGTAACTACTTACAAAGCATATTCATGTTCATTAATCAGAGGGGTATTAATATGCGTTAAGGATCTGAACATATGATCTTCCACCAAATAAACCAATTAGAATCAACTACAAGGAGTAATCAACACTACTAGCAACCCATATGTACCAATCTGAGGTTTGGGTACAAAGATTGGATACAAGAGATGAACTAGGGTTTGAGAGGAGATGGTGATGGTGAAGATGTTGATGGAGATTGACCCCCTCCCGATGAGAGGATCGTTGGTGATGACGATGGTGATGATTTCCCCCTCCCGGAGGGAAGTTTCCCCGATAGAACAGCTCTGCCGGAGCCCTAGATTGGTTCCGCCAAGGTTCCGCCTCGTGGCGGCGTAGTTTCGTCCCGTAAACTTGCTTATGATTTTTTCCAGGGTAAGAGACTTCATATAGCAGAAGATGGGCACCGGAGGGCCACCAGGGGGCCCACGAGGCAGGGGGCGCGCCCAATAGGGGTGGGCGCGCCCCCCACCCTCGTGGCCAGGGTATGGGCCCCCTCTGGTACTTCTTTCGCTCAATAATTCTTATTAATCCCAAAAATGACTTTCGTGGAGTTTCAGGACTTTTGGAGCTGGGCAGAATAGGTTTCCAATATTTGCTCCTTTTTCAGCCCAGAATCCCAGCTGCCGGCATTCTCCCTCTTCATGTTAAACCTTGTAGAATAATAGAGAATAGCCATAAGTATTGTGACATAACGTGTAATAACAGCCCATAATGCAATAAATATTGATATAAAAGCATGATGCAAAATGGACGTATCAACTCCCCCAAGCTTAGACCTTGCTTGTCCTCAAGCAGAAGCTGATATCGAAAAATATGTCCACATGTTTAGAGATAGAGGTGTCAATAAAAAAAAATACGGACATGAGGGCATCATGATCATTCTTATAACAGCAACATATATATATATATATTGTCATATGATTTCTTATGCTCAAGTAACAATCTATTCACAATGTCAAGTATGAATCATAAACTTCATTGGGAACTAACAAACAATAATATCAGTCATTGAAGCAATTGCAATTTATCATAACATCAGAAAGAGTCAAGAATAGAGCTTTTCGGCAAGTCCACATACTCAACTATCATATAGTCCTCTACAATTGCTAGCACTCACGCAATACTTATGGTTCTGGAGTTTCAATCGGACACAGAGAAAGATAGGGGCTTATAGTGTTGCCTACCAACGTCTTACCTCAAGGGAAATGTGAACAATAATAGTTCATGCTAAGTTACATCCAATTGGATATATATATCAGGATCTTTCCAACACGAGGTGCTTGCCAAAGGATAAAATGAAAAAGGTAAAGGTGAGGATCACCTTGACTCTTGCATAAAGTAAAAGATAGGCCCTTCGCAGAGGGAAGCAGAAGTTGCCATGTGCTTTTAGGGCTGGATGCACAAAATCTTAATGCAAAAGTACGTCACTTTATATTGCCACTTGTGATATGAACCTTTATTATGCAGTTCGTCGCTTTTATTACTTTCATATCACACGATCGTATAAAGCTTATTTTCTCCGCACTAATAAGTCATACATATTTAGAGAGCAATTTTTATTGCTTGCAACATGAAAACTTACTTGAAGGATCTTACTCAATCCATAGGTAGGTATGGTGGACTCTCATGGCGAAACTGGGTTTAAGGATATTTGGAAGCACAAGTAGTATCTCTACTTGGTGCAAGAAATTTGGCTAGCATGAGGGGGAAAGGCAAGCTCAACATGTTGGACGATCCATGACAATATACTTTAACTGAGATGTGAGGAAACAAAACCCATTACATTGTCTTCCTTGTCCAACATCAACTCTTTAGCATGTCATTCTTAATGAGTGCTCACAATCATAAAAGATGTCCAAGATAGTATATTTATATGTGAAAACCTCTCTTTCTTTATTACTTCCTATTAATTGCCACGATGACCAAAACTATGTTTGCCAACTCTCAACAACTTTTATGTATCATACTCTTTATGTGTGAAGTCATTACTATCCATAAGATCAATATGAACTCTTTTATTTATTTTTATTCTTTATGCACTTAAGATCATAGCAAGATAGCAAAGCCCTTGACTCAACACTAATCTTTATTATATATAGCTCATGGACTCGATCACATAGAGGGATCACAAGGCAAAACTCAAAACTAAATAATACCAAAACTTTATTCTACTAGATCTAGATATTACCAAAAGGATCGAACTAAGAAAAACTGTAAAGATAGGAGTGTGATGGTGATACGATACCAGGGCACCTCCCCCAAGCTTGGCATTTGCCAAGGGGCATGCCCATAGCCATGTGATTATGTCTCCTTCTTCAGAGTTGGTGTTGTGATCTTCTTGGCGATGATGCCCCTCAGGATACGATTCTCCTCCTCGAGCTTATTGACTTGTTGCTTGAGGTCCATATTTTCCTTGCGGAGCTTGCCCGTGATGGCTAAAGATCCTTTTACTGAAGGATGTTGCATAGCTTCTGGAGAACAAGTGACATTCTTTTTCATATTTTCATAAGAAAGAAATTTAACATTGGAAGGGATGACCGAGTTTGGAATAGCTGAGCTCTGTAGTTCCCCCATCATGAATCTTGCCTGGAAGCGAGAGGTAACTTCTTGATCCTCCTCCATGGCATCTATCCTTTTCAAGTCGGCCTCCATCTCATCATCCGTTGATGGCCCAAAGTGATAAGCATCGCTGTTTGCTCCTGGACCTGGCGTCGGGTGGGACATCTGACTCTCCCCGACTGACTCTTGAGAAGACATCTTGCTCTAAATCTGTAACAGAAATAGCTCGAAACGAAAACAAAAGATTTTTGCGTGATACGGTGGTCAAAACCTTCGGGAGATTATATAATGAATTTTTACCGACCAAAAGAAGTATCATGCAAGAAAACGGAGTCCGAAGAGCACACGAGGTGCCCACTAGGCAGGGGGCGCGCCCAGTTAAGGTGGACGCGCCCTCCACCCTCGTGGACGCCTCGTGTCCTTCCCGAACTACTTCTTATTTTCCTATTTTCTTAAATATTCCAAAACGGAGAAAAATTGCTATTATAATTGTTTTGGAGTCGGTTTACTTACCGTACCACATACCTATTCCTTTTCGGAGTGTGAAACATTCTGGAAAGTGTCCCTTATGTATTCCTCCGGGGTTACGGTTTCAATAATATTAGTTTCAACATTTATTGGGTTACCTGAGATATAATGTTTGATTCTTTGACCGTTCACCACCTTCAGATTTGTGCCTTAGAAGTTGTTGATTTTTATGGCACGGGAACGATAGACCTCCTCGATAACGTCAGGGCCTTCCTATTTAGAGAGAAGTTGTCCTACAAAAAATCTTAAACGAGAGATGAATAGCAGCACATAATCACTTACGTTAAACTCACGCTTTTGTATCCTTTTGTCATGTCATCTTTTAACTTTTTCTTTGAACAGCTTGGCATTCTCATAGGCTTGGGTTCTCCATTCATCAAGTGAGCTAAAGTCAAATAATCTCTTCACACCGGCAAGTTTGAAATCATAGTTGAGCTCTTTAATGGCCCAATATGCCTTATGTTCTAGTTCGAGCGGTAAGTGACATGCTTTTCCATAAACCATTGACATACCCATAGGATTTTTGTATGTAGTTCTATAGGCCCATAATGCATCATCAAGTTTCTTGGACCAATTCTTTCTAGATCTATTAACAGTCTTTTGCAAAATTAATTTGAGCTCTCTATTACTCAATTCTACTTGACCACTAGACTGTGGGTGATAAGGAGATGCAATTCTATGATTAACATCATACTTAGCAAGCATTTTACGAAAAGCACCATGAATAAAAGGTGAACCACCATAAGTCATTAAATATCTAGGGACTCCAAACCTCGGAAAATAACTTCTTTAAGCATCATAATAGAGGTGTTATGATCAACACTACTAGTTGCACTACAAAAAAAGACACATCCATGACATTTTTGGCCGAACAAAATTTTCTTCTATCATACTTATGACACTTCTATGATGATAATTGTGCCAAAACCCGGTATCATCATAGATGTGGTGGGCTCCTACTTCTATGACAAAAAATCACGACAGAAAATGGGCTTTTCGTCCTAGGCGGGCCGGAGACGCAGCTGCATGACATTCTTTGGGTCATCCATGACGGAAAAACCGTGGTAGAAGCGAGGGCAAGGAAAATTTCGAGGAGTTCCCGGTTACGGTGGTTGGTCGGGGGTCGAGCGATGCACATTTCTCTCATACACGTACGTGCGTGTGTGTGAGGCTGATAACCCACAAGTATAGGGGATCGCAACAGTTTTCGAGGGTAAAGTATTCAACCCAAATTTATTGATTCGACACAAGGGGAGCCAAAGAATATTACCAAGTATTAGCAGCTGAGTTGTCAATTCAACCACACCTGGAAACTTAGTATCTGCAGCAAAGTGTTTTAGTAGTGAAGTAATATGATAGTGTTGGTAACGGTAACAAAAGTAAAGACAGTAAAAGTAATGTTTTTGGTATTTTGTAGTGATTGTAACTGTAGCAACGGAAAAGTAAATAAGTGTAAACCAGTATATGGAAAACTTGTAGGCACTGGATTAGCGATGGATAATTATGCCGGATGTGGTTCATCATGTAGTAGTCATAACATAGGGTGACACAGAACTAGCTCCAGTTCATCAATGTAATGTAGGCATGTATTCCATATATAGTCATACGTGCTTATGGAAAAGAACTTGCATGACATCTTTTGTCCTACCCTCCCGTGGAAGCTGGGTGCTATTGGAAACTAAGGGATATTAAGGCCTCCTTTTAATAGAGAACCGAAACAAAGCATTAGCACATAGTGAATACATGAACTCCTCAAACTATGGTCATCACCAGGAGTGGTCCCGATTATTGTCACTTCGGGGTTGTCGGATCATAACACATAGTAGGTGACTATAGACTTGCAAGATAGGATCAAGAACACACATATATTCATGAAAACATAATAGGTTCAGATCTGATATCATGGCACTCGGGCCCTAGTGACAAGCATTAAGCATAGCAAAGTCATAGCAACATCAATCTCAGAACATAATGGATACTAGGGATCAAACCCTAACAAAACTAACTCGATTACATGATAAATCTCATCCAACCCATCACCGTCCAGCAAGCCTACGATGCAATTACTCACGCACGGCGGTGACCATCATGAAATTGGTGATGGATGATGGTTGATGATGACGACGGCGACAAATCCCCCTCTCCGGAGCCCCGAACGGACTCCCGATCAGCCCTCCCGAGAGAGATTAGGGCTTGGCGGCTCCGTATCGTAAAACGCGATGATTTCTTCTCTCTGATTTTTTTCTCCCCGAAAGCCAATATATGGAGTTGAAGTTGGCGTCGGAGGGCCACCAGGGGGCCCACGAGGTAGGGGGCACGCCCAGGGGGACGCCCCCTCGTGAGCAGGGTGTGGGCCCCTGGTCTTCATCTTTTGCGAGGATTTTCCTTTATTTTTTCTAAGGTGTTCCGTGGAGTTTCAGGACATTCCGAGAATTTTTATTTTCTGCACAAAAAACAACACCATGGCAGTTCTGCTGAAAACAGCGTCAGTCCGGGTTAGTTCCATTCAAATCATACAAGTTAGAGTCCAAAACAAGGGCAAAAGTGTTCGGAAAAGTAGATACGACGGAGACGTATCAGAGGCGTTGGGCTCTAACTGAACCCGAGCGAGGCGTCGCCTAACTGAACCCGAGCAATTGCACTGCAGGCTACACGTTACTGAACCCGAGCGATCGAGCGATTCTTTCGCTACTGCTGCTAACTGAAGCCGATCGATGTTGCCTCTGGATAAACA
>NC_041393.1:382589161-382610901 GCF_002162155.2 Triticum dicoccoides | reverse complement strand
TGGATGAACAGTGAGCGGTGGGGGTGGATGAACAGGACCCCGTGTTGTTTCCCCTGGATGAACAAGACCCTGATCGATCGAGCCGGTTGGGGCTGGATGAACAGGACCCCGTGGAGGGCTGGATGAACAGGACGACCCCGTGGAGGGCTGGATGAACAATAGAAGGTGGAGGGGTGGATGAACAGTAGCCCGTGGAGGGGCGGTTGAACAGGAGCCCATGGAGAGGGGTGGTTGAACAGTAGCCGATGGAGTAGCGCGCGGTGGAGGCTAGATGAGCAGGAGCCCGTGGATGAACAGTTGTAGGAGGAGGCTGGAGGAGGTCGATGGTGGATGAACAGTAGCCCGTGGAGGCTGGAGGAGGTCGACGGTGGAGATGAACAGTATCCCCTGGAGTCCCGTTTTGTGGTACGCCACACCCCTCCCAATGAACAGGACCCCTGTTTCGACCGTAGGAGGTCCAACACAGGTCCGTTTCGTCCGTTTTGCGGTGCGCCACACCCCTCCCGATCAACAGGACCCTGTTTCGACCGTAGGAGGTCCAACACAAGTCCGTTTCCTCCATTTTGCAGTACGCCAAACCCCTCCCGATGAACAGGATCCCGTTTCGAATGTGGCCGATCGAACACAAGGCAGTTTCCTCCATTCTGCGGTACGCCAGGCCTCGTTTCCATCGCATGTTCTGTCCAAGCCCTCTGGATGAACACAACGACGCATTCCGTTCCGACCCAGCCGGTTGGCTCCCCATGAACACGATGACGACGACGTTTCTCCGTTCTGACCCAGCCATGTACACGAGCCCTGGCCGTACATATGCGCGAGTAGGCGTTCGAGACCCCGCCCGTATGTACGTATGTGGCTGTATTTTCTTTCTTGGACACTGGCCGTTGTACGTACGTGTACATGCTACGTGCGCGCCTCTACTATGACACGTGCGTGCCTCTACATCCACCAGTATGTACGTACACATTCGCGACCAGAATGACAACTCTACGTACGCTTCGACCAGGTGGGTCCCGACTGTCAGGCACTTCTTTGCGTGCGAAGATGTAGCTGGTGGGTCCCAGCAGTCAAGGGGGCGAATCGTTTTTTTTGTTGCCCGGGCGCACTTCCTTGCGTGCGAAGATGTAGCTGGTGGCTCCCAGTAGTCAGGGCTGAGTCATTTTTTTTTTGCAAAATACGGTGGCCTGTCCGGTGGGTCCCCGCTGTCAAGTGGAGGAATAATTATTTTGCGCATAATAAGGAGGCACTTCCTTGCGGCTGCCATGGACCCAGCTGTCAGCCTCTCCACGTACAGTACTCTTCCGATGGAAGTCGATCGTTGACCACATTGACCATGCCATGCCGAGAGCACCACGGGGGTGGACGACGGCGAGGCCTAGGAAGGGGACGACGCGGAGCCGTGGAATACGCAGTAGTGGATGCCCACGCGAAGAGGAGTACGAGGGTTCACTGGTTTGGCTGCGGTGTGAGGCTGCTATCGCCGCAGAATAACAGGGGGTGTGGGTGAGTAGAGGGATGGCCTGGCCAGCGGTGGGAGTAGTAGGGGCGGCGAAGCCTCCGTGGCATCACAGCTGGCCATGGGAGGCAGGAGCATGCGGCACGACCGACGCTGCTTTGGGCGGCTGGAGCACGAAGACCAGAGGTTGAAGAAGCGCTACGACCGTTGGATGGACATTGTACGATCACTTGAGATAGAATCGTTCATATTGACTAAGTTGACAAAGCCCTCCATCCCCATCAACTTAGTAGGCCCACAAGTCAGCCTCCCACCAAGGTGAGTCCCAGCTAGCAGGGAGAATATTCATTTTTTTGTGCGTAATAAGGAGGCACTTCCGGTGGGTCTGAGCTGACAGCGGGGGGAACATTTTTTTTTTGCAAAATACAGAGGCCCTTCTGATGGGCCCAGCTATCAGGTGGAGGAATCATTATTTTGCGCGTAATAAGGAGGCGTTTCCCTGTGTGGGCCCCTACTGTCAGCCTCTTTTGATGGTTGTTGTTTGTTGACCATGTTGACCTCGCCGCGCCGAGAGTACAAACACGATGGACGAGGGCGAGGCCTAGGAAGAGAACCACCCGGAGCCGGCGAAGCCACCGCAGCAGATGCCCATGCTGAGGGGAGTACGAGCGCTGACTGGTCGGCTATGGGGTGAGGCTGACATCGCCGGAAAATAACAGGATGTGTGGGTGGTTAGAGGGATGGCCTAGCGGCAGCACAGCCAGCCACGGGAGGACGGAGCAGGCAGTCCCGCCGGTGCTGGTTTGGGCAGCTGGAGCAGGAAGATCAGAGATTGAAGAAGCACGGCGGCCGTTGGATGGACATCCAACAGCCACTATTGTGTGTTGACTAAGTTGACAAAGCCTTGCGTACGCGTCAAAAAAAATTAGGACAGCGTCATCGTCAACCTAGTACGCCCAGAAGTCAGCCTCCAAATCTGTGGCAAACAACATACAGCCCATTAGCCATTATTTTCAATAATTTACAGCCCATTTGCTAATTCTTAAGGATATTTGAAGCCCATATTCTTGTTGTTAGCATTATAGACCATATATTCTGGGCACTGGTAAAAAATTCAACAATATTTTGCATATTTTGGTGGGGTCCGAACTCTTTTAATCATGAAATTTCGAGTCACGTTAAAAATAATTTTCAATAAATTATATCAAAATAAAATTCAAAAAACAATTCTCCGCAAAAAAAGAATGAAATTTAGAATCTTAACTAGCAAGATGCCCGTTCGTTGCACGGAACATGAAGATGCATTTGTATGAGTAGTTTATCTTGTGGGAGAAAAGATGATACTTTAATGTAATTGCCAGTTGGCTTTGGTTTTTATAAGAGTAGAGAGTAGAGAAATCCTAAAAAAATGATATTTTAATGTAATTGTTGGTTGGCTTTGGTTTAAAAATTTACATCCCATTTCTTACAACTTATAGCCCATTTTCTAGGGAAGCCCATTTCTTACTACTTACATCCCTCCTTGTCTTGAAAGATTTGCAGCCCAGCAGGGCTGAGAAAAGCAAGTAGGCCTCGGTTTTGGTATTCTCCAAAAAAAAGAACTGGGCTAGCCAATTTCAGAAAGAAAAAATATATTAACTAGGCTCGTCATGTGATTAATAAAAGTGTAAGCGTGGGCTAGACGGGCCACAGCCCCCGCACAGCACGCAGTTGAGCTCCGTCTCTGAAACTAAAAAACAACTGGGCGAGCTGCTTGGTCCCTGGTGTTATCCGCTTGTTGTGCAATTTTCTCATTTATTGACTACATTGACAATGGTGTGGGACCTAGTTGTCAAACAATTAGGAGGAAGTATTTTTTTGACTTGTAATAACGAGGCACCTGCTTGCGAAATGCAATGACCCTGATGGGTCCCTACTGTCAGCCTCTCCACGTATAGTCATCTCTTGATTCCTCATGGTTGTTGACCATGTTGACAACACCAGACGGCGGCGGGCATAGCGAGCGAACCAAGGCGAAGAATGACGGCGAGGCCTCGGACGGGGACGAATAGCAGCCGTGGAAGATGCGGCAGTGTGGTGGCAGGTGGAGGGGAGTACGAGGGCAACAACATGCAACTCAAGCATACAAATGGTACAAAAAGCCCAAGGATTAATTTTTCATCAAATTTTTAGACAAAACCCAGATTGAACATGACAGTAACATCTAACCCAACCACTCTTTTTTGCAGTCACAAACAAATGGATCGGTCTGATCCATAAAATCAATATCCTTTGCAAAAAAAATTATTTCAGGATGACTACAACTTGTTGTAAATAGAAGTTGAGCACGTTTAGAAGCCCATTTTTTCACCTGAAACTTTTTTTGGCTATTTAACATGTCCGTCTATGAGAAATCTCTTGCGGTAAAAATTAAGCCTCATGGAAAATAGTAACCTTGCATTCAACAAGAAGAATGTGACAAAGCTTCTGTTTGCCTGGTTGGATGCATATCGTTCCATCGTTATTGTCCTCAAACGAATGTCATGAGAACTGAGAAAATCCTTGTGCTTATTACGCCACCCATTGGTTATACGTTTTTCTCCATGTGGTTCTGCCTAAGTAGACATGAAGACTGAAAACAGATAAGGTCTGAAAAAAAGAGTATGTCAACAGAACGACAGCTGAACAGTTAATTCTAGTACAATATATACGGGCTTTCAATGTGCATGAAATCATCACCTCTATGTATAAATTCTCCAGAGATCGAAAGCATAGCAGCAAGCCAATAATTATGTATAGATCAAAACTATACATTCTGATATATATGATCTTGACAGAATCCAGCAGCATTGATAGGCTATCAACGGACGAACTCTTCATTGAGCATATAACACAATATTAGTACCCAAAGTGTACTCCAAGATGATATAAAACTTATGCGCACAAATGAAAAATGCAGCATATGATTACAAATATGTAGATGATAATATACTATACCTGAAAAAGTGAGGAGCCAAACACCAACTCTTTGTGATTATTAAAGGGGTCACAAATTACACCCAAGGTCTCCAGTTTGGGTGCAGAGACGACAGTTATTTGTGAAGGTGTATAACAATTATCAAGGAGCAACATTTCAAGTGAAGGGGCATCTTCGATGATGAGCTGCTATCCTTCAAAACAAATTCCAATGCTTTTAAGGTGAGGCGACTTTATTTGGAGACAACTTATACGAATTTCTATTCTCAAAACAATCAGCAAGCGCTCCAGGGTAGGGCAACTGGAGTGGATGATGCTGTGCAGTGAGGCCTCCGACAGATAAACCACGACAAGCGAAAGTATTTTTAGCAGTGGGAGTCGAAGCATTTGTACCAGATCGTCTCGTAGATGGCACCGGGCGAAGGTGGCGGTGTGGAGAGGGGAGGAAAACCATGAGATGGACAACGATGGTGTTGGCACAAATTCTTGGTGTGTTCATGGTATGAAACTTTTGTGGTAATAGTACAACTCAAACTGCTGGAGTTTTCCGAATTCAGGGGATGTCAGCCAAGCGTCCACCTTGCTGGGTATGGACAGCAGGTATCGTGTCGGGATGCAGAGGCATTGAACGGGGCCCTGCTGGTGAGAAGAGACGATGGCTCTGAGGAGATCAAATTCAGGAAGGACAGGTATCTGACGACAGTCGAGATTGAGGGGCGCGGTGCGCCATAGAGGGTGCCACCGAGTTGAGAGGACTTGTGTGCGGCAGCAATCCTTGGTGGGGAGAAGCGAGATGATCTCCTCAAGGATGCCATCCGGGAGATCGCTGATGCGGTCCACCGGAGATTCTACTGGTTCCTCAGATCCGGGTGGGCGGCTCGCCACTTCTCCCCGCGCTACTGGGTGCGGGATCTACAACCGGCGTCGCCGCTAGCGGGTGCCTCATCTTCTTGGCGCTGGGGCCTGCCTAATCCAATTTCCTTGTGGGCATCGCGCCAAGCTCACGGGTTTGAGCAGAGTAGCCAGAGACGAGCCTAGTGGCAGTACGAGTGGGGAAGAAGGAGGGCTGGGGATTTCTGTAGGAGTGGAAGAAGAGGAGCAGGCGTTTTCTGTACGAGTGAGGAAGAAGGTGAGCGGGGGTTTTCTGGACGAGTGAGGAAGATTGGGGAGCAGGAGGAACTGAGGGGGAGACGGAAGCGGAAGAGCGAGTTGTTCGTGTTTATAAGGCCCGCTGCACTAACTACTCGCTTTTTCCCAAGAACCGCACTCTTCTTTTGTGTTGCTGCATTGGAGCTGGCGCATGGACTTGGCTGACTAGCCATGCATGCAGGATTCATGTGCCCGCCGGCCACCGCATGCGCCTGATTTGTTACTAAGCCTATTTAATAGGGTGGTTATGGAGTAAATTAAGGAGATTTATTTTCTCTATGTGCATCCACCAAATTAGCGGATGCGGTACTGGATGCAGACACTCACATTAAACTAAGCTTCAGAAGATACGGTATGCATACTAACATTCAGAAGAACAAAAGTTCAGCATGTCTATGCATCTCAATGATTCACCATACTATAACCAATACAAAGCTGTGAGAATGTGTGGAAATAAAGAAAATCGGTCAATGCTTCTCTGGGCAAAGGGCCACCCTGTGCACACATAAATTTCCCGGGCCTGCTTGTTTCTTCTCAATGTTGCGAGCACTTTGAGCATGTTGGCAACTCCATGGCTAGCTAGCTGCCTCATCATGCAATTGATGTTGACACATTTGCAGCAAACACATGAGGCAATAGAGATGACTCAACATGAGTCCATATTGTGCAGTTCCCCTGAAATCATATTCATTGTCCTGAATCTGAAAAGATAGGAAAACAGTAGCTATACTTAAATGGTGTTGCAAAACAGTAGCACATATCAATAGCTCGGGATGACAAAACACGATCATCTGGACGAAGGGGATACTGACCTGCCTGAGGAAGATTATATATAATTTCATAAGTCCTTGGTTGACTTTCACCTTCGGCTGCACTGCTTGTTTGCTCCTCCACACATGACAGGATCATTCCGCACTGCATTCAGCAAGCGAACGTACGAATAAGCTAATTTCATCTTGCGGTGGTCATTTTACCTAGTTACGAATGTAGGAATACCTGGATCACCATGAGGTTAGCTGACAGCAGGTAGATGCAGCCATATAAATTTTGTGCGGTGCTACCAAAATTCTGGTTTGTATCCCTTCCCGTTATGAGAATTCTTCTTGAAGTTGGTAGAATGTGACGGCTTGTCCTTTGCATCAAACTTGCCTTTCCCCTGAGATTTGTTCTTGTTGTTTTGGGGCTGGTTGGGCTGGAAGTTCTTCTCGTGTACCATGTGGGCTCTAGAAGCTCCCTCAGCGACCTGAGCACGTGTGTCTTTTGCTCTCGCCTTCTCCTCAAAATCAAGAGTGCTAATGAGATCCAAAACAGAAAACTCATGTCTCTTGTTTTTCAGAGAAGTAGCAAAATCGTTCCATGAAGGTGGAAGCTTGGCAATGATGGTCCCAGCAACAAATTTGTCCGGCAACACACACTTAAAGTACTCAAGTTCCTTAGAGAGTGACTGTATCTCATGAGTCTGCTGAACAACAAAGCACTCATCAGTCATCTTGTAGTCACAGAAATGCTCCATGACGTACAACTCGTCGCCAGCGCCTGAGGGCCCAAACGTGGCCTCGCGCACAGCCCACATGTCTTTGCCGCTGTCAAACGACATATATGAATCCACAATGGAATCATCAAGAACACTCAGTAGGGCGGCTTTGAAGAGGGTATCCATGTTCTGAAAAGCTTCCTGTTGTGTAGGATTAAGATCGCCCTCAGGCTTACCCTTAGTGGCGTCATAGAAGTACATGATCTGAAACCAATATACTGCTCTTGTGCGCCACCTTTTATATTGCACCCCCTTAAAAGTAGGTGGCTTCAAAAGCGCAGCAAAACCACTCGGAGTAAATTGCCTATAATCAGGTTTTTGGATTGGGTTGTTGAATATATGAGCAATTTAGTATGAGATTTAATCTGAATCAGCAGTAAATAGATCATGACGACAATTGCAAACATCAAAGTAATGATGCATACTAAACCAGGAGGACAAAAGCACATACTGTACAGCAGGAGTAGAACCGCTGTGGTTGATGTTGTCACTCATGTCGTTGATGAAGAGGTTACTGAGGTCGGGGAAGAAGGCTGCCATTGAGGAAGTCATCGCTGGCAGCAGTCACAGGAGTGTGCTCCCCAAAAACCTAATTGCCCATCTCCCGTACAGGATCACGAAAGGCGGGGTTCGGAGGACTGTTGTCCCTTCTCGCGGTGCACGCCGGAAGGAGGGCTGGAGAAGAATTGCGTGGCGGCGCTAAGATCTGGAACAGTGCGAAACCATATGATACAGCGGTTGCTAGGGTAGAGCATGTCAGGTCGGTCGTGTGAGTATAATAGTAGGCCTTTGGCCCCCAAACCCCACGTCCAAGTCAATAATAGCCCCACCAAGGTTCGTCTAAAAAACCCAGAGTAATTAAGGCATCCGTTAGTCCCTTTAGTATAAATACTATATCATTAATAATGGCCCCACCTTTTGTCTCACAAAGTATGTTGGAGTACAACCGGCTACACGTTTACAATCCACTTCTCTTCTCTCTCCTCTTCTCTCTCCTTCAACTAAGCACAAATACTATATTTAAATCCTTATAGCCTGCTTATGTCATCTAATTGTAGTACTTGCTCTAAAGTTACTCTCCACTGTGTAGTCTGAAATGCCGGGTGTGCAGCGGGCGGTGCCCTCGGTCGGAGCGTCGCTTCAACGGCGGAAGCAGTGAGAGGTCGCGTCGCCCTGACTTGCCATGAATGTGGAGCGGCGGGATCAGCTGGCAACGGGCAAGAAGCGCGCGCGGGAGGGGGAGGGGGTTTTGTTGGGCCAAGAAGGTGAGAAGCCAACTTGGGATCGGTCCGGACAGAGAAATATCATGTGCTCCCATACTCTGCATATCACACTAGTCTATGTTACTACTCCCTCCTTTCCGGTTTATAGAGATGTTTGGAGTAACATAGTAATATGTTACAGTATAAGTTACTCCCCACTATGACCAGCCTTGGCCTCTCCCAGTGCTCCACCATGTATAGCTGCTAAGCCTGCCACGTAGGCATAAAATATGATGTGGCACCAATAAACTAAGCACCTATGCATTGAAGACTTGAGTTACTAAGCCATTTAATGCACTTAGCACCTCATCTAAGCACATCTAAGCACTTACTAGCACCCCCTTGACGGTGTACGTCACCTTGTGTCTCATAATTTTCCTCGTCATCATTTGAGTCCTAGAAGATCTCACCCACATCATCATTAGTATGGAGCCGCCTTGATAGACAACGTGCGCAGAAGGAATAGAGGCGACTGGGGACACACCACGTCGTAGGCACTCCGTATGTGCTCGTGTGCGTGCAGCGTGCGTGTTTTTCCATCGGTGCTAGCTCTAAGGCCAAGGCTGCGGTCGTCTTCATCTCCGACTAGTCATTGAGCAACGACGGCAAAGAGGTGTTGCAAGAGATGCGTAGGCGCCATTGCGTGCAAGCTTTGCCGTAGCACGACGAACCGGACGTCGCCGCAGATGGCGCACGCCTCCATGCAGCCGAGTGTGTGTGCATGCATGTATTATTCATGTGCATTCTGCGGCCGAGCGTGTGTGCATGCACGTGTTGTGTACGTGCGTTGTGTGCTCCATGTTGTGCGCGTATGTGCATGAGTTGGATCAAATGGAGTTAGTGCATTGGCTTGTGTACATGCGTGGCTGCATGCGTCCTGTACATGTGTGGCTTGTTGCATGGTTATCAATATAAACTACTCCCTCCGTTCCTAAATATAAGTCTTTCTAGCCATTTCAAATAGACTACAACATACAGATGTATGTAGACATATTTTAGAGTGTCGATTCACTCATTTTGTTTCGTATGTAGTCCCTTATTGAAATCTCTAAAAAGACTTATATTTGGGAACGGAGGGAGTATAAAACATGTTCAACTTAGCATCCTGATGTACCGTTTCTAGTGGTTAGTGAAGAGTTCATGTTCTTTTATTTGTTTATAGGTGGGCAGGCGGCAAAAAATAGGGGAAAACGTGCAAGGTTCCTTGCAGACGCTCCACCATGAGGTTCCTTGCTCCTTCTCGGTCGTCGGGAATCTATGCTCTTCAACTCTTTTCTTTTACGTGAGCTTTGTTCATCCTTTTCCCAACACGTGAGACATCTAGCATCAAGGTGCACGTGTCATGCAAGAAAAGGGAGATAATTAGATAAGCAGTGCGTAAGTGAGTCGTGCACTTCGATGGCACCTACGCAATATTTTTTCTCCTCGATGGCACGTGAATAGTACACGTACTCAACAACGGAGCACGGGATGGTAGCAATGACATGGTCAGCCCTTTTTTGCAGATTGTACATACTAAATAACTTTGATGTGTCCCGTCAACTCGCAGAACGACGAGAAGCTTAATTACGCCTTCTCCCTCGCCAACGCATGCGCGGTGGCTCGCAGCACGAGGAGAAACTTTTGCTTACAACCGGTGGACGTGTAGCAGTTCATTTGGTGTCAGATTGCTAGAAGTACTACTGTAGAACCATCGACTTCCGGAAGAGGAGAAGAACCAAGCGCAAGGTTACCTACTAACCTTAGGCTAGGCGTAGTGGGAGAAACATAAGTAGGGGTACCTCCTTTTTATATTCTTGAAACAACCACAAGCGAATATCGAGGTGTGAGGGAGTCCTGGATTAGGGGGTGTTCGGATGGCCGGACTATAGCCTTTGGCTGGACTCCTGGACAAGATACAAGATTGAAGACTTCGTCCCGTGTCCGGATGGGGCTTTCCTTGGCGTGGAAGGCAAGCTTGGCGATAAGGATATGTAGATCTCCTACCATTGTAACCGACTCTGTGTAACCCTAACCCTCTTCGGTGCCTATATAAACCGGAGGGTTTTAGTCCGTAGGACGAACAACAATCATACCATAGGCTAGCTTCTAGGGTTTAGCCTCTCTGATCTCGTGGTAGATCTACTCTTGTACTACCCATATCATCAATATCAATCAAGCAGGAGTAGGGTTTTACCTCCATCGAGAGGGCTCAAACCTGGGTAAAAACATCGTGTCCCTTGTCTCCTGTTACCATCCGCCTAGTCGCACAGTTTGGGACCCCCTACCCGAGACCCGCCGGTTTTGACACCAACATTGGTGCTTTCATTGAGAGTTCCTCTGTGTCGTCATCTTCAGGCCCGATGGCTCCTCCGATCATCAACAACGATGCGGTCCCGGGTGAGATTTTCTCCCCGGACAGATCTTCCTATTCGGCGGCTTTGCACTGCGGGCCAATTCGCTTGGCCATCTGGAGCAGATTGAAAGCTACGCCCCTGGCCATCAGGTAAGATTCGGAAGTTTAAACTACACGGCTGACGCCCGCGGAGACTTGATCTTCGACGGGTTCGAGCTACAGCCAAGCGCGCCGCACTGTCACGATGGGCATGATCTAGCTCTGCCGCCGAACAGTGCCCTGGAGGCCGCACCTATGCCCGCTCCGACCCTTAGTTCAGAGCCGATTGCGCCGATCGAGGATAGGTGGCTAGACTCCGCCTCGCAGGCTGCGATCTCTATGACGATTGAGCCGAACACCAACCCTGTCCTTTGCGAAGCTCGTGACTCCAAGGTGCCGGACTCCTCTCCGGACTCCGAACCTTCCGCGCTCCTACCAATCGAATCCGATCAGGCGCCGATCATGGAGTTCACCGCCGCGGACATCTTTCAGCACCCGCCCTTTGGCGACGTCCTGAATCTACTAAAGTCTCTCTCTTTATCAGGAGAGCCCTGGCCGGATTATGGTCAGCAAGGTTGGGATGCGGACGATGAAGAAATTCAAAGCCCACCCACCACCCACTTCGTAGCCACTGTAGAAAGTTTAAACGACGTGCTCGATTTCGACTCCGAAGACATCGACGGTATGGACGACGATGTAGGAGATAAGCATGAACTAACACCTATAAGGCACTGGACAGCCACCTCATCTCACAATGTATACATGGTGGACACACCTAAAGGAAGCCACGACGAGGAACAACGGGACGCCACGAGGGATCATTCCCTCGAAAAGCAGTCAAAACGGCGACATAAGCGCCGCTCAAAATCCCGCCTCGACAAAGACAGCAGCCATACAGACCCAGCCATAGAGCAGGGAGAACCGATGGACGACAAACATGCTATTGAGCAACCGTCCGAATAGGACAACATGGATAAACAATCCGTCCCCAGCGAAGATAGCAGTACGGACAATCTCACGCCGGACAAGTTGCTGGAGCAGAAGAGCCTCCACAAAAGGCTCGTCGCCACTGCGCGTAGCGTGAAAAAGCAGAAGCGGAAGCTCAAAACAGCGGAAGATGCGCTCAGAATAAGATGGAGCAAAGTACTCAACACTGCAGACAAATACGGCGATAGTCGCCGAACAAAGAGCTACCCGAAGCGAAAACTACTGCCCGAATTTGATGAGGAGGCCGTAGAGCCCCCACAATCAAAGAACAAGGAGACCACCCGGTCGGATAGACGACCCCATGGCAAACATAGAGCGGCAAACGGCACCGCACACAGGCCGGAACGCGATCCGCACACGGATTCGCATCAAAAAGATGGCCCAGCTAGATCTATCTACGGGCCAAGAAAGCAAGCTCTAGTAAGCAATGCAACGCATCAAGTATCTGAATATTATGGTACGCCTAAATATCGGGGTGCTGCACACCCCCTATGTTTCACCGATGAGGTTCTGGATTATGAATTTCTAACGGGATTCAAACCCGTAAACATAGAGGCATACGACGGAACAACAGACCCTGGAGTCTGGATCGAGGATTACATCCTCCACATACACATGGCTACAGGAGATGACCTCCACGCCATAAAATACTTACCCCTCAAGCTCAAAGGGCCAGCCCGGCATTGGCTCAAAAGCCTCCCCGAGAACACCATTGGAAGTTGGGAAGAGCTCGAGGATGCTTTTCGGGCAAGTTTTCAAGGGACCTATGTCCGACCTCCGGATGCAGACAATTTAAGTCACATAACTAAACAACCCGGAGAGTCAGCCCGAAAATTTTGGAACAGATTCCTTACCAAAAAGATCCAAATAGTCGACTGTCCGGACGTCGAAGCCTTAGCAGCTTTCAAACACAACGTCCGAGACGAATGGCTCGCCAGACACCTCGGCCAAGAAAAGCCAAGAACAATGGCCGCATTAACAAGCCTCATGACCCGCTTTTGCACGGGAGAGCATAGCTGGCTGGCAAGATGCAGTACCAGCGAACCAAGTACATCCGAAGTCAGGGATGGAAATGGGGAAACCGCGACGCAGAAAGGACCAGCACCGGACCAAGGGAAACAGCCCGAAGAGCACGGCAGTCAACGCCGGATTCAAAAGCTCACGGTAGAATCATAAAAAACTACCCCCTAAGGATATCAGGGACGAGCTATCTAACTTAAAAAAAATCTTGGACAAGATATGCCAAATCCACAGTACCCCCGGGAAGCCTGCAAACCATACCCATAGAGATTGTTGGGTCTTCAAGCAGCCCGGCAAACTCAACGCCGAACACAAGGGGCTCGACACACCAAGCGAGGACGATGACGAACCCCACAAGCAGAGCACCGGAAAACAAAAGAATTTCCCACCGGAAGTCAAAACATTTAACTCACTTCACGTGACAAAAGGGAGAAATAGAGCGGCACCCATAGAGGTACGTGCCATACGGCCTATCCCAGAGGAGTCCCACCACTGGTTGTTAAACCCAATCACCTTCGACCATCAGGATTACTCTAGAAGTATTCGGAACGCAGGATGGACTGCCTTGATATTAGATCCGATAATCGACGGACTCCAATTTACACAAGTCCTAATGGTGGCGGCAGTGATCTAAACCTGCTATATCACGACACAATCCGCAAAATGGGGATAGACCCAACCAAAATTCGCCATAGCAACACTTCCTTTCAAGGGGTAATGCCAGGCCCATATGCCCATTGTATGGGCTCTCTACTGCTAGAAGTTGTGTTCGGATCACCCGACAACTTCCGCCGCGAAAAGTTAACCTTCCACCTCGCCCCATTTACAAGTGGCTACCAAGCACTGCTGGGACGCAAAGCTTTCGCCTGCTTTAACGCAATACCGCATTATGCATCCCTTACACTTAAAATGCCCGGTTTGCGAGGCATCATCTCCTTAAAGGGAAATACCGAGTGTTCCTTGAGCGCGGAAGATTGTGTGACTGCCTTGACAGCCACACACTAAACTGCCTTTACCAATCAAAGCACCTAAACAGGTCGTTCAGACCCCGGACACGGCTGGACGAGTCCGGCGTAAACATACAAGGGCTTACTAGCCGCATACCCCTGTACAATGGGCTCCGCGCATGCACAACAAGATATAATAAAGCTCAATTTTATTCATTTTTGAATTGTACTTTGTTTATTTAGTATAACGTACATTTTCGCACGATCTTTTTCAACTAAGTTCCTCTTTTTTACAGATGAACACCGTGCTACACCCGTCCAGGATACGGCACAATGGAGACACAGGCACAGACGTGCAGTAGGGGCCCGTTGCAAGGATTCTTTTCAGATTAAGACCCTGCGTAAACCTTTTTTACTGTCTCTTGTTGATACACATCCCCTGGTTTCTTATCATAGCCAAGGAGGAGGCTGGCGTTTTGGCATGGGCCACGACAGAATTTTGCGCGTACCTGGACACCAGGGTCTTATTACCAAGGGCGTTGTTCATCCCGTTTTCATAAAGACCAAATACCTTAGGGAGTGTTCGGCGTCTCGAGTTAGGCCTTATATGCATCAGCTCTGAATCATGTCTTTGGTCAAATGTTGGGTTTGCCTAGCTCCTGTGTTTTGTTGCCTTACGTTCCGCTCTATCGGCTAAGGCGGCACTAGGAGAACTACTGTGATTGTGCCCCGGTTCGGCCAGGAAAGCACCTCAGTAGAGAAAGCCGAAAACTGACTATCATGATATAGCGTGAGACTGGTCAACCACTCGATGACCCGCCAGAATCTATAGGATTCCTCCGCATTGACGAAGGGCCGTTTCCCGGTCAGGCACATACGCGCCCCGAATTCGGGTGAGCGCAGTGCCCCTAGGGGCTATATAGTAGCCCCACTGTCAAACTCCTATGGCTAAGTGAAAGTGATAAAGTATTATAGTCTGGTTGCCTAGTTTGCTGCGCTACCACCTCCTTTATAGGACCAAGACGTTGGATTAAGTGTGAAAATGCGCCTTTTGCAAATACCCCCACATTATATGTGTGGGGGCTGAAGCCGAAGACTGCCATCTTTCAGGTTATATACACATATACATTAACGGCCGCACAGGAGGTATTTTAATTCTTGAAGGCACAAGTATAAAAAGCTTTTATATTTCATCGAAGCATTGTTTCACAATAAAACATGTTATTTGAACATAATATCCTTCGAGCATTGCGTCTCTATTAAATGAGCGCCCTGCAGAACTTCCTAAAAATAGTGCTCGACAGGTACTCGGCTTCCGTCCGAATCTGAGGATGCAACATCGGTGGCCTTCATCTCCACCCAGTATTTCTTGACACGGGCAAGAGCCATCTGCGCACCCTCTATGCATGCCGACCTCCTCATTGCATTGATATGCGGCACCGCACCAAGGAACTGCTGCACCAAGCCAAAATAACTCTTCGGCTCAGGCCTTTTCGGCCACAAAAGACTCACGACATCCTTCATGGCAAGACCGGATAACCTATTCAGCTCCGTCCATTCAACCAAGCGATCGGTTAATGGAAGTGGGCACTCTGCATTATGGAACTGCGACCAAAAAACCTTTTCCATTTCATGATCTTCTTGATCTCGGAAGTGTTCGGCCGCGTCCGCAGCACTTGCCGCTAAGTCCAGGTAAGCATCCTCCGCACTCCACAGCCGGTCCAACTGAGCATATTTACGATCCACGAATTTCCTCCGCAGCAGAAAGGGCTTTCCAGCCGCGATATCTCGGCCTGACGCAGCTCCACCTTCATAGCTCTCATCACAGAGCGAGCATCCTTGGCCTTGGTAGTGGCCTTCTTCAGGTCCTCTTGCAACGCTCGATCTTCTTTTTCAAGAAGCTTGCAGCGGTCGGCAGCATTCTTCAACTTCACGGCCATCTCGACCATTTCCTTCTTGCTTCGGCAGTGAGCTGCCTATTCGGCTTTTAGCTCTTCGGCCGCCTTTAAGGCAGCCGCATCACTCTTTTTGGCCTGCTCCTTGGCTCGGGCGAGCTCCGCCCGAAGGTTCTCCATGGCAGCGGCACCATCTACATCAAGCATACATGTTGTAAGGCACGGGCATCAAGCTCCCTTACTAGGTGTCCGCGGATAAATTGCATACCTTGTGACTCGTCAAGTCGCTTATTGACAAGCACGATGTTGGCATCCGGCATGTCAAGTTGTCGCTTTAGTTCGGCAAATTCATCAGTCCGGCTAGCCACCGGACCCTTCACCACCTACATAGGAAGGGCGACACATTATACCTGGGATTATGATCCTCGGCGCGCTGTCATTTTTGATAACACACCAAGCCTCAGGGGCTACTATCTACACAGGGCGCATTTTATATGCGGAACTGTCAGAAGGTACATCATTTTGCGTACCTCAAAACCTGTCAGTAAACTTCTGACGGCTTCGTGCAAACCGCTCTCAGCGGATGAAATCCTTTCAATCACCGTACCCATTAACACACGGTGATCTTCTAAGATAGACGCTCGCCCGAGCAGAGCCTTCAGCTCCTTCGACCGTACACCAGGTGGTGCCGGACTCGTCTGATGGCCTTTTTCGAAAGCCGGACGCAGAGGGCTTGGAGGGGACATACGACTGCCTTCCGGCCCCGCCGGACTCGGAGAAACCCTCCGCGACGACATCTCAGGGTCGCCCGCCTCGCAAGATGGTACGGCAGGGGGAGGCGTTTTGCTCTCTATCATCTCCGGATGAAGATCCCCCGAAGATGAGCTCTGCTGAGAAGGGCTGAGATCCGAACTACAAGGTAAAATTTCGGTTATCTTCATCAGAAATAGGGCAGGGATATCCTTTATTTTAAGAAAAACTCCCCTTTTTACTTACGGCTCGGTGGAGGGTTGATCCCCTTGGGGGCACAATGCAGCCGAGGCATCTCTCGGCGCAGGACCCTCTGACAAAGATTTCTTCCCCCGCTTTGAGACCATGGTCTTCGGGTCTTCAGAGGCGGTCCTCTTCTTCCCTTGGATGGAGGGATTCTCGATCCCTCCTTTCCTGACAGCCTCCTTCACGGAGGCGCTAGCTTCCTTGTTCCCCCCTTCACCTTCTTCCAAAGGTGCAACCTCCAGCATCCTTGTCAACACGGGATCCGGCGTGGTCTTGGGGAGGGGGGCCGGACACCTGATTAACTTTGCACTCTTGTTCAAGGGACAGCTCTTTTGAGGGCGAATTCATGATGAAATGGGATAGCATTTCCAGGTACAGGGCTACTTACTTGAGTATCCGGGCGATTGCAGTTCAGACCTGCGTCCTCGGTCAAGTCCGGACACATTGCTTGTGATCCGAAGAAAAGCTTGTACATCTCCATGGGCGTCGCGCCCAGAAAAGGTTGGAGAGCTCGTGGTCCCTCCGGGTTAAATTCCCACAGGCGGAGGGGGCGACGTTTGCAGGGAAGGGTGCGACGAATCCGCATGACCTGCGCTATTACGACCAGAGTGATCTCTCTCTCTAGGAGATCTTGAATGCGGCCCTGCAACAAGGGCACGTCCTTGGACGACCCCCAGTCAAGTCCTTTATTGACCCATGATGCCAGCGCGGTGGGGGACCCGAGCGAAAGGAAGGTGGCGCCACCCATTTGGTGCCCCTGGGACCTGTGATATAAAACCACTCTTGTTGCCATAAGCCGAGCTCCTCGAAAAGAGCCCTTGGGCCACGGAGCATCAGCATTCTTGCTTATAACAGCCCCTCTGCACTCTGCCTGCTGCCCCTTGATCATCTTCGGCTCCACTTTGAAGGTCTTGAGCCACAATCGGAAGTGAGGGGTAATGCGGAGAAAGGCTTCGCATATGACAATGAACGATGAGATGTGGAGGATGGACTCCGAATCCAAGTCATGAAATTCCAACCCATAGTAAAACATGAGCCCCCTCACGAAGGGGTCCATCGGGAAGCCTAGCCCCCGAAGGAAGTGAGACACGAACACCACGCTTTCACCATGCTTGGGAGTGGGAATAACCTGCCCTTGGGAAGGCAACCTATGCGAAATTTCACCGGTTAGATACTTGGCATCTCTTAGCTTTAGCACGTCTTCTTTCGTAACAGAGGAAGGCATCCACCGGCCTTGCAGGTCGGAGCCGGACATCATCGAAGGTCTGAAGCGCCTGAATCTGGAGCTTTGGGTGTTGGAACTCAAGGCAAGGGGCAGATTCGATTGAGATTGAAAGAAAGGAGTGGAGCCTTGGTCTCTTTATAAAGAGGTTGAATACCAAGAGCCTTCCTCGTGACCTTCCGGGACTCGCCTTCGATAGAGGAGACGTACCGACGGGCACGACTGGGTTACCCACGCCCGTATTAATGAAAATCCCGGAATAAGCGGACTCGATCTCTGCTTTGACAAGACGTGCCAAGGAAACCGCCTCGCTAAACGCGCTGAGGTGGGACAGTAAAAACGATTCGAATAAAGGCTTGGCCGTGGTGTGATGTCACGCCACGGAATACGTCAGCAGATTGAAGTCGCGTAAATATTATTCTCTCTATGGTGGTATGTGGAACTTATTTTGCAGAGCCGGACACTATCCTTGTGTTCAAAATCGTCTATGAAGTATTCGGAGGAGGAACCCGCCTTGCAATGTCGAAGACAATATGCGCGCCGGACTCGTCGTCATTGAAGCCTGGTTCAGGGGCTACTGAGGGAGTCCTGGATTAGGGGGTGTCCGGATGGCCGGACTATAGCCTTTGGCCGGACTCCTGGACTATGAAGATACAAGATTGAAGACTTTGTCCCGTGTCCGGATGGGACTTTCCTTAGCGTGGAAGGCAAGCTTGGCGATACGGATATGTAGATCTCCTACCATTGTAACCGACTCTGTGTAACCGTAACCCTCTTCAGTGCATATATAAACCGAAGGGTTTTAGTCCATAGGACGAACAACAATCATACCATAGGCTAGCTTCTAGGGTTTAGCCTCTCTGATCTCGTGGTAGATCTACTCTTGTACTACCCATATCATCAATATCAATCAAGCAGGAGTAGGGTTTTACCTCCATCGAGAGGGCTCGAACCTGGGTAAAAACATCGTGTCCCTTGTCTCCTGTTACCATCCGCCTAGACGCACAGTTTGGGACCCCCTACCCGAGATCCGCCGGTTTTGACACCGACAAGGTGGTGCTTACGTAGAACAAATTTCCTGGAGTCCGTGCTCAGCCCTCCTCTATCTCTCTTCTCAGCTAGCCAGCGGACGCGCAGAGCCCATCGTCTGTTTGCTCACATGCGGTCCCACATGTCAGTGAAAACGCAAGGGGACCCACTGAACCTGCGCATCTTACACCTCGATGTGCTGGTGATGAAAAACAAATCCAATAAAGATCTTCGGTGGCCGCTTTTGGAGTTACTCAAGAGTAGTAAGATTCTATTTACAGTTTAACCCAAGATGCACATCACATGGCTTCAATTACCACTCTATTTTCTTGCATGACACGACCTGGATGCTGGATGTCCCACGTGTCGGCAAAAGGAGGAAGAACCCAACCAAATCTTCGTTTGTGCTCTCGGATTAGACTAGTTATGCTAACTTAAAAAATTTATGGTGTAATCCCTCCATTCCAAAATACTTGACTTACATTTGTCCAAAAATGGATGTACCTATATACTAAAACATGTCTAGATACATCTAATTTTGACAAATAGAAGGCATGTATTGTGGAACCGAGGGAGTAGAATGGATGCAAGTTTTGGTATTGGGAAGAAGAGTACATCGATATATTGATAGAGCGCAATTTAGTAGATGTTCTAGCACTTTTAGCTAGCATAGAGGCTAGAGATAAGACTAGTGCACTTGTTGATACTCCTACTAGAATAGAGGCTAGACATGAGACTAGATGCGAGGAAGCAACGTCTACTTCTTTACACTCGAAGAAGAAAGAAGCACGCAAGATCGAGCCTCCGCAAATCAACAATGAATGCATCAAGAAGGCACTAATCCAACTTACAGGAGTAGTTATGGAAATTGGATATCTTCTAAAATGTATTCTTGTGGTTCTTGTTTTCTTTGGTCTTGCTTTTCTAGTCAAAATTATCGTTGGAGTTTGTGCAAAATGGAGGTCCGTTTGGGGTCGTGCGTTGGAGTTGGCCTTACAAGTGGGACCGCAGTTGAGGAAACCGACTATCGGCAAACCCCCACCTCGCCCGTCGCGCGATGGCTGAAGTTAGAGAAACAACAAGGTTGAAGAGATTGCTCTAGCACGGACTCCAAGAAATATGGTGTCAGATGGATGTCGTGCTGGTGGCGTGTGCCATACTCCTGGACGTGAATGCTTGTTCTGGCCCATGCCACCCTACTACTCCTACTACTTATATAGTACTCCTACTAGTAGTATTGAGGATTCGAGGTGCTGGTTACGTACAGCGAACACATTAACATATGGCTACAGTAAAAACACCCGCCCGATACGCGAAGCATGTGAAGCTAGTACAAATAGTGTACTAGTAGTACTATTGTTGATTGGCCGCATCTGATAACCTGTTGCAATGCACGTACAATTATGTATTAGGAAAATATTTTTTGCCTCATCGCACCACTCACTCAGAGAAGCGACTCGAAAGCCATTCATAAATTTAGTAAGTTTATCACAGGCATATCATTTTATTACATATAACAGGTCATCAACCCACATCGACGACGAGGATACATTATAAATACTAAAGTTTTCATCACACAACAAACAACAAGCAATGAAATGACCTTCAACTCGACCAATCCTCGGCGTTGGAAACGCTTGCTTTGAACCACAAGTGATTCTCTGGGAAGGTCCATCCATTGTCGATCTCGAGACCAATGCAGGACTGATCATCCAGGCTGAAGTGGCCTACTATATCAGTACTAGGGTAGGGAACCACCCAAATGTCCGAGGTATAGATACAGTTGCTTCTCATAAACTAGTAACGTTGTGTCAACAGCAGTTGGATCGCCTTTCACCATCATCGGATAGTTTTGTCCAAGGAAGGGCGAGTTTTCTCCAAGACTATCAATTCTGTACCAAGGAGAAGGTGTTGGCGCTAGCACACTAGTATCCATCCCGAATACCATGCAACGGGTGTTGGAATAGGTCCGGAGAGTGCGACCATGGGAGACTACACCTGCTTTCTTAGTAGTAACAACATCAGTGGGTTGTATACACACAAGAAGAGGTGATCCATCGGAATTAGTTGTCAGGCACCACTGAGTATACGGGCGCTGCTTCTCCTCATGCTCGTGACAATCACCATCGTCATCTCCCCCTTGGTTATAAAAAATTTCAAGTATAGGTGGTGGAATGTTCACAGGACCTTGGAAACACAAGAAGAAGGTTAATGAGTAAAGGGAAACTTGCCAACCCGCATGCAGGTGGATGAAACAATTATAATTATGGTGGAAGACAAATGCACCGAAACTACGAGGATCCCATGCAAAAACAGTGCCATGAGTGGTGGAAGCAAACACAAGGCCCTCGTATTGAATTGCATCCACTACAAAAAAAATACACTTCCGTGATGATACGTGTTTGTCATAGTAGGTTGCGTTTTTTGTCATGCATGTACATCCATGACAAATTTATGACAGAATCAAGATAGTCATACCTGTGCTATCGTAGAAGTGTTCCATGACATTACCAAAATTATCATCACGGAATTGTCTCGCTCCCTCTGCTCGCATAGATGCATGCTCCAGCCCACGCCACTATCTCTTAAAGACAAAAACACATGCTCAATTGTCGGGCCTTCTTCCCTGCATTCTCACATGCATGCATATTGTCATACCGACCCGTCTCTCCCATGTCGTTGATCTTATGACTTATGTCTTCTTTCTTTTATCTCGATCATGCGCCCGCGCACACACACATCCCACGTATACATGTATATATACCTCTCACACATGCACGTTCAAGGTCTCTATGTCTCCATACGTAGTTAATTACCCTCAATCCTAACGCCACATCAAATTGTTCTCCTCTTTTGAGCACATAACTTCCACCTGGATGGGCAAAACACACACTCACACTTAACAATCTCCTTC
>NC_041393.1:382583905-382588762 GCF_002162155.2 Triticum dicoccoides | reverse complement strand
TCTCTCTCCTCTCTCTCTCTCTCACACACACACACACACCCCACACACACACACTAAGAGTCCATCTCACACACACATGCTCTTGGCGGAGCATTTGTTCCTACCACCCTTCATCCAACCTTACCCGTATGATAAATAATCACCTTTATTTACTTGCATAACATGGACAGATTCCACTTTACTTTAGTAGTCAGCAAACTTATCATCTGTACCCTTATAAAGAAACGAGTTGGCGATGATGGTGTGCCTGCCATCTTGTAATACAGACCGTATGATCTATATCTGATGGATAGAAAGCAAACTATGATAATTTTACAAAAGATACCTGCACCTCTCTCCACATCATTATCTCCCGCAACCTCATTCCTTAGCAATTAAAAAAGGAATAAGTCTCTGGAACAATCTAGCATGCATGGTGGCCGCTGTCGCCTGCCGGCGCCGTCCATCCCCATGCCTCCGCCCATTCCGACCACCAGTCACCACCACGCTCCACTCCTCCTCGCCTTATCTCTCATCTTTCATTTTTTCGATGACATTCTCGAGATACCAGTTTTCCGATAAAATTCTCGTGATATCATTAGTTTTACACATGGGATTACTCCTGCATGGGTCAATCACAACAGGTGTTTTGTAAAAGAATGCATATTGATGTTCCGTGCAATGCACGAGAATCTTCCTTGTAATTATATAACGCAAATCACGAGCAGGAAGTGACATTTTTTTGACACGACCATGTTAACATGGCCACGTAAATCACGAGCAGGAAGGAGAAGGGAAGCGATCTGTGGAGTAACGTTTTTTACCACAATTTCTTAGGAAACTGAGTGCAATAATTGAGTAGTTTTGCAAACTACCATTACTACTACACCTGAAACGGTTCAAAACCTATACTCCCTTGCCAGTGCGCGCTTCCCACGTGAAACGGTCAGCGTCGCCCTGGAGCGTCAGTGCCGCATTAATGCCCGGCTAGAGCGGAGGTGACCTCTCACTCGCGCCGGCATTGAAGTGGCGCGACGGCTGAGAGAGCGCCGCTTCCCCGTGCACGCGACTGCTCCGCGTCGAGACTGGCCATAGGCCCTATTTGGATCCATGGGTTAGAGTTAGTTTGAGCTAGTTGGGGCTTAAATAGCCCTAAAGTATCCAAGCATGAGGGTTTAAATTGGAGCAAGTTGCACCGAACCCACCAAAAAAAACTATCCCACCCAAGAGGTGCTAACTGGAGATAGTTCTCATTGGGACCACTGAAAAATCACTTTTCTCTCTCCATGAAGTGCATTTATTGTCAATCTAACCCTGTCACCCAAACACCTCTTTGGCTACAGTTAGTTCAGGGTTAGTCATGAGTTAGTCTAACGTCTAGCTAAGTTAGAGTATCAAACAGGAGCAGTATAGGACATGCAAGTTGCTCAAAGCATACAGGCAAATTCGTACGTGAAAGGATTTTTTTTTTTGAAAACATAACGTGAAAGGAATTTTTTTTAGAATGCTCTTGGCATGTCGCTAACATGTGATAGTTAACCGACCTCAATAGACGGCAGAAACACCAGCCCGCCGCACTTTGATAGAGACGAGGAGGGAGAAGCGACACAGGCTGCTGGATTACTAGAGATAGGTGTCGCACGGAAGGCAAGAAATATGGTGATAGCGTGGGTTAGCCATGTACTAGTATGATGTAACTACACTGGGCTGTCGTGTTTCGTACTCTTCCAGTCCACTGTGGAGATGATTGGTTAATTTTATATCGTTGAATAATATGAAATATTATGAGTGCAGACGCTCCACCACGAGGTTCCTTGCTCCTTCTCGGTCGTCCGGAATCTATGTTCTTCCACTCTATTTTTTTACGTGAGCTTTGTTCATCCTTTTGCCAACACGCGAGACATCTAGCATCAAGGTGCACGTGTTATGCAACGATCGTTCCATCTATATGAAGAACACGTGGGACTGGAACTACGAGACGGACATGTACCCAGGAGTGGACGTACGAACCTGAGTAATGTAGCATAGTAAGTGAAGTAGAAAGGCACAAATGGTATGAACATGCGTGGCATACAGGGTGTGTTTGGTTGCGTTCTCGTCTCAGCATAGTTGTTCCCTCTTCATGCATGCTCAACTCAACACCCCTCTTCATGCATGCTCTCTTCATGCATGCTTCTAGTGTATTTGTGCTAAACTAGTGTGGACTCATGCACCCTCCATACACTCTACCAAACACCCAAAAGTAGGTCGAGAAGGGAACTCTTGGGCGGCATTTGTCTCTTACTACGTACTACCACTAAATGTTGTACGTGCAATGCACGGTGATGTTATGGAGTACGTGCCTAAGTACTCTACTACTAATATATTAGTTGGAGGCACATATTAACTTTTATATTTGTTTACGTGTATGCCCCGAGACCTTCCAACTAGACGTGTCTTTCTCTCCAGGTCGCACTTTGTATCGTTCATACCACTAAGTACTACTACGTGTGGTCTCCGACCCATAAGTGGAAGAAGTGGAGACGCTCTACCACACTGTTTTTTTACGCTGGGCTCTACCACGCTGTTCATGTCCCACTCCTTTTGCTGACGTGTGGGACATCTAGCACGTGCCGTGTTTGGCACCCTTCATCGTAAGAGTTGAAACGCTAGCATTCATCAGAAATAAAAATAATTATAAATCGGCAGTGATACTATTTTTTTGCGAACCAATCAGCAGTGATACTATACCACGCGGTTTACTTGCTCCTCGATATCGGAAAGATACTTCCGTTCGCCAACATGTGGGACGTCGACCATCCTGGTCCACTTGCCATTCACGCAGAACTCCAAGGGAGAGTCACCCAGGTCGTCGCGCCGCAGTAACAATGACTAATGAGCCGTCAAATCACACGCCCACTTCCCACTTTGAAGTTGCTCGAACGAAGGAACAATCATGACTTCGTTGAATTCCTCTTCTTGAAGAAAACTACTGTACCAGCAGTACTACTAGCTAAAGTATTTACTCCAACTGAGGCCTCCTTTCGTTCATAGGATAGGAATATGAAAATCATAGGAAGTGAGATGACATGCATCTCAATTCCTATAAAGAAACAGATGCCATTTGATGCATAGGATAGGAATGTTTCCATTTAGTCTAGGCTAATGTACTGGTAATTTGCTCTAAAAACTACAGTAGTAACTAGTAGTACTGGTACATGCTCGTACTCAGACACAGACACACACACTAACTACTAGTACTACTACTTCTCACATGCTGGCCAGACGCCGTCGTTCTCCTTCCCGGCTTTGTCGGCGACACCCCACCATGCTTGGATCTCCGCTGACCTCTCCGCAGCAGCGCGTGCGTCCTTTTCTTTCTTGCGGCGGCGGCCCTCTCTTTTCTTGAGTGCTTTCTGACTTTTCCGCTCCCTCTGTGCGGCTTTGGCCGCCTCTTGCTCTACCGCCCATTCGGCCTTGGCATCTTCAAATTCCTCCCACATAGTTGTGAGGTCGCGAGCGGCGATGAACTCGGCACGGCGGGATGCCATCGCTTCCCTACCATTTTGTGTGCGTTCGTGGGTTGCGAGGAACTCGGCGCGGCGGGATGCCATCGCTGCCTTATCGGTTAGTGTGTGGTGCGGTGGCATGAAACGACGCTTGGTGAGAGCTCTGGGTGGAGTGGCCGGACAACCGTATAGTGCATTGGTTTGTCTAGAGCTCAAGGACAGAAGACGAAGAAAATTAGGATTCCCCTTCAATCCTGGTCATTTATTACCGACTAAAATGCATTGGTGGTCATCGAACTTGTCTTGATAGCTCACTTTGATCATTGTATATGAGATATGGTGATTATACGGTCACTGGCTCAGCGTATAGCTCTGTATTTGTATGGTTGACCAGTCAAATAGTCCGCATGCGCCTCATCAGCTCGTGTTCTTTATCTATCTACGCGGGCCTACCTATGAATGGAGAAAGAAATACTGTAAAAACCAAAATTATGCGTTTATGGGGAATCAAACCACGGACTCGTCGCTGCAACGCACCCTCATCAGCCAAATGAAAATGAAATACTTCGCGTCAGACACTCACGCTCACGCTGTCAAAGAATGCTAATGCATGCACGTCGCCCTCTAAATCAAAGTCCTGCTCATGGCGCAACACAAACGGCGAGCCCATCACCTGCGCGCCCCGGCGGTGCCTGACATTACTGTTTAGACGTTTGATGGAGGCCTACGCGAACGCCGAGCATGTATTCACCTGGCTCAACACCAACGGTCATACTCGGACCGCCTTGCTCATGTATATCGTCCATCACAACGACAATCTATAAAACAGCCTAAGCTAGAGAGGGTACTATGGTAGTATGGTACGGAGTATGTACTATCGTGAGCGACCGATCTTAGTGCTGAAACCCCTTCCATCGCTAGCGCGCGCTTCCCGCCTGAAACGGTCACCGTCTCTCCAGAATGTCAATGCCGCATTCACCGGACTTAACTGCCGGTGCAATCTGTATGTCACTGACATGCGGGCCAGACGCCCGTTCTGCCCACATGTCAGTAACCCAAAAGTTATATGCAGTTCAGTCACTGAAGCAGCGTCCCCATTCACGCCCGACGAACCTACTTCGGCGCCAGTTGTCCATCCGTCTTCCGCGGCTCATTGCCATTCGCCCGCTATATTAACTTGAGCCCCAGCTCCCAGCCATAGCCAAAGACCCACACTTATTCTCCTCCGGTCCCTTCCTTCTGTCGGCACCACTTCAACCATGGCCTCCTGGCGCTTCGAAGCTCTCTTGGACGTACTGTCGCAGGAGCAGACGAGGGACATCGGTGGTTCCGCTTCAGGCGTGCTCCAAAGCTCTCTTCGGCGTACTATCGCAGGAGCAAACGAAGGAGA
>NC_041393.1:382572672-382583672 GCF_002162155.2 Triticum dicoccoides | reverse complement strand
CGGCCGCCCTCCGCCGCCACGACCACAAAGCTGGCGCGCGTGCGCGGGCGCAGCCGGTAGCGAGGAAGAGTAGTACACAGTAGGTCGCCGCCGCTCTGGTCCCGGGAAGGCCACCGCTACTCCACTCAGTCAACGCCAAGCTTGGTGGGGTAAACATCGGCGGCCGATTAGCCGCTTGACGGCGACGTGGAGGCGGAAACCTTCAGAACCTTGTGCTCCAGACGGAGGAGGAGGTTATCGATGTGGATGAGGAGGCAAAGGAAATGGACGGCTTTCTCGGGTTCATGGCCGGACATGGTGGTCGGGCGCCGGCGATCGTTTAGATTAGATTTACAGTAGGTTTAGTACGGTTTGTCCAAAATATGTAATGAATTTCGTCCAGTTTGTAGGAAAAGTTTTCAAAATGTAATGAATTTCATCCAGTTAATTTCATCTGGTTAATTTGAAATTTGCTTTGTTTGCATGAATTTCGTCCGGTTATTTCATATAGTTGTCGAAAGGTATGCGGGCAGCATCGGATGGCATCCATTAGTGTCCTCGGACAGATGCCGGTGTAAATTTGTGGGCCAGCGCTGGAGATGCCCTAACTATCATGCTATAATCGCTAACAATCCTCCATTATTTGGCAGGGAACAGTTATCCCTCGATCAAAATCAGATCCGCGGTGTTCCGCACTCCTCCCGCGTAAGAGTGTAAACTCTTGCTTACATAAAAATGGAGCAAGTGGACGGCACTGTAGAACGTCATATCACTCGAACTAGCCCGCCTAAAGAGCGGGAAAGCACCACCCTCGTCATTTTGTTCTGGATTTCTATCGATCGACCACACAAATGTTACGCTTCGCATGTTCTAAAGGAAAAGGCGGCACACTTACGACTCGTACGTGTCACAACCCCGACAGTCTGGCTCGCACGCCGCTCACCAGAGGGGACACGCGTTGTCTTGCAATTTCACTGACATGTGGGACCGTAATTGAATAAACCGTCGATAGCCGAAATCTAATCGCTCGGCGGGCGTCGGCTGAAAAGAGAGAAAGGGGGGAGGGAGAAGAGATCGCCCGCCCGCCGCGCACAGACTCCAAGAAATATATGGTGATAATGTGAGGTGGGCCATGCTGGAGTCCGGACCGCTTCCGGAGCCTGCTCTCACTGCCCTGGCCCCTCAAGACGCCAGCTGCCCACTACATACATAGCAAGTAGTCCCCGCTTATGTGGAGGATAGAGAGGCATTGAGAAAGTCAAGGAGTAACAGAGGAGACAATAGCTTTCATCAAAAATAAACAATGAATACTCGTTGCTCGTCCTCTATATCGGAAAGAATACTTTCATTCGCCGACATGTGGGACGTCGACCATCCTGGTCCACCTGCCATGCACAAAATTATCCTGGTCTACCCCGGTCGTATCGCAGGCCCAACCTTTCCCACTGTAAGTTGTTCGGACGAAGGAACCATCATGACTTTGTTGAATTCCGCTTCTTCAAGAAAACTTACTGTACCCGCAATACTGCTACCACACGCGAAGACTGGACGGCATTGTACCACGTCATATCACTGAAACCCACTAGGCCAAACTAGCCCGCCTAGGTCATCTATTTTGGAACGGAGGGAGTACGTCTCTGCACTGCTATGATTTTGTGTTGCACGTTCTCTGTACTTTTGCTACGATTTTCCTACCCTATGAACCAAATGAGGCCTGAATGTATGTCTACTATTGTCTGATCGATCACTAAGCCTACAATTTTAGGAGCTAGGGCTATTGGTCGATGACGAGGGATAAGTATAAGCGTACCACGAGCTCATCAGCCCCAATGTTTCTCTTCGGTGAGTGTTTTGCAAGTACCATAGCTCGCACAGTAGCTAGCCTACTAACACCAAGAATCATCAAACAAGCCCTGCTGATATGATAAACAGTTCAAACTTACATCTAAGCATGCCATATATTACATCAAAAGATGGTGAGGATACATATGTTTCCATAACTCGGAGAGGGTTCGCATGATTCATCGCATGATTCACTATCAAACAAAAGTAGCAAGATCCGCCCACACAAGACAGTGCACTAGCCCTAAGATGGTTTGATAACACGCATCATTTTGGTAATTAAACACAGGGAAATGCAAACTACCCTGAAGGATTAGCGCGACCAACTATTTCTTGTCATCGATCTCTCTGGCAATGACCACAGCACGGACAGCGGCATGGGAATCGATTTCTGGGGTGATGTCCATAGGACTAACCGCGACATCTAAATCGATCTCTGGGGTGATGTCCACAAGATGGACAGCGGCATCGGAATCGATCTCCGGGGCGATGCCAACAGGTCGGGCCACGACATCGGAATCATCAAGGACAACCACCGGCACCTGCACAACCCTAACATATTGGCAAGCACATTGCAAATAATCAAAAACCACAACTATGGTAATAAGCCATTATTTTTTACCTTGTGCAGCTCACCGGGGGATCATCCCTCCAGGGGCCATCTCCTTGTCCTCGATGGGGGCCATCACCTTGCCAGGGGAATACTGCTTCTTAACGGCGACTATCTCCTCAAACTCGGTCTTGAGCCTCACATAGGTGGCAATCAGAGTTCCTGGGGTAGGCACAGTGGGGCCCTTGCTGTTCTTCCAACTTTCTTTGAGGAGTTCGTCCGCCAATGTCCTCAACTCTTTGGCCAGTGCTTGTTTCTTGGAGTTCTTCGTCTCCATGGGTTGGCCCGCCAACATGGTCAACTCATTGGTCGGTGCTCGCTTCCTAGAGATTGCTGTCTCTAGTGGGTTGTCCGCCGGCAACTCTTTGCCTAGTGCTCCAGGATCAATCAATGAACTGACAAACAAAAAGCAATCGAAAAGAAACCACAATCGCAATGAAAACGGGAAAAGAATAGGATGTGAGAATCGGTCGGTGCTTCGCAAAAAGAAGATTATTGGAATGAAAATATAGCAGCATAACTGATTCGCCCACCTTTCCTTCATCGGTAGAGAAGAAAAATGGCAGAAGTGAGTAGTCTGGAGTGAGGTTTTCTTCAAGAAAGGGAAGAAAGGGCTTGAACGAGCGTTCCAATGAAATGATGGTTGCTTCGTCCAGTCCAACTTGGAGGCCACCTTACCACTGCTGGTAAAGGTGTGGGTTTTGTGATATGACGGGTCATGACGGCTACACCGGGGTGACAGGTGAGTCTCGACTGTAGCACCTCGCTGTGATTTGGTGGATGGCACGCGGGCCCGGATGCTTTGAAATGTCCCGCATGTAGATAGAGCGGCTAGTCATATAGGAGTGCTCAATATTGTGCACCGCGACCAAGGCGGAGAGGAAAACGAGAGAACTACATAATTAATGCATGAGTTTAATTAGGGTAGTTTTGTAAAGTATGAGATACATTACATTCCTCCAATCGCAAAATGCCTTGGTTCATGAGATTTGAGATTTGAGCCCTATAAACCGGAAGGGAGGGGGTACTGCACACGGTGTAGTCTAGTCACTTGTTGAAATCTCTAGAAAGGCAAATACTCCTTTCCGGATTACAGGTCTATACTACTCCCTCCGTCTAGGTGTGTAAGTCATCTTATGAAAACCAAATAGTCCCAAAACACTTAGGCGCGGTGCATTAATTTCTACCTTGTTTCTTGTTTCTTGACATACGTATCAACCAATAAGAGATGAGAGGTGTGCATGATTTTAATGACTTGCAATGGCTAGTTCATTGCATGGAATGCTATTAATTAGCAAATAAACATTGGTGACCCCAGGAGGAAACGGTGCTAAGCGCGTGGACCTATGCAGAATGAGTATCAACCAATGGATAATGGAGTTTAATTGTTAAACAATAGCAATTTTGTCTCATGCAAAAGCCTGGCTAGTACTCCAAGGAACCGCACCAGGCGAGCATTCGCAACTGCCATGTTCGGTTTGCGCTTGGCTCTTCGCCTCTTCGAGAAGACGAACAATGATGTTACTCCTACTTCTACAGTATCGAATCCACTGCTGCATGTCCGTCCACCTCGTGCGGGAGAGATAGCGTGTAGCGAAAGCTTCTACTTACTGCTCCTGCCTTTGCGTCTATGACAGGTGGGCCCAATAGGTGGTTGGCCCACCTGTCATGCAGCCAAAGGCAGGTGCAGTTAAGGCACTGGAGCTCGTCCGCGAGGTAGAGGGCGTCGTAGTAATCAAATTTCTCAGTCTTGTACAAGTTGACACGACACATCAAAGTACTGCACTCGATAAAAGTCTTTTTACACATTTCAAATGGGCTACTTCGTATGTAGGAGTAGACATATTCTGCTTCGTATGTAGTCACTTGTTGCAATCTCTAAAAAGACTTATATTTGGAAACGGAGGGAGTAGAACGCATGCATGCATGCCATGACTTTCCTTTTGATACTTGCATGTGTTGATTTGATGCACCTTGCCAAATTTTGACTATGAATTTAACTAACCAAATTTTCATGCATGTCACAAAAAATTACGGGGCTGTTTGGATTGTGACATGTTTGTCTTATGTTGCCACATTATTTTTCCCACACTTGCCACACTTGCCTAACCTGAGTTGCTCAAATTGTTAGACACACTTTGGCTTGCCTAAGGGAATCTTGCCACAATTTTTGTGTCTATGACATGTGGGGTTCACTGCTAATAAAAAAATTCTTGTCTTAGGTGTGGCTAATAAAAAAGACTTATATTTAGGAACGGAGGGAGTAGAAAATATAAATAATAATGCATGTTGGCGCAACCCACGTTTCCGCTAATTTTCGCCGTGGGCTTGTTCACAATTTTTACGAGGGGGTGGTTGTTCATTTAATGGAGGGACTTGTATTACCAGACTTGAACAATACAAAGTGCGACCTGGCACACCGTAACACCACTTGGAACAAGCGGGTAGCTATCTCAAAAAACAATCAACAACTAAAAAAACCGCGACCTGGCATGTAGTAATACACAATTTTAAACGATTGTTTTGATGGAGTGAAAAAGGAAAACTACCCCACTACTTATATATAGGCCGGAGCCTCCGCGCTTGCTTGCTAGGGCTGCTCTATTCACACACTCTCATCCTCTCCAGATCTAAACAAGATAGGGGTAGTAACATTGTCTTTCTCCCTTCAAAAAACACTGGCTCTCTATCCTCACCGCTGGTTACAGATCCGGACATATCCCCCTCCGTCGGTGAAGGGGAGGAGGGGCAACGTTTAGGCCGTCGTCGACAGTGAGGGAGGAGACCCACTGCCAGCCGCACCGTTATCTCTGGCCGAGCGCGGGCGTGGGAGGTCCTTCGATCCCTTCGTCGTTGCCTGTGGGCGGATCCGGCCTCCCGCAGCCCACCTATCCACATCCAAACGACCTTCAGGTATATCTTCGTTCGAAACCGCCTTAGCTCTACTTCCCTAGCTCGCTACGTCATTCCATGTGCATCATTTTCTACCTCTTAGCCCCTCTCGATCGGATGGTCCAACGTCACCTTTTTTTCTATTGTTAGAGGTAAAGCTACTTCATGGAGTCGAATCTTGTACTCCCTCCGTCTGAAAATACTTGTCATTGAAATAAAGTGGGGGTGGGGGAATTTAGTATGTACATCGGACTTGGTACAAACAGGAAGCAAAGGGGATGAAAGTAGTACAGACTGGTCATCCAACCGGTCTCTTGGTCGAAAAGGAAAATATAGGGGTAACGTTGTACACAGTGGTATGACCAGGACTAGATTTGCTATCCACACATAGGAGTAGGTGGCTAGATTGAACAAAAATGGGACCAACCCAGATATGTTTCTTGGATGTTTGTTTCTCGGGGCAACAAACTATGAATCACCACTTTATGCCCCTATTTACGTACATGGTGTTGTAGTGCTGGTGCACCCACTGTCCCATGCCCTTATACCAAATATTTAGGCTCCGGTCGGAATAAAGGGGCAGAAAAAAGGACCGGAATAGGAAAGGAATGTAGGTATAAAACTATGGAACAGCAAACCGGAGGAAACTCTCAAGAGAATGTGTTCGGATGGACTACGAAATGTACAAATTTGTTTTTTTATAGTAGCATGCTTGGCAGTATGAGATGCTATTTGTTTATTCAGCTGCACAATGACTACTCTTGTCCTCACCTCACGTACCACACATAGGTTGATTTTTTTATTCGGGCAAACACAGCACAGCAAGCTGTCTAACGCATGGCAGCGAGCGCCTGCCTCGGTCTTCCGCCCAAAAAATGAGCAGCGCGTGGATGTTTCTAATCCGATGGAATAAGTACTACCAGACCAGCTTTCCTATGAAACACTATTCACATTTCCCGTGTTCCAAACGGTTGGAAGGGAAAGAATATCGTAGGAATTGTGTTCCTACGAAAATCCTGCACCAAACCTGTGAACCGAACGCAGCCTTAGATGTTCTTAATATAATGTCCCTGGTAAAAATGAAGCCATGCCACTATTTTTGCCTGTAATTGTTTGAGACTCTGACAAGTTTAGCCAAATGTTTTTGCCTCTAATTGTTCGAGACTCTGACTGTTTCCTCTGTGCCTTTTTGTGCAAACAGGGATATCCAATTCACCTGGTTGCTGTTGTGACCTTTTGGTGCACTGCACAAAACTCTTCTTAAAAGAAGTGACTTTTGTGCTGTTTAACTGGAATGTCAGAATGGAACAGTTGGTTCATTTTGGTGGAACTGCACAAAGGGAGATATGTGTTCCAATCCTCATCATCCATATTGGTGCCATAACCTTCCTTTAGGTAAGAATGATATTTAATGCATGTGTTCATCTCTATTTTCCGACTGCCATGAGAAAATAATGTTGTTTTTTACTAGTGCACTTGTACTCCCTCACTGACAAAACCAATTCTGAATTAGAAGGCCAATCATGTACTTGGTTTCACCAACTGATGAGGAGAAAGAGAAACAGAGCATGAAGAGGAAGAAGAAGAATAATAAATAGTGCCAAGGCAATCTTGCTGAAGCCAGAGGCCTCAGTCGAGGCTATTCAAGGGCTCCGGCAACGACTACCTTACATGTGAGACGATCCTCCAGGGAACCCTTCCACTTCTGCTGTCTCACTTAATTAATTAGGAGTACTTAAGTACCACTAATTTATTACTACCTAATTTTCCTGTTGGAGTTAAACAAATCTTTAGTAGGACCCTATGCTGAATCATGTACGTGTGAATGTTTGTCTATGGAGGTGAATCATGTGGTGGAGCAGGGAGGAATATTATTAGTGTCATGACATAATAGTGCTATTGTTTTGCATGTCAATTTATTGCCATTGGTTCAATGAGGCAATGTTTTGCGTATTGTCCATCATGAATTTGATGCTACTGTTTGAGTAATATGCTAATGTCTTCCTATCCTTTCTCACTAAGCTAATGAAGGTTTCGCCTTGTTCCTACTTGTGCAAACAGGGATCATGTTGTGCCAATCATACATTTTAGTGGAATTACACAAGACAATACAATGAACTGTATCCCTGCCAGTGCTTTAACTCTGCTGGAAGTTCTTGATAATCTTTCGATATAATCTCAGCACTGGTATACAAGAGTGATTTCAACCATACATTTGAAGTGCACAAAAATATATACTATTGTGTGATTCCAGTGAGTGCTTTATCATCTCTTACGGGACTACATGAATAAGCTTTTTTCTCGGGTTGGTACGGGCCTAAGGCCTTCATCCATATTAGTTTGTTGTCATCTCTATTTGTATTGGGCTACTGTCATGAGAAACTCCTTTATCTTTGCACTTTTAAGTTTTGCAACCTATGATAAATGGCAATGCTTTGGGTGTTGAGTTGAGCTAATTGGCACTGATTAAATAAACTAATACCTCTCTTTAAGCAAGACTACTTTGTTGCTAACTTTACCCATTAAGATAATGAGGGTGCTTCTATTTGTTAGTGTATGTTTCATCAACTAGTCCCACTATTACAGTAATCTCACTCAATATATGTGCCAACAGGGATGCTCGATTTTGGTGGAACTGCACAAAAACTTTGGGTGCTTCATTGCCTCGACAGCTTCCGTCCTTTCCTGCCAGTCGCTAATCTCCACTTGCTTTCTTCCTTTGCTGTCAGTCGCTTGGCTTATCTTGGCTTCCAGTCAAAGGAAATAGTAATTGATATGCTACCTCACACAGGTTGGTACTGGTATTTATCCTGATTATTGTGCTTGTCATATGTATTGGTAATTTGGTATTGTGCTACTGTTTGCCGATTTCATAAAGGAGTAATTTGGAGCCTGAACTCGCAGGCAAATCATTACATCAGGTGATTTCAATAGAACTGCACAAAATGATCAGATGGACAGGTACTTATGCTGCTGCTATGTACTCCAAAGTTCACTCAGACAAGCATCGATGTTGACAAGAAGTGCCTATATTCATTCGAGTATCAACCAGCGTCAACCAATTGTCAAACTCCAAGTATTAGGAGAGCGAACGCCAAAAATATTGCTTGGTGCATAGCCCAGAA
The DNA here is from genome assembly GCF_002162155.2 of Triticum dicoccoides. Taxonomy (NCBI): domain Eukaryota; kingdom Viridiplantae; phylum Streptophyta; class Magnoliopsida; order Poales; family Poaceae; genus Triticum; species Triticum dicoccoides. The sequence continues at coordinate 382,575,224 of NC_041393.1, read as the reverse complement.
AAACACAGTCCAGTCTTTGGTCCCAACTTGTGCCTTTTGGTTATCGGCACATATGGTAGCGAACTATATGGCATGGAGTCTAAAGATTCCAGACAAGTTGGTTGACGCATATATTCATCTGGCACTTAATCAGTCTGCACGCCAAGGATGCTCCATTTCAGTTGAACTGCACAAAAAATTTGGGTGGTTCATTTTCTCAACCGCCTCCTTTCTCGTCTGCAATGTAGAATTTTGGCAAGATACAGGACCAAGATGAGCCAGTAAACTACTTGGATGAAAGTAGTGGCCAAGTTGCTCAAACCTCCCTCGGCATGAGGCCACTATTTGAGGATAAACCTACATGCAAAGTTCAGACTGTCTGTGCTGCCTCTTATGTACTCAAAAGTTTACTCGTACAAGAACTAATTTTAGCAAGAAGTACCTCCGATTGAACACCATTTACCAGTCTGTACCCTAGGTAATTAAAGTTTGTCCATGGATCATATTGGCTATGATCTCAATCATTTGGATGCATAAACATACTGAACATGTGTATATCTGAATCTTTTTGTGAATTATGTATGAATATTGTCGTGTGATCTATCAATCATTTGGATGCATAGATATGTTGAGCTTGTGTATATATGAATCTTTTGAGTTGTTGATAGTGAATGTTGGCTATGAATATGAACGTGTCTTGTGAACCTGAGTTTGATATGAATGTTTACCTTTTCTGTTGTATTTGTGTGTGAACTTGTTAGTATGCCTACTGTCGGGTATAAAACGTAGGTCTCTTATAAAAGTAATGTTGTGTCCAATTTATGTTTTCCCTTCTAACCACATTATATATATTTATATTATTACTATTATCGTATATTTTATAGAGACTTATAGATACATTATAAAAACATCCCACGTGTTATTAACTTATAAAAGTAAATGTTTAACGGAAAATCCTGGTTGTTTTTGACTCACAGGCAAGGAAAATCCTGGTGATTGCGTACAAAAGCTTGCGAAGATTTTAAGGACCAATTTAATAATAACGGGCTCATTTTTATTTTGAGAAATAACTCGCTAATTTCTTAATTATATATATATAAAATGTGCCTCTCTGGTTTATTCTATGATATTAATTGCTCTTTCTAACATAACATTATATATACAACGAGCCCACCTAATACGTGTATTTCAAGGAAGTGCAAATGGGCTGGGATTTCTTAGAAAATATAAATGGGCCTGATTGACTCGAAATTATTTGTTCACCCAGCCCAGCAAATGTACTATACATTCTAGAAAACATGGGTTAAATATATGCCACATTTTTGCAGGCTGACATGTGGGCCAATAGGTCGAAGCCTATGCAGGGCGTTGTCAACTTGGTCAACAAATGATTGTGTCATCCACAGCCATTGGATTTATATCCAATGGCCGACATGCACCTTAAATCTCTCGTCTTCTTCCTCCAGCGTCGCCGAGACCGCCTGGTCTGGCCTCCGGCGGCTAGCGGCTCTGCTTAGCATGCATCGCTGTGAAGCGCTACCCCACTGTCGGCCAGGCTATCCCTCCACCCCTCGACACCTCTTCTTATTCTCCACAGACTACAGCCCCACGCTGCAACAGAACCAGTTATAACCCTTCTCCTCCTCTCAATCTGCGACTCCACTGCCGTGTTTTCCCATCTCCGAGTGGTTCCCGTCCGGGGCCTCGCCGTCGTCCAGCGCCTCGTTGTGTTCGGTGCAGCGTGGTCAATAAATGAGAGTCATCGGAAGAGGACTGTACGTGGAGAGCCTGACGGCTGGGACCCACGAGGTCCATGGTCGCATGCAAGGAAAGTTCCTCCTTATTAAGCTGAAAAAAATGTTTCCTCCACCTGACAGCTGGGACCCACCGACTGTATCTTCGCACGGAAGGAAGTGCCTCCTTGTTTTGCAAAAAAAATATTCATCCCGTTGACAGCTGGGACCCGTCAGATTTGGTGACTGACTTGTGGGCCTGCTAAGCGGACGTGTACGCACGGCTTTGTCGACTTAATCAACAAATGATTATAGCAGCTGGACCGTTGGATGTTAATCCAACAGCCATGCTCCTTCTTCAACCTCTGTTCTTGCTCCTGTCTCCCGTGCACCGCGGTTGTGCTGCCGCGCACCCAAACCAGTGAAGTTTCCCACTCCTCTCCATCTGCGACTCCACTGCCCCGTCTTCCCCATCTGCGGGTCGTTCCAGTCTGGGTGCGCTCGGCATGGTGTGGTTAACGTGGTCAACAACCGAGAGTCATCGCAAGATGACTGTACGTGAGAGGCTGACAGTGGGGACGCACCACGCCCGTGGACGCATGCATGCAACGGAACGCGGCGAGGTCAACATGGTCAAGGAATGACTTCCATCGAAAGTATACTGTACGTGGAGAATCTCAGCTGGGTCCATGGCCGTAGCAAGTAAGTGCTTCCTTATTACGCGGAAAATAATGATTCCTCCAACAGACAGTAGGGACCCACTAGACGGGCCACCATATTTTGTGAAAAAAACGTTTGCCCCCTGACTGCTGCGACCCACCTGACGGGCCACCGTATTTT
>NC_041393.1:382568796-382572256 GCF_002162155.2 Triticum dicoccoides | reverse complement strand
GAAGTGCCTCCTTATTACGCACAAAAAAATGAATACTCCCCCTGCTAGCTGGGACCCACCTTGGTGGTAGGATGACTTGTGGTCCTACTAAGTTGACGGGGACGGAGGGCTTTGTAAACTTAGTCAATATGAACGATTCTAGCTCAAGTGACTGTACGATTTCCATCCAACGGCCGTGGTGCTTCTTCAACCTCTGGTCTTCTTGCTGCAGCCGCCCAAACCAGCGCCGGTCGTGCCTCATGCTCCTGCCTCCCGTGGCCAGCTGTGCTACCGCGGAGGCCTCACCGCCCCCTACTATTCCCACCGCTGGCCAAGCCCTGCGGCGACAGCAGCCTCACACCGCAGCCGAACCAGTGAACCCACGTACTCCTCTCCGCGCGGGCTTCCACTGCCGCGTCTTCCCTGGCTCCGTGTCGTCCCCTTCCTAGGCCTTGCCATCGTCCACCGCCATGGTGCTCTCCGCGTGGCGTGGTCAACGTGGTCAAGGAACAACTTCCATCGGAAGAGTACTATACGTGGAGAGGCTGACAGCTGGGTCCATGGCCACAGCCCAGTTTTTTGTGATTTGCCAAGTAAGTCGCTTTGTCAGGCCTGTTGGGCTGCAAATCTTTCAAGACGAGGAGAGCTTTCATTCGGCTGGCCAAGAAAATGGCCCATCAGTAATGAGAAATGGGTTGTACATTTTTAAAACACATCAAACCGACAATTAGTTTCAAATATCTTTTTTTCATTTCGAGATTTTAAATTACATTAATTTTTATGCCTGGAGAATTTGTTGGATTTTATATTGATATACATTTATTTTTAAAATCAGTTTGAATGTGAGTCAAAATTTCGGGATTAAAAACAGTTCGGACCGCACCGAAATATGCAAAATTTCGTATAATTTTTTAACCGTGGCCATAGTATGGGCTGTAATGCTAACAAAAAGAATATGGGTTCCAAAAAAACCTTAAGAATTAGCAAATGGGCTGTAAATTATTAGAAATAATGGCAGATGGGTTGTATGTTGTTTTCCACAGATTTGAAGCTTTCCTAAAAAAGAGGTTGACGCACAAGAAGTGACTGTTGGATGGCCATCCAACGGCCGTCGTGCTTCTTCAATCTCTGCTCTTCCTACTCCAGTCGCTCAAACAAGCACCGGCGGGACGGCCTGCTCCCTCCTCCCCGCGGCCGGCTATGCTGCCACGCGGGCCTCACCGCCCCACCATACTCCCATCGCTGGCCTAGCCATCCCTCTACTCACCCACACCTGTTGTTATTCTCCGGCTACGGCAGACGAACCAGTAAACCCTCGTTCAGTCGTACTCCCTCCGCGTGGGAAACAACTGCTGAGTCTTCCCTGCCTCCGTGTCGTTCCCTTCCTAGGCCTCGCCGTCGTCCACTGCCCTGGTGCTCTCGGCGCGGCCTGGTCAATTGGTCAACGACCGACATGCATCTGAAGTGGACTGTACGTGGAGAGGCCGACAGCTGGGTCCACGGCCGCACGCAAGGAAATGCATCCTTATTACGTGAAAAATAATGATTCCTCCACCTGAAATCAGGGACCCACCAAAAGAGCCTCTGTATTTTGCGAAAAAAATGTTACCGACGCAGGCAGCTCGGACCCACCAGCTATATCTTCGCATGCAAGGAAGTGCCTCCTTATTACGCACAAAAAAAATGAATACTCCGCCCGTTAGCTGGGACCCAGTATAGTGGCAGGCTGACTTGTGGGCCTACTAAGTTGACGGGGACGGAGGGCTTTGTCAACTTAGTCAATATGCATGATCCAATGGTCGTAGTGCTTCTTCAACCTTTGGTCTTCTTGCTCCAGCCGCCCAAACCAGCGCCGGTCGTGCCTCGTGCTCCTGCCTCCCGTGGCCGGCTGTGATGCGGCGGAGGCCTCACCGCCCCCTACTACTCTCACCGCTGGCCAGGCCATCCCTCTACTCACCCACACCCCCTGTTATTCTGCGGCGACGGCAGCCTCACACCGCAGCGAACCAGTGAACCCTCGTACTCCTCTACGCGTGGGCATCCACTGCCACGTCTTGCCCTTCTCCGCATCGTCCCCTTCCTAGGCCTCGCCGTCGTCCACCGCCCTGGTGCTCTTGGCGCGGCGTGGTCAACGTGGTCAAGGAACGGCTTCCATCGGACGTGGACTGTACGTGGAGAGGTTGATAGCTTGGTCCACGGCCGCAGCAAGGAAGTGCCTCCTTATTACGTGCAAAATAATTATTCCTCCACCTGACAGCAGGGACCCACCGGATGGGCCACCGTATTTCGCAAAAAAACGATTCGCCCCCCTGACTACTGGGACCCACCAGCTACATCTTCGCATGCAAGAAAGTGCGTCCGGGCAAAAAAACGATTCGCCCCCCTGACTGCTGGGACCCATCAGCTACATCTTCCCACGCAAGGAAGTGCGTCCGGGCAAAAAAAATGATTCGCCCCCCTGACTGCTGGGACCCACCAGCTACATCTTCGCACGCAAGGAAGTGCCTGACAGTCGCAACCCACCTGGTCGAAGCGTACGTAGCGTTGTCATTCTGGTCGCGAACGTGTACGTACATACTGGTCGATGTAGAGGCACGCACGTGTCATAGATGTAGAGGTGCGCACGTGTCATAGTAGAGGCGCGCACGTAGCATGTACACGTACGTATAGCGGCGAGGGTGCAAGAAAGAAAATACGGCCACGTACGTACATACGGGCAGGGTCTCGAACGCCTACTCGCGCATATGTATATGGCTGGGTCGGAACGGAGAAACAGTATCGTCGTCGTGTTCATGGGGAGCCAACCGGTTGGGTCGGAACGGAATGCATGCTCGTGTTAATCGGGAGGGCTTGGACAGAACAGGCGATGGAAACGAGGCCTGACGTACCGCACAACGGAGGAAACGGCCTTCTGTTCAGCCGGCCACATTTGAAACGAGATCTTGTTCATCGGGAGGGGTCTGGCGTACCGCAAAACGGAGGAAACGGACCTCCTACGGTCGAAACGGGGGTCCTGTTGATCGGGAGGGGTGTGGTGTACCGCAAAACGGACGAAAAGGACCTCCTACGGTTGAAACGGGGGTCCTGTTGATCGGGATGGGTGTGGCGTACCGCAAAACGGACGAAACGGACTTGTGTTGGAGCGCTACGGTCGAAACGGGGGGGAGGGGTGTGGCGTACCGCAAAACGGGACTCCACGGGTTACTGTTCATCTCCACCGTCGACCTCCTCCAGCCTCCACGGGCTACCGTCGACCTCCTCCCGGGGCTCCTGTTCATCCAGCCTCCACCGTGCGCTACTCCACCGGTTACTATTCAACCACCCCTCCACGGGCACCCCTCCACCATCTACTATTCATCCAGCCCTCCACACCACGGGGTCCTGTTCAACCACCCCTCCACGGCCACCCCTCCACAGTCTACTGTTCATCCAGCCCTCCACACCACGGGTCCTGTTCATCCAGAGGCAACGCCACCGCTCA
>NC_041393.1:382511624-382568479 GCF_002162155.2 Triticum dicoccoides | reverse complement strand
CTCACTGTTCATCCAATCGATCGGCTTCAGTTAGCAACAGTAGCGAAGGAGTCGCTCCATCGGGTTCAGTTAACAGCCATCGATCGATCCCTCGAGTTCAGAAACGCGTAGCCTGCAGTGCAATCGCTCGGGTTTAGTTAGAGCCCAATGCCTCGCTCGGGTTCAGTTAGAGCCAACGCCTCGCACACACGCGCATACCTGTATGAGAGAAACGCGCATCGCTCGGCCCCCGACCTCCCACCGTAACCGGCAACTCCCCGAAATTTTCCTCCCCCTCGCTTCTACCATGGTTTTTTCCGTCATGGACGGCCCAAAGAATGTCATGCAGCTGCGTCTCCGGCCCGCCCAGGATGAAAAGCCCATTTTCTGTCATGATTTTTTGTCATGGAAGTAGGAGCCCACCACATCTATGATGATACCGGGTTTTGTCACAATTATCGTCATAGAAGTGTCATATGTATGACAGAAAAAAATTTCGTTCGGCCCAAATTGTCACGGATGTGTCTTTTTTTTGTAGTGATCACAGTACTCATCCTTGTACAGAAACTGATTTTTGAGCAATATCCATCCAGTCGATCCACGAAGGACGGCAACAAGCTTGTCGAAGATAGCAACAACTTCATACTTCTTGTAATTCCAAGATCGGTTGGGAACTCAACAAATTGCTATCTTCCATAGAAGATAGTCACCATGGTCGTATTTGAATGTGCGTACAATACCGGTGTGCTCAACCTCTGGGCAGTCTGCTGAGATTTTTGGAAGTGGAACCCGGGGACGAGTGTACACATTCACAAGTTCCACTCGTAGTTGGACCCAATATAAACATCCCAATCTCCATTTGTGTCTGCCCAAGCCTTACCCTCAAGCAATGGCATATTAACATCATACTTATCATTATCAAGCGGCATCAACTTGCACAAGGCGAGGCCTTCGTCGTCCCCGTGCCAGTCATCAGGGTCACGGCGAAGAAGATAGGGGACATCAAACCGCTCCTTGACCCTTGGGTTCCTTGTAACGATGTTATTAGTTGAGTCGAGAATGGTCTTGAATGAACCTGCCATGCTAGCTGAGGTGATGACGTCGCACCGATCAATGAGTTCCTCCACCATGTCATCTTTCAGATCGGGGCAAGAATAACGGGGTCGTTTCTGGCCTGTTCCCTCCATGGAGAAGACGATCGAACAATGGCAGAAGGAAGGGTGAAGGCAAATGGAGGAGGGAGAGGGAGAGCGTGCGACAGCAGTTCCAAATCGAGAGGGAAAGGCGAAGAGTCGGTGGACGGTTGCCAGTTTGCCACGGTACACGAAGAGGCGCCCCGGCCTACACGTCCGTTCGGAAATACTAGTAGAAAAGGACTCGTCGTCGTCTCACTGATATGTTGGAACGGGACCACATGTCAACGAAACATGGTGTGTAATTTCTCGTGCAAAATGTGATCTCGCCGCGTTGGCCCGAGGTGCCGCATTAGTTTTTTTTTAAAGTTTGCCACATTAGTTATCGACCTTTATTTTTTTTAACATACAATCTGAATGGATAGCTATTGCGGTCATCACACATGAGCGGATATAGTGATGGTTGATTTGCCCGAGCAACTTATTACTGTGGGAATATAGGACCATCAGATTCAAGGAACAGAGAAAATGGTTGCTTCGTCCGAACAACTTACTGTGGCGAAGGTGGGGCTCTATGATTTGACTGCTCACTAGTCATTACTACTGCGGCGCAACGACCAGGGTGAATCTTTCCTTGAAGTTGTGTTGTGCACTCAATATTGCTGCATGGCAGGTGGAGCTGGATGAAGGATGTCCAACATGTCGGCGAAACGAAGTTGAATTGTTTCTGGCATTGCTATCAATCCTTCAATATTTGTTTATATGTACGCATAATTTTAATGAAATTGTACTGTGATGCTATGAAGGTTTCAACTTTGGTTCCCGCAGGAAAGAAAGGTTTCAACTTAGGATTCATGTGTCTTGCCTTGAGATTATCTCGTTACAACATTCCATCAAATACAAATGAAACTACCATGGCTACCATGGCTAATGCATCTCAATGGTTCGCAGATCAGCACCAATATTCACATCACAACTGAAGACAAAGTTGTGGGAAGGTGTACAAATAAAGAAAAAAATATAATTGATCGATGATGTTCGTAGGCATGGCTCCATTTCCTTGGCACAGTGTTCATTGCTTGGCAGCTGGTTTCACCCAGCTCTGTAGCCAAAAAAGAGGTGTATGGAGGACACCACAATCCGATCATTTTGTGCAGCTATACTAAAATCAAGCAGACACATCCCTGTTTGCAAAGATATCTAGTCAGTGTGATTACAATAATAGTGGAACTAGACGATGAAACATAACACACATAAATAGAAGCCGATCACCTCTACGATCTCTCTTTAGGATTAACTTCTTGTTGGAGAAGATTAGGCACGGAGTTGGATGAGGAGGATAGAAAAACCAATCTCCCTTTCTGTAGTCCCACGGAAATGTAAAAACGTTGCTCGTGTGACATTTTGGCGGAACTGCACAAAACACTCTTAAGAAAAAAAGTGATTTGTGCAGTTCACCAAAAGGTCGCAATAGCAACAAGGTGAAAATGGATAGCCCTGTTTGCAAAAGGAGGTCGAAAGGAAACAATTACTTCCCAATAACACGAGTTGAAGGCACATACACCGACAAAAAAGAAGCATATTCCATGTAATAAGGGAAAGATAGCACATGGTGGTTTATCAAAAATGGTTTGAGGACGTGATTGCAAGATGGAAAGTACGCCGGTCGAGATACGATTTAAGCAAACAACTAAAGAAGATCCAAATGCAGCAACGTGGAAAGATGGGAAGTGGAGCAAGGCCGGAGGAAGCTGTACCTGAGGGTCGTCGGGATGTTACTAGGAGGGCGCCGATGGCCAGGATCTGCCCATAGTGCGGCAGTGAGCAAGTGGCGAAGGCCCTACCGCGCCGGAGCTTGGGCAGAGAGAACGGCGGGTACTGCAGATCGTGTGCTGCCTCAACACCGTCGAACGGAGAGACGATGCACATCCTCCCTTTCCGCTGGTGGACGGGATGCGACTGGATCACTGACCAACGCTGAGAGAGAGAGGCCACGGCCGCCTTGTGTGAGATGGTGTGACGAGAGACAAACCCATTTTTCTATTTTCCCCACGGCAATCGTTTTATATTTTGTACGTGTCATTGAGGAATATATAACTTTATTTAATACTAACACGTCAAGTCGAACTTTTTTCCGTCTAGGCGTGGTACCCGACCCTCCTACGAGTAAACAACCACTACACGCGCCAAATTATCATGTGGGCTGCCTTTTCATACAGAAACGAACTCGACCGTGTACCCGCGTAGGTGTGGCCAGGAACGAGACGTGAGTACATGCGTCCTGCGTGCACCTCTTCTTTAGGTGAAGGTACGTACGTGGGTGGGTGTGATAGAGATGGTTTGTGCGAAACAGAGGCAATGTATTGATGATATCTCAAACAGAAAAACGTAACATATGCAATGTGTGTGAAACGGAGTCATGGACGTGAGATATGGATAGAATTGAAAACACGGATGAAGTGTGTGGCTGCGCGATCGATAAAGAGTGCCATCGAATTTGTGTTTGCCCATGTCAAAGATATAGGGTGGATGGCCTACTGGAATTTGAGAGGGCAGAGGTGCAGTTTTTCTCCGTGGCATGGATACCTACCTACAACGTTCGACTATCAGTGTGTGGGGGGAGGGGGCAGAGACCAATCGACTGGTATATGTGTGGGGAAGGAGAGAGACCTAGCTATGTATTGAGGGAGATCGATCGACATCCATGGATATGTGTAGCAGAGGAATAAGGTTGGGAGAAAGACAAAGGTAGAGCGTCGAAGGGTTGGTGGTGGAGTGGCGTCTCACAAATGGTGGGAGAGGCCTGCTAGACAAACGGAGGGCACGTATGAGGGCAATATCAATAAGAGAGGGCGGGGGATGTCTGTATGTCTATGCACGTGCGTGTGAGAGACGGGTCGGGAGGTATGCAAGGATGATGAGGGGAGAAGATATGGTTGTGGTAAGCATACGTAACTACATAGGAAGATCAACCGTCGTGTGTCCGAGAAAGGGAGAGACATAACTAGAGAGGTGAGTGTATCGGTGCTTGGGGAAAACGAATTATAGTCGACCTGGCTATATGTAGGGAGATCAGTTCATATACACGCCTGCATGCGTTAGAAGCAGATAAGGTCTGGAGAGACAGATAGGGGAAGAGGGGTGCGGCTAGGAGGTGGTGCGAGAGGCCAACCATGTCGAGGGGGGAGGAGCATGCGAGTATGTGATCAATGAAAAGAGGGGCGGGAGTGTGCACCTGCGTGGAACCGTATTGGACATAGGGGGGCATGGACGGTGACAAGAGAAGAGGGGAAGTATATATATGTTTGTTGTAGGCACACTTGGCTAGAGAGGTATATCGGCCGGTTTGTGCCGGAAAGAAGGAGCCGGGAGCCTACACACACCGCGGGTGGATGACCTAAAGAGAAATAATTAACGTGCGTGATGGAGGGGATGCTAAGGGTGGGTGAGAGGGGGGCGGGCGTGTGCATGCACGATAGAAATTTAGTGCTAGCTAGCTACAAATAGAAGAGGATCGTGAAGGTGTAAAAGACGAACAAAGATCATAATTCATTTTTAAAAAGTGGATATGGATACTTGAAGAAGATATGATAATGTAGAACATTGATTATAATTTGGGCTAATGTGTGGCTTTTGCAACTCAGGTCTAAATACTTGTCATAATGTAGGGGGCGGGGCACTATACTTTGTGTGATAAACACGGTGTACGTATGGAACATGGTTTAGATTATGAATATATAGTTAGTACATCAAATGTACTATTATTTGGAATCAACATCAAGTCTATTCAAAAAATAGAATTCGAGTTCATGTAGTACACATAGTTCATATCTATCTCTATAGTAATCATGTGGTGTGTTATTAAGGTAATACACGAATGATGGTTGAAGTTGGCAACAATCCTGATTGTAGATTCTTATTCAAATAGAGAAACGAATTGAAATTTGGTTCGAATTGCAGCGGTAGTATAGACATTTGGAATGCATTAAAATGTTGGTATGAGTAGGTTACATGCATTATACAGCAAGCGAAAAAATTTAATTGGACATAACATGGATTCATACTCCCTCCTTCCATCTATATAGGGCGTAATGAGTTTTTTAAGACCGCCTTTGACTATTGACAAGATTAATAGTACATGACATGCACAATGTGAAAATTATATCATAGAAAGAACCTTTCACGGACGAATTTAACGGTGTGCTTTGTGTAAGTTGCATGTCATATATTATTGCTCTAATATTTGGTCAAAGTTAGCATCAAAAAATGCATTAGGCCCTATATAGATGGAAGGAGGGAGTAGCTTTGAATAGCATGTGTATAGTAAAACGGGGCAAGACTCTCTCTTTTTGTGGTGTGAATAGTTTTATTTTTTTCGTTTTCTTTTTGGTTGAGGGAAGTGTGAATTGATTTGGTACGTACAAGTACAATATTACTACACGTTAGGCTTGTCCCTAAAATTCAACCCGCGTCTTGTTATATCCCGAAAATTCAGATATCGTGCTCCCAAAACTGGCGCCTTCACAACCCGCGCCTTGCTATCCGGAAATTACAACGCGCGCGAAAACTCCCTCCAGCTGCCAAATCCCGACACGTGAAATCCCCCTTCTAACCCCGAGCCGAAAGGACCGCTAGTTCAAATCGGCGGGGGGTACTTTTGTAACACACCCTACATTTTGGATAAGCGCGTCCCTAAGTCATGGTTCACCCCCTCCCATCGCCCCCTCTTCGCCATTCGAAATCCCAGGCTGCCATAACCTCTCCGCTCCAGCTGCAAAACCCCACCCTCCTCCGTCCGCCACCTCACCGCTGCCCAGTCGGAGCCTCTTCCCCGACGACATCGTCCACCACAACAGCTCGACGTCCCTCGTCCACCTCCCCGGATGAGGATCCGTCGTCCATCTCATCGTCCCGTCGGTTCAGCCGCCCCGTCCTCCACCTCCAAGGAGCTGCTCCGACGATCGCCTCGTCTATCGTGGCTGCTCCATCCCCACAGTGCTGCCTTAACCTGCTCTACCGGAACCGCAGCATCCTCACCGACTCCTCGGACGAAGCCGAGGCCTACTCGGCACCGCCAAAGATGTTGTACACTCATCGCATCGCACCTTCTCCTTAACTTGACCTCCCGGCACCGACGGTGCTCCATCCCGCACCCCCATGGAGCGGCTACCTTGAAGCCGGTGTCACGGGCGACATCTCCACAGCGGCTCTCCCGTAGTGCGAGGCCCCTTCGGCGGCGGCGGCCATACCAACCGGATCTGCTGCTACTGCTCCGGCTCTCGCTCGATCGCTCGGTCGCCCAGCTGCTGCTGCTGCGGCTCTCGCTCGATCGCTCGCTCGCCCAGCTGCTGCTGCTCTCCCTCTCGCTCGTGCTGCTGCTCTGCTCCGATTTAGCCACACTTTAGTCGACTGAATCAACTTTTGGGTCAGTCGATTTTCAGGGGTTGGGGGGGCTTGCCGGAGTTAAGGAAGAACCACCCACAGCGGGGACGGGGGCTCGCCGGAGAGGTACCCCACTATCTATCTTAGGGTTCAAGGTGGGGGCGGGGGGCCTAGAGGGTTGGCTGGGGCAGCGGTGGGAAGTTGTTTCGGGGTGGCGACGCGGCGCTGGGGCCGGCGGTTTGGCCGGTGGTGGCTGGCGGCTCAGGGGGTGCAGGTTGAAGATGAATTGCAGGCCCTCCCTAAACTACATGTCAAGTGCCTCTCTGCTACCATTGCATTCAGTTTCGACAGTAACATTCAGATTCCATAGTAAATTTCAGTTTCGACAGTTAAGTTCAGAGTCAACAATTTTTACCTGATCTGTTGTAGTCAGGTGGTTTTTGGTGATGTAAATTTTACATCTATTTTACATCATCTATTGGAGATGCTATTAGAATCCCACTTGAGATTGACGATGTTTGTCTTGTGCTGCTTCAGCCTTAACATCTTACGGCTCCCGAAGGTTTCATTCCGTTTGGACCCCGTTTGATATTCCTTTTCTTCGAAATACTGAAATAGGCAAAAAAACAGCAATACGGGCTAGGCCTCCGGTTAGTAGGTTAGTCCCAAAAATGATATAAATGTGTAAAATAAAGCCCATAAACATCCAAAAGGGGTAATATAATAGCATGGAACAATCAAAAATTATAGATACGTTGGAGACGTATCAAGCATCCCCAAGCTTAATTCCTGCTCGTCCTCGTGTAGTTAAATGATAAAAATAGAATTTTTGATGTGGAATGCTACCTAGCATAATTCTCAATGTAATTTTCTTTATTATGGCATGAATGTTCAGATCCAAATGATTCAAAATAAAAGTTCATATTGATAAAAGAAATAGTAACACTTCAAGCATACTAATCAAAGTAATCATGTCTTCTCAAAATAACATGGCAAAAGAAAGTTCATCCCTACAAAATCATATAGTTAGGCTATGCTTCATTTTCGTCACACAAAGATGTTCCCAACTTCTATACCCCCGATGACAAGCCAAGCAATTGTTTCATACTTAAATAATCTCAAACTTTTTCAACCTTCACGCAATACATGAGCGTGAGCCATGGATATAGCACTATGGGTGGAATAGAATATGATGATGGGGATTGTGTGGAGAAGACAAAAAAGAGAAAGTCTCACATTGACGAGGATAATCAACGGGCTATGGAGATGCCCATCCATTGATGTCAACATGAGGAGTAGGGATTGCCATGCAACGGATGCACTAAAGCTATAAATGAATGCTCAACAAAAGAAAACTAGTGGGTGTGCATCCAACTTGCTTGCTTACGAAGACCTAGGGCATTTGAGGAAGCCCATCATAGGAATATACAAGCCAAGTTCTATAATGAAAAATTCCCACTAGTATGAAAAAGACAACTTATGAGACTGACTATATGAAAAACATGGTGCTACTTTGAAGCACAATATATGAGACTCACTACATGAAGAACAAGGTGCTACTTTGAAGCACAAGTGTGGAAAAATAGATAGTAACATTGCCCCTTTTATTTATTTTCTCTTTTTTTCTTCTTTTTTTCTTTGGCCTTTTTTTGCCTTTTTGGGCAATGCTCTAATAATGATGATCATCACACTTTCATTGATTACAACGTATGAATTACAACTCGAAACTAGAACAAGATATGACTCTATATGAATGCCTCCAGCGATGTACCGGGATGGTGCAATGAATCAAGAGTGACATGTATGAAAAATTATGCATGGTGGCTTTGCCACAAATACGATGTCAACTACATGATCATGCAATGGCAATATGACAAAAGTAATGTATGTCATGATGATGATGAACGGAACGGTGGAAAGTTGCATGGCAATATATATCGGAATGGCTATGTAAATGTCATAATAGGTAGGTATGGTGGTTGTTTTGAGGAAGATATAAGGAGGTTTATGTGTGATAGAGCGTATCGTATCACGGGGTTTGGATGCACCGGCGAAGTTTGCACCAACTCTCAAGGTGAGAAAGGGCAATGCACGGTACCGAAGAGGCTAGCAATGGCGGAAAGGTAAAAGTGCGTATAATCCATGGACTCAACATTAGTCAAAAGAACTCATATACTTATTGCAAAAACTTAGAATTCATCAAAAATCAAGTACTACGTGCATGCTCCTAGGGGGATAGATTGGTAGGAAAAGACCATCGCTCGTCCCCGACCGCCACTCATAAGGATGCACAAGCCAGGTACACTTCATGTTTCAAATTTGTTACACAACTTTAACCATACGTGCATGCTATGGGACTTGCTAACTTCAACACAAGCATTATTTAAATTCATAATCACCCAACTAGCATGACTTTAATATCACTACCTCCATATCTCAAAACAATTATCAAGTATCAAATTGATCATAGCATCCAATTCACTTCCTATGATAGTTTTTATTATACCCAACTTGGATGCCTACCATTCTAGGACCAATTTTATAACCATAGCAAATACCATGCTGTTCTAAAATACTCTCAAAAAAATATAAGTGAAGCATGAGAGACTAGCAATTTCTACAAAAATAAGTCACCACCGTGCTTTAAAAGATATAAGTGAAGCACTAGAGCAAAAACTATCAAGCTCAAAGGATATAAGTGAAGCACATAGAGTATTCTAGCAAATTATAATCAAGTAGGCTTCTACAAAAAGGTGTGTACAGCAAGGATGATTGTGGTAAAATAAAAAGCAAAGACTAATATAATACACGACGCTCCAAGCAAAACACATATCATGTGGCGAATAAAAATATAGCTCCAAGTAAAGTTACCAATGAACGAAGACGAAAGAGAGGATGCCTTCCCGGGGCATCCCCAAGCTTAGGCTTTTGGATATCCTTGAATATATTGGGGTGCCATGGGAATACCCAAGCTTAGGCTCTTGCCACTCCTTATTCCATAGTACTTAAAAGCTTTACCCAAAACTTGAAAACTTCACAACACAAAACTCAACAGGAAATCTTATAAGCTCCGTTAGTGAAAGAAAACAAAACTACCACATAAGGTACTGTAATGAACTCATTATTTATTTATTTTGGTGTTAAACATACTATATTCCAACTTCTCTATAGTTTATAAACTATTTTACTAGCCATAGATGCATCAAAATAAGCAAACAACACACGAAAAACAGAATCTTTCAAAAACAGAACAGTCTGTAGCAATCTGTAACTAACGCAAACTTCTGGAGCTCTAAAAATCCTACCAAAATAAGTCCTGGAAATTTTGTATATTGATCAGCTACAAAAAGAATCAATGCAAAATCACGTTTCTGTGATTTAACAAAACTAAATGCGTGCGCGCAAAGTTTCTGTTTTTTCAGCAGAATCAAATCAACTATCATCATAGGTTATCCTATAGGTTCTACTTGGCACAAACATTAATTAAAAGATAAAAACACATCTAAACAGAAGGTAGATGCAATATTTATTACTAAACAGGAACAAAAACAAAAAACACAAATAAAATTGGGTTGCCTCCCAACTAGCGCTATCGTTTAACGCCCCTAGCTAGGCATAAAAGCGAAGACAGGTCTCAGTAGTGCCATCTTTGGCACTAAATTCATAAGTAGCTCGCATGATAGATTCATAAGGTAATTTGACTTTCTTTCTTGGAAAGTGCTCCATGCCTTTCTTTAATGGAAATTAGAATCTAATATTCCCTTCCTTCATATCAATAATCGCGCCAATCGTTCTAAGGAAAGGTCTACCAAGAATAATAGGGCAAGAAAGATTGCAATCTATATCAAGAACGATAAAATCCACGGGCACCAAATTTCTATTTGCAACAATGAGAACATCATTGACCTTCCCACTGGATTTTTAATGGTGGAATCCACAAGGTGCAAATTTAAAGAGCAATCATCAAGATCATGGAAACCTAGAATATCACATAAAGTTTTCGAAATCGTGGAAACACTAGCACCCAAATCACACAAAGCAAAACACTCATGATCTTTAATTCTAATCTTTATAGTAGGTTCCCAATCATCATTAAGTTTTCTAGGTATAGAAACTTTCAAATTAAGTTTTTCATCATAAGATTGCATCAAGGCATCAACGATATGTTTGGTAAAAGCTTTATTTGACTATAAGCATGAGGAGAATTAACAACGGATTGCAACAAGGAAATACAACCTTCTAAAGAACAATTATCATAATCAAATTCCTTGAAATCTGAGATAGTTGGTTCAATACTATTTAAAGTCGTGACCTCTCCAATCCCACTTTTACCAAATTTAGCATCAAGATCTAAAAACTCTGAATTCTTGGGAAGCCTTCTAGGTAAAGTTGACTCATCATCAGTCCCATAATTATCAAGATTCATATTGCAAAACAAAGATCTAATAGGAGACGCATCAATAACTTTAAGATCTTCATCATTATTTTCATCTAACTTTTCTGGTTTGGCGGCCATCTTATTGACTAAGGTGGCTTGCTTATCAGAAATTTTGGCTATAGCATTTTCAAGCCGGGCAATTTGAGAGTTCACACCATAAAATTCTTTATTCATATCATCAAGCTCTTTGTTCATAAACCCCAAAAAACCTTTTTGTTCCTTAAGCTCTTTTCTGAAGAAATTATTATGCTCAAATTGCAAATTCATAAAGCTTCTAATATTCGATTCAATCTCTTCCATCCTTGTAAGAAGGTGGTCGGAACTCTTAGACAAAGCCATAAGGGCAAACAAGCACACAAGCAAATAGAAAAAGGCAAGCCAAAGAGAGCGGAGGAGATTGGGAAAGAGAGGGCGAATAAAACGGTAAGGGTGAAGTGGGGGAGAGGAAAACGAGAGGCAAATGGCAAATAATGTAAATGCGAGGGAGATGAGTTTGTGATGGTTACTTGGTATGTCTTGACTTGAGCGAAGACCTCCCCGGCAACGGCGCCAGAAATCCTTCTTGCTATGTCTTGAGCTTGTGTTGGTTTTCCTTGAAGAGGAAAGGGTGATGGAGCAATAGTAGCGTAAGTATTTTCCTCAGTTTTCGAGAACCAAGGTATCAATCCAGTAGGAGGCTCCTCAAAAGTCCCACGCACCTACACAAACAAACAAAGAACTCGCAACCAACGCAATAAAGGGGTTGTCAATCCCTTCACGGCCACTTGCAAAAGTGAGATCTGATAGAGATAGTATGATAAGATAAATATATTTTAGGTATTTTATAATATAGATGCAAAAAGTAAAGATGCAAATAAAAGTAGATTGGAAGCAAATATGATAATAGATAGACCCGGGGGCCATAGGTTTCACTAGAGGCTTCTCTCAAGATAGCATAAGTATTACGGTGGGTGAACAAATTACTGTCGAGCAATTGATAGAAAAGCGAATAATTATGAGATTATCTAGGCCTGATCATGTATATAGGCATCACGTCCGCAACAAGTAGACAGGCTCCTGCCTGCATCTACTACTATTACTCCACACATCGACCGACTCCTGCCTGCATCTAGAGTATTAAGTTCATAAGAACAAAGTAACGCCTTAAGCAAGATGACATGATGTAGAGGGATAAACTCATGCAATATGATATAAACCCCATCTTTTTATCCTCGATGGCAACAATACAATACGTGCCTTGCAACCCTTTCTGTCACTGGGTAAGGACACCGCAAGATTGAACCCAAAGCTAAGCACTTCTCCCATGGCAAGAAAGATCAATCTAGTAGGCCAAACCAAACTGATAATTCAAAGAGACTTGCAAAGATAACTCAATCATACATAAAAGAATTCAGAGGAGATTCGAATATTTCTCATAGATAAACTTGATCATAAACCCACAATTCATCGGATCTTGATAAACACACCGCAAAAAGAGTTTACATCGAATAGATCTCCACAAGAGAGGGGGAGAACATTGTATTGAGATCCAAAAAGAGAGAAGAAGCCATCTAGCTAATAATTATGGACCCGTAGCTCTGTGGTAAACTACTCACAACTCATCGGAGGGGCTATGGTGTTGATGTTGAAGCCCTCCGTGGTCGATTCCCCTTCCGGCAAAGCGTCGGCGAAGGCTCCAAAATGAGATCTCGCAGATACATAAGGTTACGGCGGTGGAAATTGTGTTTCGTTGGCTCCCTGGATGTTTTCGGGGTACGTAGGCTTATATAGGAGGAAGAAGTACGTCGGTGGCCGCTCAAGGGGCCCACGAGATAGGGGGGCGCCCTACCCTCTCGTGGTCGCCTCGGCTGCTTCTTGACTTGCACTCCAAGTCCTCTGGATCACATTCGTTCCAAAAATCACGCTCCCAAAGGTTTCATTCCGTTTGGACTCCGTTTGATATTCCTTTTCTTCGAAATACTGAAATAGGCAAAAAAACAGCAATACGGGTTGGGCCTCCAGTTAGTAGGTTAGTCCCAAAAATGATATAAATGTGTAAAATAAAGCCCATAAACATCCAAAAGGGGTAATATAATATCATGGAACAATCAAAAATTATAGATATGTTGGAGACATATCAGCTAACAGGACTCCGGTAGACACCACGTGACATTTCCCCGAAGGGACAGACACAGGAACGAAGAAGGACACATGCCGGCCAGCCTAAGTGTTCCGGAGTAGTAGCAAGCTATCGGGGCTCAGTGGGAGCACTAGGAGACATTTCCCGGTAAGAGAGGCTTCCAAGGATAAACAACTAGATAGTCAGATCCCACACATACCAAGCATTTCAATAACATACACACAATATGCTCGATATATGCAAATACAACATGGCATCACAACATGACCCTACAACTCAAGTATTTTATTCAATAGGCTCCGAGGAGCGAGATATTACAAACGTGGGTCTCATGGCCCAACATTCAGAGCATACAAGTCAAAGCACAAGTGGAAGCTTAACATGTCTGAGTACAGACATCTACAAATGAAAAAGGCTGAGAAGCCTGACTATCGACCAGATCCTGCCGAGGGCACAAGATCGTAGCTGAGGTAATAAGCTAAACGTCGAAGTCCACGCGAAACTACTAGTGAGACTGAAGTCTGTCTACAAAAACATAAAATAGGCAAACGTGAGTACAAATGTACCCAACAAGACTTACATCAGAACTAACTACATATGCAACATTATCAACAAAGGGGATGGTGGGGTTTAACTGCAGCAAGCCAGCTTTGACTCGGTGGCTATCCTGAACTACGACTGCAAGTAACTCTTTTGAGGTGGCGCACACGAGTCCACATATTCACCATATCAATACACCACTTATGATCTGATCCCTTCTTCCTACGAGAATGCCATCCATAGCACTCACGCTTATCTTGCGTATTTTAGAGTATCCACTTTCTCTTGTCTATAAACTGTATAGGTAACCCAGAGGTCCTTTACCGCAGATGCGGCTATTCAAATAGATGATGTTAACCCTGCAGGGGTGTACTTCTTCACAAACGCACTCACCACTTACCATCGTTTACACGACATGTACTCGGCAACCTTCAAGCGGAAGCCCAACGAGGGTGTCGGCCACGACCTACCTAAACACTCAAGTCTCTAGTCCAAGTTTATCGCCTATTCAGGTTCCAGCCGCAGGGAGTCCGGCCGAGGATTCCACATATGGCCCCGAACGACGTGTACAGGGTTCTGCGACACCAAACGGGCGCCCGGCATACCCGGCCATGTGCCTACCACATCACAGACCACCCCTCGGGTTAGCGCTGCCCACGGCCTCCAGCATACTACAAACACCATAAACTACTTGCAACTCGTGGACAGAGGACAAAGGTGATTAAGAAGCCGAGGGGGTCAATTAAGGATCCCAATGAGTGGTAGTAGTTGTTCATGGATCACAATACCAGAACTCAGTTCCTGAGGACGGCTTCAATGAGACAACCCACCATGTACTCCTACATGGCCTCTCACCGCTACCTTTACCAAATCGTGTTCACACACTTAGCACACACACAGTAGGACATGTTCATCACTACTCCAATTCATCCCCGATGAATATGACCTGACTCAACTCTAAGCATAGCAGGCATGACAAACAAGCATGAATGAGTAGGCACATCAGGGCTCAAACAACTCCTACTCATGCTAGTGGGTTTCATCTATTTACTGTGGCAATGACAGGGTCATGCAGAGGAAAAGGGGTTCAACTACCGCGGCAAGTAACAAATGAATTGTTGTTGTCCTAATGCAGTAAAAGAGAGCAGGAGCGAGAGAGTGGGATTGTATCGGAATGAACAAGGGGGTTGTGCTTGCCTGGCATTTCTGAAGATAGTATAGTTCTTCATCGGTTTCATCGAACTCATCGTCGGAACCACGTCTATCGAGAGGGGACAAACACCGGCAAACAAGGAAGAACACAATCAATGCAATGCATAATATGATGCATGATTATGACATGGCAATATGTTGTGGTTTGAGCTAATGCAACTAGCAGCAGGTTAAATGGAGTTGGTTTGAATCTAAGATTCAAATTCAAACTCCATATATGACATTTCAAATGCCATTAATTCAAATTGTTGTATACAACAACTTTTTGTTCAACCATGCATGATAATGCCAAAAACAGATTCTTTGGATTTTTCTGATCGTTTTCCATATATAACTTATTTCATTTGGAGTTACATAAAATTTTCTATGAATTTTAGAAGTTTAGGGCATTTTCTGGACTTTCCTGAATAATAATAAATCCAGAAAATGTAATACTGCGTCATCATTAGGCCATGCTGACCTCAGCAGGTCAACAGGGCTGCCCCGGGTCAAACCTGACTAGTGGGCCCACTGGTCAGTGACCTAGGGCTGGTTAGGGTCACTAACGGGTGGGCCTCATCAATGCTGACTAGGCGAAAGTCAGAGCTGACACGTGGGGTCCACGTGATTAGCGCTAAACTAACACGAAGGTTAGGTTAACCTAAACAGGCACATGGGCCCACATGGCAGTGGCTCAAGGGGGTGATTAGTGCGGCCATTAGCAGCTAATGACGATGCCACATCAAATACGCCGGCGATAAGTCGTCGGTGACCACAGAACACGGCGGCGAGCTTCGAAAATTGCCGCCCAGCGACGGTTTGGTCTGCGACTAGGCTCTATGGAGCGCTTGGAGTGCTCCAACTCTAGTGGTGCAGGAAGCAGCAGTTCCGGTGGCGCAAATCAACGACGGCAGCAACTTGCGTGGCAGCCGGAGTTCGGGCGGTGATGGTTACGGCGATGTAGCATGCGGCAGGAGCAGCGGATGGGTGTGTTAGGATCCTGGGGGCATACTGAGCATGATTACGCACTTAGACACGAGCTTTAGCTATTGCAACGACGGCGGTGGCATGGCCGGTGGCGATGAGCTCTCGAGCTCGGCGACATACGCGGCTCGGGAGCGCTATCGGGTGCGGTAATAGGGGGAAACGGATCATGATCTCACAACGCGTCGCCTGGAGTACTCGTCAGCTCAGGGGAGGCTCTAGAGACGACGGAGTGGCGATGGCGATCGCCGGTGCTGGAGCTTGAAGATGATGTCGATGGCGGCAATACGGCGCGTCCCCGATTGCTTGGCTCATCGAGGAGGCGGAGCTCATGGGCACGTCAAGGTGGCTCTGGGCGCAGCAACGGTGAGCGGCAACGATGGCGGCTCTCGGGTGATGCATGGGAAAGAGCCAGAGGAGGGAGAGAGGAACTGGGAGAGCGAGAGAGGGTTGAGGGGGTCGAGGGGGAGTGTGTGGCACTCGGGGCTGTCTCTAGCAGCGAGCTAGCAAGCAGGAGGTGACCAGGCGTGTGCTGGCGCTCGCCACCGAGCTGCTTCCTGCGCTGGGACGGGGAAGAACACGGGAGTGCCCCTCGTGGGCTGGGCCGCGAAGCTGGGCTGCCAACTGGGCCGGTTGGTGGCGCTAGGTAAGTTTCTTCTCTCTCTCTCTTTTATTTTTCTATTTTGTTATTTTGTTCTGGGCTTTATTAAAAAATATCTAGACAGATCCAAAAATCATGAAACTGCTCAATGCCACTGTTTGGAATATAACCAACAACAAACATTTTAGTTTATGATTATTTGAGCATTTAAAATATTTTTTAGCATTTAAATGCCCAAATGCAAATACTATATGATTTAATTCACTGACCCTCTATTGTCCTAGAAAAGTGTGCACCATTTTTGTCAGAGGTTCTAGACCAAGGCAAGATGATGAACATTTTAGAAGGGCATTTTGGGTTCATTGAAAAATGACTTTAGTAAACCCTAGTTGGTTTAAGGGGGTGCTGGGGGTTTCTGTCATCCCCATTTCAACTTTATGTAAAAAGTAAACATGATGCAACACCAGATGCTAGCACTAGACATTACCAGAGCTAGGGATGTGACAACTCACCCTCACTAAACAAGAATCTCGTCCCGAGATTCAAGCGTAGGGCAAGATGGAAGGGGAGCGCAAACGAACACAATCTTCATGATCCTTCAAATGAACGTTGATCCAATCATCATCTTTGTATTGTCGTCTTGCTCTGAGAACTCCAGCCAACATGACAATGAGAGGA
This sequence comes from Triticum dicoccoides, assembly GCF_002162155.2. Taxonomy (NCBI): domain Eukaryota; kingdom Viridiplantae; phylum Streptophyta; class Magnoliopsida; order Poales; family Poaceae; genus Triticum; species Triticum dicoccoides. The sequence goes on along the minus strand of NC_041393.1, from coordinate 382,551,434 downwards.
GAAGGAAACTCTAGAAGGATCGATCTTCTCAAAGATCGAACAACTCAGGATCAACTCACGGAATGAGACATAGCAACATCTCTCGAGCTGAGACACGAAGCACACATCTAGAGGAATGGAGTGGAACAGATGACGGAGGTTCACCAGGTAGACAACAATTTCACACTTAAGAAGGTGGTGAACGGTTGTCAACGTAGCGAGGAGTGGAGTTGCCATGATACCATAACGAGACATCTTGGAGGAGGGTGATTCGTAGAATTATTACCTTAAGTGGCAAAAAGAATTACCTTTGATATAGAGATCATTGAGACTCTTTATATCAGCCTAAGGCAAATCACAACAATGGTTTGGCGGAGTTCGAAGGAATGGCATACTCAGACTAGTATGGATGATGTGGATTACCTCGTTGAAGACCACACAAGGGGTGATTTGCTTATCACCAGAAATGGATGGAACCCATGGTAGAATGGCACATTGGCGGTGCAAGCTTCGAACGAATGCAAATGCTGGGAATGATTCTGGTAACTGGGGAGGAACCCCATTAGTAGAGAGTGAATCCACTGTTTGAAAGGGTTATAGCATAATCGAGGAAACTGAGAGCACTATGCAATTAATGCCGATGATAAAACCTAGCACTTGCGCATGCTCTCAAGAACTTGAGCATTTCCATATTCATCAAGGTTTTACCAATATCTGTTTCAAGGATCCTGGCAACACAGTATACTACCATGATGAATGGTGATGGACGATGCAGATGCAAAAGGAGATAACACTTTCTCAAATTTAACCTTAGCGAAGCCAAGGAAACAAAATCTGGATGATCAACCGAGAAACATTTAGCACTCCGCTTCTAATGTTCTCCTTGATGTGCTAGCGCAACCCATTTATTAAAATGGTTTGGTACCTTAAAAATCAAGTAAAAGGTCGGACTTTGGGAGCACAAGAATCCGTATGGATTAACTACGAAGGTAATTCCTACGAAATCCTCATGGGGAGGTGGCCAACTTTCTTCAATCGAGATACTACAATAATAGGTCTTCCGGCTGAGTGTGTTGGCCACGACCATCCACTTTACCGGTTATCGAGGGACCAATATTATAGTTCTTGAAAAATGCTCCAACCATCATATCTGCCTAAGATTCAGATCTGGTTGGTGTCAGGATATTCCAGACTCATCGAGTCTAGAAATAAAAATGAAAGTTTGCAACACAAATCGACGAGATGATGTTGCGAGATTCTTGAGAAGTGGACTACGGTAGTAAGCTCTAAAACATGAGCTGGTTTTGCTACAAACATGTGAACACATTGTCCCAGACAAGCATGACCACGTAGTAGTCTTATAATAAAGCACTACCAAGTTCAGGTGGGAACCATCATCTGGTATATCGAAGTCCTTGCGTAAGTCTAGCTCTTAAGAAGGAACTCCTTCTCCTTGAACAAATCAATCAGTGGCTTGGTGTGCTAGGGACACATATAGCATGAAGGTTGCAAGTCTCCAAACCATAGAGACTTCGCACGTATGCATGACCGATTTGGGATGATTCCAGAGGAAGCAACATTGACTTTCTTGAATTCACGGCGGCAACTTGCATCAAGTGCACATGAACTGGAGGAGGTCACCTCTTACATCCGAACATATGCTTCATGAGCTAGCATGAGGAGATGCTTTCAAAAGTTTCCAACACTAGCTTAATGTTCAACAGAATCATGGAGAATATAAAAATGTTGCTGATGGGCTCAACAACAATTCATCCAGGTTTCCATGAAGAAGGAATTCCATAGTTATGTGAACAAGTGATAGCACTGGTCAGACCCAAAAGATATAATGGTGTATGCTCGAGGAAAATTCACGAGTAAGACAACATTATGAACATCATTGGTTCTGATTTGATTTGAGGATAGCCCACACTCAAATCTAAGTTTTGGCAAGACAATAGGTCCAACAACTGGTCACGAGGATCAATCGATGAAGATATCATCTTTCTTCAACACACATACAAGATATCCCTTAAAATGAACTAAATCAGACAAGCTTCTATCTTCCAACTCTCCAAGTTGTTGTTCAGCTTAACCAACTAGCTCAGGGGTACACAACACAGATTCTTGGAGAAGGGGTGGTTTACAAGAAACCAACTTGATCACGAACTCAACATAGCGGTCAGGTGATGGTTAGGTTAACCTAAACAGGCACATGGGCCCCCATGGCAGTGGCTCAAGGGGGTGATTAGTGCGGCCATTAGCAGCTAATGACGATGCCACATCAAATACGCCGGCGATAAGTCGTCGGTGACCACAGAACACGGCGGCGAGCTTCGGAAATCCCCGCCCATCGACGGTTTGGTGCGTGACTAGGCTCTACGGAGTGCTTGGAGTGCTCTGCGTCCAGTGGTGCAGGAAGCAGCAGCTCCAGTGGCCCAAATCGACGGCGGCAGCGACTTACGCGGCGGCCGGAGTTCGGGCGGTGATGGTTTCGGCGATGCAGCATGTGGCAGGAGCAGCGGATGCGTGTGTTAGGATCCTGGGAGCATACTGAGCACGATTACGCGCTAAGACACGAGCTTCAGCTGCTGCAATGACGACGGCGGCATGGCCGGCGGCGATGAGCTCTCGGGCTCGGCGACATACGCGGCTAGGGAGCGCTATCGGGTGCGGTAATAGGGGGAAACAGATCATGAGCTCACAGCGCGTCGCCTGGAGTACTCGTCAACTCGGGAGAGGCTCTAGAGACGACAGAGTGGCGAGAGTGATCGCCGGCGCTGGAGCTTGAAGATGATGTTGATGGCGGCAATACGGCGCGTCCCCGGTTGCTTGGCTAGTCGAGGAGGCATAGACGACAGAGGCGGAACTCATGGGCACGTCAGAGGGGCGAGGGGGTGGCTCTGGGCACGGCAACGGTAAGCGGTAGCAACGGCGGCTCTCGGGTGATGCGAGGGAGAGAGCCAGAGGAGGGAGAGAGGCACTGGGAGAGCGAGAGTGGGTCGAGGGGGTCGAGGGGGAGTGTGTGGTACTCGGGGCTGTCTCCAACAGCGAGCTAGCAAGCAGGAGGTGGTCAGGCGTGTGCCGACGCTCGCCACCGAGCTGCTTCCTGCGCTGGCATGGGGAAGAAGACGGGAGTTCCCCTGATGGGCTAGGCCGCGAAGCTGGGCTGCCAGCTGGGCCGGTTGGTGGCGCCAGGTAAATTTATTCTCTTTCTTTTTTTTCTATTCTGTTATTTTGTTCTGGGCTTTATTAGAAAATATCTAGGCAGATCCAAAAATCATGAAACTGCTCAATGCCACTATTTGGAATATAACCAACAGCAAAAAATTTAGTTTATGATTATTTCAGCATTTAAAATATTTTATATCATTTAAATACGCAAATGCAAATACTATATGATTTAATTCAGTGACCCTCTATTGTCCTAGAAAAGTGTGCACCATTTTTGTCAGAGGTTCTAGACCAAGGCAAAGATGATGAACATTTTAGAAGGGCATTTTGGGTTCATCGAAAAATGATTTTAGTAAACCCTAGTTGGTTTAAGGGGGTGCTCGGGGTTTCTGTCATCCTCATTTCCACTTTCTGTAAAAAGTAAACATGATGCAACACCAGATGCTAGCACTAGACATTACCAGAGCTAGGGATGTGACACGCCGGCACCCACCGCAATGGCATCACCATCATCAACTCCACAGATGAGCCTAAGGAGTACACGAGTCCACAAGAGAGATCGCACTCTTTTGTTTCTGCTTATGTTATGCATTGCTTAAAAATACCTGCTACTTTATCATCCTATTCACCTCTTGGACTCCAAGTCAGGTCCAAATTAATGTTCAAACTTGAGTTCTAAATTAGTTGTGGGGCACATATCGAGGCAACAATGAATAGTATGTCTGTGTAATATCTGGTTCACCTAGGGTGTGCCTATGTTGTTCATCTTGGGTGGGAACCAAATAGTAAAGCAATCATCATCTATCTTTTTATTAAATTAAAGCAATCATCAGCCTGCTATCATTATTTTTGGATCCATCCACTGGTTGTTACCATCACTCTAAATTTCTGCATGCTCTCCTTACATAATCTTACCATATTTTTTTCGTATGCTTGTTAGATATTGTACACAGTCATGCTGAACATGTAGAGAAAAAGATACGAGTTTTGCGCGGCAATACAATGTCATGCAGACATCGCTCCATGGTGGGTTCAATGGCAAACCCTCCCCACCCCTCCCCAGATTGTAATCCAGAGGAAGATATCTGTTCTGAGGCGGATTCAGACGCCGCTGACCACTCCTATTTACCCCCCAAGGTGTTTGCTCTACCTTGGCATGGTGATGTTAGTCATATCATGCATATGTTGCCTTGTAGTGCCTACTTTTGACATCATATATGTCATCTACTTAGTTTAGACATGTTCTGTAATGCCACATGTTTAGTTTCTATATCATATATGGGAATTATGCAGTCTCATGTCTTTTAGCCAGCCATAATATATGTGAAATGTGCAATGCCATCCTGTTTAACCAGGCATCATATATTTGAATGATATCTTGCCCATCCTTTTCTTCATTACATTTCCATTTGTCGACATGTTTGTACATTAAACTACTCTTCCTGTGAATCAGCCATTTGGGTGGGAGACAGAAAAATCTGGAGTGAAAACAAGGCCTTCAGAGCAGACAGTGCTACCTGTCGAAGCAGATCTCTTGTTGGGTCCCGATAGCTCCTAAGAGATGGATTCAGAGACAGATGACCAGTCCTATTCCCCCACCGAGGTGTATGCTCTAACTTGGCACGGTTATACTGCTCATATCATGCATATGGTGTCTTGCATTGCATAGTTTAGACATCATATACACAATATTCAACACCATGTTCTTAGTTCAAACATCATATCGAATGCCCTCTGTTTAGCATATAAATCACATATGTGAATTAAATGATGCGATCCTGATACTTAGATAACATGTAGGTGAATTATGTCATGCGATCATGTTTAGTTATTCATCATATCTTTGAATTATGTTATGTTATGCTATCCAGTTTAGATAGACATCATATATGTGAAACTATGTCATGCTATCCGTTTTAGTTAAACAATATACATGTCAACTATTTCATGCCCTCTTTTTTCCACACTATCTATTGCATTTGTCTCTCATGCAATGTCTGTACATTCAACTATGTTTCCTGTTTATCGGCCATTTGAATTGGAGCGGGTGATGCCAGTATCTAGCGGACTAAAAACATGGTCTTCAAATAAAACAGTGCTACCTCTTGGTGGAGATAGCACCCCGGTTGTACATGCACAAGAACCAGCCCTACCACACATAACCCAAAGTCTCGCAGATTGTACCCCTACTGCGATGGACAGAGAACCAGCTTCACCCAATCTAACCTCAACCCCAGCCGATAGTAACCCAGTTCCTATTGACACAACACCATCTCCACCACAGAGCTGCCAAACAAGAGCACTTAGTAAGGCAGCTCCAATGCCCAAACGGCCAGTACTATCACGGCAAACCCCAACTCCACCAGTTAGTACGCCTATTCCTGTGGAGGAAGCACAACCAGCTAGTCGTAGTTTAGCATCTATCGCATTTGATGTTGTTAAATCATATGTGTGTATCTTCCCATCTTGGAAATATTATACTGAAGATGAAGGAAAATGCCAGTTGCAGATGTTTGTCCAGGAGTTATGTGTAAGTAATGTTATTCATGGCAATTACTTTGGTTTGTCCCATACATCCTACCTCCATGATGGTTATAATACAGCAAATTTTCCCATTTTACTCTATAGAGAAGGACCAATTTGGAAACTCAGGATGAGGTAACCTGTGCTAATACCTCTGCTATCTTCAAGAATGCTTGGTGACAGTATCAGAATTACCTGAAGAAAACGTACTTCACCGGCAAAGAAACTCATCAAATTCCCTTACGTTCTCCTGATACACATTTACTGGACGATGATTGGGACACCTTGTTCTGTACTGGTCCCGAACCAAGAATGTGGTAAGGTCTATGAGCTCATTTTCTATTTTTAAGTATTATATTCTTGTGTCTTACTATACTCTGTTCATGTAGAACAAGTGCCTAAACCTGAAGAACAACTATTCTAATTTAAGATTCCATTGCTATAATAGTTCAAAAAAGCGTTAGGCGTTAATTGTGCGTTTTGCCACCGCCTTGCGCTTTACTGACCAAAGCGCATGCTTATGCGCACTTATGCACAGATTAAGCGTAGTTATGCGCAATGCGTTTTTCCAACGCCTAGAGCCTAGGCGCGCTTAAGCGCTCACTTAGGCATGCCTTTTTTAACTATGATTGCTTTGCTCTTGTATCACTGTATTTACTCATACAAACTTATTTTTAAATTGAAGGATCCAATCGAAACTCCAATGGCACAGCAGGTATGTTCACGCATGTTTCTTTAACAGGTTTGCTCTTATCAATAGCTTTGTTGATTTCAATTTCAATTGTGTATACAGTTGACTTTCATATCATGCACATTACTAGCATCACAACAGAGCCAATAGTGTTGTTGTACATGTAGATCCGTGGTACCCATCTGAAATCTTGTTGTGCCGTGTAGTTTCCCATTCTTTGTAATCTTTAACTGCTGCTTTGTCTTGAACTGATATGATTTGAACCGTGTCTCTATTTTGATTTGGCAAGACAATGCAGTGACCATAGGACATAGATATATGTTTGTTTGTTGCTTTTATTATGTACTAGTACTTGGCAAAAGAAGACTTGGTAGTTTAATCCTGTCCACCTTACTAATGAACTGGTTCACCGAAATGAGTTTCATACACTAGTACATGCTAAACTTGTTATGTGTCTGCTTGTTTCTTCTTTTAGAATGCTGACAGAATATTGGGGAAGAGTGCCTTATTAAGCAATGGTAAAGGAAGTAATGCAGATAAGGTTCAGGATAGTGACACATCCTTGTTGGTCTCCAACAAAGCTGATAAAACAGCTAAGGAAGACTATCTTGAAGACAGCGAGACAACCCCAAAGTCCTGTCTTGGTTTAGTGTTTGAGTTACTGGCCACTACCGCTTGCACAAGCTATTCAAACACATTGTCTGAATCAGTTTGGTTTCTTGAGTCTCAACTACAAGCTGAAAGACATCGATCAGCTGTGCTGTGACAAGAAGCGAAAGGACTGCGGAAGTCCCTGGAGCACTCAGATGCATACTTTTTGGTGAAACAGCAAGCGTTGGAGGATTTTAGCGCCAAATAGGACAAGGCTAATAAGCTTGCTAAGCTTATTGCCAGCATGGTGGATACCCAGGATAATGTTTCTTGAGCTCTTATGAAGTTGTTTCAGTTATGCTCTTGTTTTGTTGCCGCGTTTATTTGCACTGGTGGCCAATTTTGACGGCCAGTGTATGTAATATACTGCTTTGTTCCCTATATTTGCACTGGTGGCGAACTTTGATGCCCAGTGGATGTAATATGTGTAATAGCGGTAATAGGCTAGCGTTAATTGCTTGCTTATTTATTTCCTTATTGTCTTGTTTAGTTGTTTGCTTGTAGTCACTGCAGTTCTTTTTCTGTGTTTTTCTAGTGGCCACAATAGCCTATTTTTGGTAACTAGGCCAAAATAATCATGGCAACACACGGACTGTTGTAACCATGGGCCTCCCGCGGGCCATATGATCCATGGGCCATCTTCGGGCCATAGGATCCATTGGCCTTCTATACGGGTCGTACGATCCATTGGCCTTCTATACAGGCCTTAGGATCCATGGGCCTTCTACGGGCCGTATGATCCATGGTCCTTCTACGGGCCGTATGATCCATGGGCCTCATATGGGCCGTAGGATCCATGGGCCTTCTACGGGGTGTGTCATCATTTCGCCAATCATGGGTCATACTATTCATGGACCATAACGGGCCATTAATAGGCCGTATTTGATAACTCTATGAAAACAGCCCAACGGGTTTTTTTACATGAAAATGGCCCAACGTATTAACGGTCCACAAATGGGCCGACTGTAACGACATCCTGAATTTGGCCCACAAGCAGAAAATGACAGTAACGGGCCGTATGTAACCAAATGCTGCAAATGAGCCCTGAGAAGGCCGAAAGATAACTTGGGCTGGAAACGGCCCAATGGAATTACGGGCCGTTAATGGGTATAAAGTGATACACTGTTCATTACGGGCCAGTTTCACAACGGGCCGTTAATGGGCCAAGAGTTACAAAGGGCCTCATATGGGCCGAAAGAAGTCATGGGCCACACATGGGCCGGAAGTTAAAACGGGCTGGAATTATATTGGACGGCCCAGATGACGCTATTGGGCCTAATTCGGAGAGGTCTTAATGGGCCCTGGGTTAGCGGGCTCTAAATGGGCTATATGCAAACATGTCGTTAACAGTCTTTACATGGGCCGGCCCACCACCTTTTTACCAAGTCAAACGGGCCAGTCTATTCACAGGAATGGGCCTCTGTTGGGCTATGCCACGTGTCGCCGTATCATAGGCGCCTTCGGTCCAATGAGTGGATGACATCTGTCCCAACGGTGAGCCGACATGTGTTTCCTCCAGCCAATGATGATTTTACACGTGGAAAATCCCCATTGGTCGGGGCTATTAACGGGTTATTGGATCCAAAACCGGACTCAATAGCTTAACGGCGTTCTATTACGGTGGATTCCACGTGTCGGTCACCCTTGACGAAAGCACTTCTGTGACGCGCGATTTATCGTCATGGAAGTGGACACTTCCGTGATGATAATTTTGGTAATGTCATAGAACACTTCTACGACAGCACAGGTATGACTATCTTGATTCTGTCATAAAATCGTCATGGATGTACATGCATGACAAAAAACGCGACCTACTGTGACAAACACGTATCATCACGGAAGTGTATTTTTTTGTAGTGTTGGAATAGCTTCTACCCACTTACTAATGTTATCGACAGTAACTAAGATATGTGTATATCCATTAGAGGCAGGAAAAGGTCCCATATAATCGAAGCCCCAAACATCAAATGGTTCAATAACAAGAGAATAATTCATAGGCATTTCTTGACGTCTACTAATATTACCAATTCTTTGACATCCATCACAAGACAAAACAAACTTACGGTCATCTTTGAAGAGAGTAGGCCAACAAAAACCGGATTGCAATACCTTACATGTAGTTCTATCTCCAGCGTGGTGTCCTCCATATGGTTTGGAGTGACACTTGCGTAGGATCTATTCCTGTTCATGCTCAGGTACATAACGTCTAATAACACCATCTACTCCTTCTTTATAAAGGTGTGGGTCATCCCAGAAGTAATGTCTTAAATCATAAAAGAACTTTTTCTTTTGCTGGTATGTGAAACTAGGTGGTATAAATTTAGCAACAATGTAATTAGCATAATCAGCCTACCATGGAGTAGTACGAGAAGCATTTATCATAGCTAATTGTTCATCAGGAAAGCTATCATCTATAGGTAGTGGGTCATCAAGAACATTCTCTAACCTAGACAAGTTGTCTGCAATGGGGTTCTCAGCTCCCTTTCTATCAATAATATGCAAATCAAATTCTTGGAGTAAGAGAACCCATCTAATAAGTCTAGGTTTAGCATCTTTCTTTTCCATAATATATTTAATAGCAGCATGATCAGTGTGAATAGTTACTTTAGAATCAACAATATAAGGTCTGCACTTATCACATGCAAATACAACTGCTAAGAATTCTTTTTGAGTGGTAGCATAATTTCTCTGGGTAGTGTCTAGAGTTTTACTAGTAATTTCTTATCAACTCTTTGCCCTGGAACATCACCTGCAGCATAATCACTAGCATCACACATAATTTCAAAGGGTAAATTCCAATCAGGTTGCTAAACAATAGGTGCAGTGATCAAAGCTTTCTTAAGTATTTCAAATGCTTCTACACAATCATCATCGAAAACAAAAGGAATATCTTTTTGTAATAGATTAGTCAGAGGCCTAGAGATTTTGGAAAAGTCCTTAATGAACCTCCTATAAAAACTGACATGACCAAGGAAACTTCTTGTACCTTTAATGTCCTTGGGACACGGCATCTTTTCAATAGCATCAACTTTAGCTTTATCAACTTCAATACCTCTTTCAGAAATTTTATGCCCCAAGACAATGCCTTCATTAACCATAAAGTGGCACTTCTCCCAATTCAAAACAAGACTAGTATCTTCGCATCTTTGCGAAACTCGATCAAGGTTGCTCAAGCAATCATCAAAAGAGGATCCATAAGTGGAGAAATCATCCATGAATATCTCACAAATCTTTTCACAAAAGTCAGAGGATATGGCCATCATGCATCTTTGAAAGGTAGTCGGTGCATTACATAAACCAAAAGGCATACGTCTATAAGCAAAAGTAATCAAAGGGCAAGTAAAAGTAGTCTTTGCTTGATCATCCGCTGACACAGGTATTTGAGAGAAACCAGAATAACCATCTGGAAAGCAGAAATGTGTATGTTTGGATAGTCTTTCTAGCATTTGATCAATAACCATCGCGAGCAGAAGCGTTTAAAAGAACGGGGTTGAAGTAGTCGTTCGCGTCGTGATCCTATCACCGGAGATCCTAGCGCCGAACGGACGGCACCCCCGCGTTCAACACACGTATGGTCAGCGTGACGTCTCCTCCGTCTTGATCCAGCAAGGGGGAAGGAGAGGTTGATGATGATCCAGCAGCACGACGGCGTGGTGGTGGATGCAGCAGAACTCCGGCAGGGCTTCGCCAAGCTGCTGCGGGAGGAGGATGAGGTGTAGCAGGGGGAGGGAGGTGCCAAGACTTGGGTCCGGCTGCCCTCCCCCATGCCCTCCTTTATATAGGCCCCCAGGGGGGCGCCGGTCCTGGGAGATCAATCTCCCAAGGGGGGCGGCGGCCAAGGGGGGTGGAGTGCCCCCCAAGGCAAGTGGTGCGCCCCCTTCCCCACCTAGGGTTTCCAACCCTAGGCGCAGGGGGGCCAAGGGGGGCACACCATCCCACTAGGGGCTGGTTCCCCTCCCACTTCAGCCCACGGGGCCCTCCGGGATAGGCGGCCCCACCTGGTGGACCCCCGGGACCCTTCCGGTGGTCCCGGTACAATACCGGGTGACCCCGAAACATTCCCGATGGCTGAAACAGCACTTCCTATATAGTTTTCTTTACCTCCGGACCATTCCGGAACTCCTCGTGACGTCCGGGATCTCATTCGGGACTCCGAACAACATTCGGTTTGCTGCATACTCATATTCATACAACCCTAGCGTCACCAAACCTTAAGTGTGTAGACCCTATGGGTTCGGGAGACATGCAGACATGACCGAGACAGCTCTCCAGTCAATAACCAACAGCTGGATCTGGATACCCATGTTGGCTCCCACATACTCCTCGATGATCTCATCGGATGAACCACGATGTTGAGGGTTCAAGCAACCCCGTATACTATTCCCTTTGTCAGACGGTATGTTACTTGCCCGAGACTCGATCATCGGTATCCCAATACCTCGTTCAGTCTCGTTACCGGCAAGTCACTTTACTCGTACCGTAATGCATGATCCCGTGACCAGACACTTGGTCACTTTGAGCTCATTATGATGATGCACTACCGAGTGGGCCCAGTGATACCTCTCCGTCATACGGAGTGACAAATCCCAGTCTCGATCCGTGTCAACCCAACAGACACTTTTGGAGATACCTGTAGTGCACCTTTATAGTCACCCAGTTACGTTGTGACATTTGGTACACCCAAAGCACTCCTACGGTATCTGGGAGTTACACGATCTCATGGTCTAAGGAAGAGATACTTGACATTGGAAAAGCTCTAGCAAAACGAACTACACGATCTTGTGCTATGCTTAGGAATGGGTCTTGTCCATCACATCATTCTCCTAATGATGTGATCCCGTTGTCAACGACATCTAATGTCCATAGTCAGGAAACCATGACTATCTGTTGACCAACGAGCTAGTCAACTAGAGGCTTACTAGGGACGTATTGTGGTCTATGTATTCACACGTGTATTACGATTTTCGGATAATACAATTATAGCATGAATAAAAGACAATTATCATGAACAAGGAAATATAATAATAATACTTTTATTATTGCCTCTAGGGCATATTTCCAACAGTCTCCCACTTGCACTAGAGTCAATAATCTAGTTACATTGTGATGAATCGAACACCCATAGAGTTCTAGTGTTGATCATGTTTTGCTCGCGAGAGAGGTTTAGTCAACGGATCTGCGACATTCAGATCCGTATGTACTTTGTAAATATCTATGTCTCCATCTTGAACATTTTCACGGATGGAGTTGAAGCGACGCTTGATGTGCCTGGTCTTCTTGTGAAACCTGGGCTCCTTGGCAAGGGCAATAGCTCTAGTGTTGTCACAGAAGAGTTTAATTGGCCCCGACACATTGGGTATGACTCCTAGGTCGGTGATGAACTCCTTTACCCAAATTGCTTCATGCGCTGCCTCTGAGGCTACCATGTACTCCGCTTCACATGTAGATCCCGCCACGATGCTCTGCTTGCAGCTGCACCAGCTTACTGCTCCACCATTCAACATATACACGTATCTGGTTTGTGACTTAGAGTCATCCAGATCTGTGTCGAAGCTAGCGTCGACGTAACCCTTTACGACGAGCTCTTCATCACCTCCATAGACGAGAAACATGTCCTTTGTCCTTTTCAGGTACTTCAAGATATTCTTGACCGCTGTCCAGTGTTCCTTGCCGGGATTACTTTGGTACCTTCCTACCAAACTTACGGCAAGGTTTACATCAGGTCTAGTACACAGCATGGCATACATAATAGATCCTATGGCTGAGGCATAGGGGATGACGCTCATCTCTTCTTTATCTTTTGCCGTGGTCGGTCATTGAGCCGAGCTCAATCTCACACCTTGCAGTACAGGCAAGAACCCTTTCTTGGACTGATCCATTTTGAACTTCTTCAAAATCTTATCAAGGTATGTGCTTTGTGAAAGACCTATGAGGCGTCTCGATCTATCCCTATAGATCTTGATGCCTAATATGTAAGCAGCTTCTCCAAGGTCCTTCATTGAAAAACACTTATTCAAGTAGGCCTTAATGATGTCCAAGAATTCTATATCATTTCCCATCAAAAGTATGTCATCTACATATAATATGATAAATGCTACAGAGCTCCCACTCACTTCCTTGTAAACGCAGGCTTCTCCATAAGTCTGCATAAACCCAAACGCTTTGATCATCTCATCAAAGCGAATGTTCCAACTCCGAGATGCTTGCACCAGCCCATAAATGGATCGCTGGAGCTTGCACACTTTGTTAGCATTCTTAGGATCGACAAAACCTTCCGGCTGCATCATATACAGTTCTTCCTTAAGATGCCCGTTAAGGAATGCCGTTTTGACGTCCATCTGCCATATCTCATAATCATAGTATGCGGCAATTGCTAACATGATTCGGACAGACTTCAGCTTTGCTACGGGAGAGAAAGTCTCATCGTAGTCAACCCCTTGAACTTGTCTATAACCCTTAGCGACAAGTCGAGCTTTATAGATGGTAATATTACCATCTGCGTCCGTCTTCTTCTTAAAGATCCATTTGTTTTCTATTGCTCGCCGATCATCGGGCAAGTCTGTCAAAGTCCATACTTTGTTTTCATACATGGATTCTATCTCGGATTGCATGGCTTCAAGCCATTTGTTGGAATCTGGGCCCGCCATCGCTTCTTCATAGTTCGAAGGTTCACCGTTGTCTAACAACATGATTTCCAGGACAGGGTTGCCATACCACTCTGGTGTGGAACGTGTCCTTGTGGACCTACGAAGTTCAGTAGCAACTTGATCAGAAGTACCTTGATCATCATCATTAATTTCCTCTCCAGTTGGTGTAGGCACCACAGGAACGTTTTCCTGAGCTGCACTACTTTCCGGTTCAAGAGGCAGTACTTCATTGAGTTCTACTTTCCTCCCACTTACTCCTTTCGAGAGAAACTCTTTTTCCAGAAAGGATCCGTTCTTGGCAACAAAGATCCTGCCCTCGGGTCTTAAGTAGAAGGTATACCCAATGGTTTCCTTAGGGTATCCTATGAAGACGCATTTTTCCGACTTGGGTTCGAGCTTTTTAGGTTGAAGTTTCTTGACATAAGCATCGCATCCCCAAACTTTTAGAAATGACAGCTTAGGTTTCTTCCCAAACCATAATTCATACGGTGTCGTCTCAACGGATTTAGACGGTGCCCTATTTAAAGTGAATGTAGTTGTCTCTAGAGCGTATCCCCAAAATGATAGCAGTAAATTGGTAAGAGACATCATAGATCGCACCATATCCAATAGAGTGCAATTACGACGTTCGGACACACCGTTACGCTGAGGTGTTCCAGGCGGCGTGAGTTGTGAAACGATTCCACATTTTCTTAAGTGTGTACCAAATTCGTGACTTAAATATTCTCCTCCACGATCCGATCGTAAGAATTTTATCTTTCGGTCACGTTGATTCTCTACTTCATTCTGAAATTCCTTGAACTTTTCAAAGGTTCTCAGACTTGTGTTCCATCAAGTAGACATACCCATATCTACTCAAGTCATCAGTGAGAGTGAGAACATAACGATATCCTCCGCGAGCCTCAACGCTCATTGGACCGCACACATCGGTATGTATTATTTCCAACAAGTTGGTTGCTCGCTCCATTGTTTCGGAGAACGGAGTCTTGGTCATTTTGCCCATGAGGCATGGTTCGCATGTGTCAAATGATTCATAATCGAGAGACTCTAAGAGTCCATCAGCATGGAGCTTCTTCATGCGCTTGACACCAATGTGACCAAGGCGGCAGTGCCACAAGTATGTGGGACTATCGTTATCAACTTTACATCTTTTGGTATTCACGCTATGAATATGTGTAACATTACGTTCGAGATTCATTAAGAATAAACCATTGACCATCGGGGCATGACCATAAAACATATCTCTCATATAAATAGAACAACCATTATTCTCGGATTTAAATGAGTAGCCATCTCGTATCAAACGAGATCCAGATACAATGTTCATGCTCAAACTTGGCACTAAATAACAATTATTGAGGTTCATAACTAATCCTGTGGGTAAATGTAGAGGTAGCGTGCCGACGGTGATCACATCGACCTTGGAACCATTCCCGACGCGCATCGTCACCTCGTCCTTCGCCAGTCTCCGCTTATTCCGCAGCTCCTACTGTGAGTTACAAATGTGAGCAACGGCACTGGTATCAAATACCCAGGAGTTACTACGAGTACTGGTAAGGTACACATCAATTACATGTATATCAAATATACCTTTAGTGTTGCCGGCCTTCTTGTCCGCTAAGTATTTGGGGCAGTTCCGCTTCCAGTGACCCTTCCCCTTGCAATAAAAGCACTCAGTCTCAGGCTTGGGTCCATTCTTTGACTTCTTCCCGGCAACTGGCTTACCGGGCAGGGCAACATCTTTGCCGTCCTTCTTGAAGTTCTTCTTACCCTTGCCCTTCTTGAACTTAGTGGTCTTATTGACCATCAACACTTGATGTTCTTTCTTGATTTCAACCTGTGCTGACTTCAGCGTTGAGAATACTTCAGGAATGGTCTTCACCATCCCCTGCATATTGTAGTTCAACACAAAGCTCTTGTAGCTCGGTGGGAGCGACTAAAGGATTCTGTCAATGACCGCCTCTTCCGGGAGGTTGACCTCCAACTGAGACAGGCAGTTGTGCAACCCAGACATTTTGAGTATGTGCTCACTGACAGAACTGTTTTCCTCCATCTTACAACTATAGAACTTGTCGGAGACTTCATATCTCTCGACCCGGGCATGAGCTTGGAAAACCATTTTCAGCTCCTCGAACATCTCATATGCTCTGTGCTTCTCAAAACGCTTTTGGAGCCCCGGTTCTAAGCTGTAAAGCATGCCGCACTGAACGAGGGAGTAATCATCAGCACGTGATTGCCAAGTGTTCATAACGTCTTGGTTTTCTGGGATGGGTGCTTCACCTAGCGGTGCATCTAGGACATAATCTTTCTTGGCTGCTATGAGGATGATCCTCAGGTTCCGGACCCAGTCCGAATAGTTGCTGCCATCATCTTTCAGCTTGGTTTTCTCTAGGAACGCGTTGAAGTTCATGTTGACATGAGCGTTGGCCATTTGATATACAAGACATATTTTGCAAAAAATTTAGACTAAGTTCATGATAATTAAGTTCATCTAGTCAATTTATTTAATGAATTCCCACTCAGATTAGACATCCCTCTAGTCATCTAAGTGTTACACGATCCGAGTCGACTAGGCCGTGTCCGATCATCACGTGAGACGGACTAGTCATCATCGGTGAACATCTCCATGTTGATCGTATCTTCCATACGACTCATGTTCGACCTTTCGGTCTCTGTGTTCCTAGGCCATGTATGTACATGCTAGGCTCATCAAGTTAACCCTAAGTGTTCTGCATGTGTAAATTTGTCTTACACCCGTTGTATGTGAACGTAAGGATCTATCACACCCGATCATCACGTGGTGCTTCGAAACGACGAACTTTAGCAACGGTGCACAGTTAGGGGGGAACACTTTCTTGAAATTATTATAAGGGATCATCTTATTTACTACCGCCGTTCTAAGTAAACAAGATGCATAAAACATAATAAACATCACATGCAATTATATAGTAGTGACATGATATGGCCAATATCATATAGCTCCTTCGATCTCCATCTTCGGGGCTCCATGATCATCTTCGTCACCGGCATGACACCATGATCTCCATCATCATGATCTCCATCATTGTGTCTTCATGAAGTTGTCACGCCAACGACTACTTCTACTTCTATGGCTAACACGTTTAGCAATAAAGTAAAGTAATTTACATGGCGTTCTTCAATGACACGCAGGTCATACAAAAAATAAAGACAACTCCTATGGCTCCTGCCGGTTGTCATACTCGTCGACATGCAAGTCATGATTCCTATTACAAGAACATGATCTCATACATCACAATATATCATTCATCATTCATCACAACTTCTGGCCATATCACATCACATGACAATTGCTGCAAAAACAAGTTAGACGTCCTCTAATTGTTGTTGCATCTTTTACGTGGCTGCAATTGGGTTCTAGCAAGAACGTTTTCTTACCTACGAATAACCACAACGTGATTTTGTCAACTTCTATTTACCCTTCATAAGGACCCTTTTCATCTAATCCGCTCCAACTAAAGTAGGACAGACAGACACCCGCTAGCCACCTTATGCAACTAGTGCATGTCAGTCGGTGGAACCTGTCTCACGTAAGCGTACGTGTAAGGTCGGTCCGGGCCGCTTCATCCCACAATACCACTGAAGCAAAGAAAAGACTAGTAGCGGCAAGCAAGTTGACAAGATCTATGCCCACAACAAAATTGTGTTCTACTCGTGCAATAGAGAACTACGCATAGACCTAGCTCATGATGCCACTGTTGGGGAACGTTGTAGAAAATAAAAATTTTCCTACGGTTTCACCAAGATCCATCTATGAGTTCATATAAGCAACGAGTGAAAGGGGAGATGCATCTACATACCACATTGTAGATCGCGAGCGGAAGCGTTCAAAAGAACGGGGTTGAAGTAGTCGTTCACGTCGTGATCCTATCACCGGAGATCCTAGCGCCGAACGGACGGCACCTCCGCGTTCAACACACGTATGGTCAGCGTGACGTCTCCTCCGTCTTGATCCAACAAGGGGGAAGGAGAGGTTGATAATGATCCAGCAGCACGACGGCGTGGTGGTGGATGCAGCAGAACTCCGGCAGGGCTTCGCCAAGCTGCTGCGGGAGGAGGACGAGGTGTAGCAGGGGGAGGGAGGCGCCAAGACTTGGGTCCGGCTGCCCTCCCCCCTGCCCTCCTTTATATAAGCCCCCAGGGGGGGCACCGGCCCTGGGAGATCAATCTCCCAAGGGGGGCAGCGGCCAAGGGGGGTGGAGTGCCCCCCAAGGCAAGTGGTGCGCCTCCCCCCCCCCCCACCTAGGGTTTCCAACCCTAGGCGCAGGGGGGGCAAGGGGGGGTGCACCAGCCCACTAGGGGCTGGTTCCCCTCCCACTTTAGCCCACGGGGCCCTCCAGGATTGGTGGCCCCACCCGGTGGACCCCCGGGACCCTTCCGGTGGTCCCGGTACAATACCGGGTGACCCCGAAACTTTCCCGATGGCCGAAACAGCACTTCCTATATAGTTTTCTTTACCTACGGACCATTCCGGAACTCCTCGTGACGTGTGGGATCTCATCCGGGACTCCGAACAACATTTGGTTTGCTGCATACTCATATTCATACAACCCTAGCGTCACCGAACCTTAAGTGTGTAGACCCTACGGGTTCGGGAGACATGCAGACATGACCGAGACGGCTCTCCGGTCAATAACCAACAGCGGGATCTGGATACCCATGTTGTCTCCCACATACTCCTCGATGATCTCATCGGATGAACCACAATGTCGAGGGTTCAAGCAACCCCGTATACTATTCCCTTTGTCAGACGGTATGTTACTTGCCCGAGACTCGATCGTCGCTATCCCAATACCTCGTTCAGTCTCGTTACCAGCAAGTCACTTTACTCGTACCGTAATGCATGATCCCGTGACCAGACACTTGGTCACTTTGAGCTCATTATGATGATGCACTACCGAGTGGGCCCAGTGATACCTCTCCGTCATACGGAGTGACAAATCCCAGTTTCGATCCGTGTCAACCCAACAGATACTTTCGGAGATACCTGTAGTGCACCTTTATAGTCACCCAGTTACGTTGTGATGTTTGGTACACCCAAAGCACTCCTACGGTATCCGGGAGTTACACGATCTCATGGTCTAAGGAAGAGATACTTGACATTGGAAAAGCTCTAGCAAAATGAACTACACGATCTTGTGCTATGCTTAGGAATGGGTCTTGTCCATCACATCATTCTCCTAATGATGTGATCCCGTTGTCAACGACATCTAATGTCCATAGTCAGGAAACCATGACTATCTGTTGACCAACGAGCTAGTCAACTAGAGGCTTACTAGGGACATATTGTGGTCTATGTATTCACACGTGTATTACGATTTTCGGATAATACAATTATAGCATGAATAAAAGACAATTATCATGAACAAGGAAATATAATAATAATACTTTTATTATTGCCTCTAGGGCATATTTCCAACACCTATAACCTGTAATAATTCTTTGCGGGATCAATTCATCTTTATCATTAGGAACAACAGTAATACCTCCCTTCTTAGGGACACAATGGACAGGACTTACCCACTCACTATCAGCAACGGGATAAATTATACCTGCCTCAAGGAGCTTTAGTATCTCCTTTCTTACCACTTCTTTCATCTTAGGATTTAACCATCGTTGATGGTCTCTAACTGGTTTGGCGTCTTCTCCAATTTAATTTTGTGTTGGCATAAAGTGGGGCTAATGCCCTTAAGATCATCAAGAGTATATCCAATAGCAGAACGGTGCTTCTTCAGAGTTTTCAATAATATTTCCTCTTCCTACTCTGAAATGTTAGCACTAATAATAATAGGATATATTTTCTTTTCATCAAGATAAGCATATTTAAGAGTATCGGGTAAAGGTTTAAGCTCGAACACGGGATCACCCTTAGGTGGAGGAGGATCCCCTAGGATCTCAACAGGCAAGTTGTGTTTCAGAATAGGACCCTGTTTAAGGAATACTTCATCTATTTCCCTTCTTTCATTCATAAACATATCATTTTCATGGTCTAGCAAAAAATTGTTCTAACGGATCAGTAGGAGGTACGGCAATAGAAGCAAGACCAATAATTTCATCCTTACTAGGCAATTCTTTATCATGGGGTTGTCTATGAAATTTAGCAAAATTAAACTCATGAGACATATCCCCTAAGCCAATTGTAATAACATCCTTTTTGCAATCAATCCTAGCATTAACAGTATTCAAGAAGGGTCTACCAAATATAATGGGACAAAAGCTATCTTGTGGGGAACCAAGAACAAGAAAATCAGCAGGGTATTTAACTTTCCCACACAAGACTTCAACATCTCTAACAACCCCAATTGGTGAAATAGTATCTCTATTGGCAAGCATAATTGTAACATCAATATCTTCTAACTCAGCGGGTGCAATATCATGCATAATTTCTTGGTATAAGGAAATAGGTATTGCACTAGCACTAGCACCCATATCACATAAGCCATAATAACAATGATCTCCTATTTTAACAGAAATAACAGGCATGCCTACAACAGGTCTATGTATCTTAGCATCGGGTTTAGCAATATTAGCAGCTTCCTCACAGAAGTAAATAACATGCCCATCAATACTGTCAGCCAAGATATCTTTAACCATAGCAATACTACGTTCAACTTTAATTTGCTCAGGAGGTGTATATGTTCTAGTATTACTTTTATAAACCACAGTTGAAGCTTTAGCATGATCCTTTATCCTAACAGGGAAAGGTGGTTTCTCAACATAAGTAGTAGGAACAATAGGATAATTATAAGTGATAGTCTTTTCTTCAACTGTAATAGGTACAACTACTTTTACTTCAGTTGGAGGATTATATTTAAACCACTTCTCCTTAGGGAGATCAACGTGAGTAGCAAAAGATTCACAGAATAAATCCATATCAAACGAAGTCCAAACGCGATAAAAATTTACGGAGAATTATTTTGGAAGTTATGTGATTTTTGGGAGGTGGAATCAATGCAAACGGGGGCCCATAGTGCCCACAACCCACCAGGGCGCTCCCCGTGCCCCAGGCGCGCCTTGGTGTCTTATGCCCTCCCCGTAAGGTGGTTGAGGCCCTTCTTCTGGTGCAAGAAAGACAATTTATGGGAAAAAGTCGTGTAAAAATTTCAGCGCAATCGGAGTTACGGATCTCCGGGAATGTAAGAAACCGTGAAGGGCCAGATCTGGGGAACGCGAAATAGAAGAGGACGGAGAGGGAGATCCAATCTCGGGGGAACTCTCCTCCCATCTAGGGGGAGGCCAAGGAAGAATAAGAATGAGGGGGCTCTCTCCCCCTCTCTCCCGGTGGCACCGGAGTGTCGTCGGGGCTAGGATCGTGACGACGATCTACATCAACAATCTTGCTACCGTCAACACCAACTTTCTCCCCCTCTATGCAGCAGTGTAACACCCCTTCTCCCCGCTGTAATCTCTACTTAAACACGGTGCTTGACTCCATATATTATTTCCCAATGATCTATGGTTATCCTATGATGTTTGAGTAGATCCGTTTTGTCCTATGGGTTAATCGTGATCTTGGTTGGTATGATTGTATATTTTATTTATGGTGTTGTCCTACGGTGCCCTCCGTCTCAGGCAAATGTGAGGGGTCCCCGTTCTAGGGTGTTGCAATACATTCATGATTCGCTTATGGTGGGTTGCGAGAGTGATAGAAGCTTAAACCCGAGTAGGTGGGTTGTTGCATATGGGATAAAGAGGACTTGATACTTGATGATCTTAATGACCTTAATGATCTTTAGTAGTTGCGGATGCTTGCTAGAGTTCCAATCATAAGTGCATATGATCCAAGTAGAGAAAGTATGTTAGCTCATGCCTCTCCCTCATATAGAATTACAAGAATGATTACCGGTACTTGTTATTGATTGCCTAGGAACAAATGACTTTATTGTTGACAAAAGCTATCTACTTTGACTACCTTACATTTTATTCGTAGTTTTATTATCGCAAGTACTTGTAGTTTTATTCTCGCTAAATAGTTTCATACTTGTTCTAGGTAAAGCAAACAATAAGTATGTGTAGCTCCTCGTCGGGTTCGACACTCTTACTTATCGAAGAAGGCTACAAACGATTCCCTACACTTGAGGGTTATCAGACCCTAGTTTGAGGAGTTCATGTATTCACTATGTGTTAATGCTTTGTTTCGGTTCTCTATTAAAAGGAGGCCTTAATATCCCTTAGTTTCCTTATGGACCCCGCTGCCCCGGGAGGGTAGGACAGAAGATGCCATGCAAGTTCTTTTCCCTAAGCACATATGATTAATTATGGAATACATGCCTACGTTATATTTATGAACTGGAGCTAGTTCTGTATCACCCTAGGTTATGACTGTTATAAGATGAATATCATCCAACAAGTGCACCGATCCAATGCCTATGAGTTTTCCACATATTGTTCTTCCTAAGTTATCGCTATTGCTACTGTTAAACTACTACAAATTGTTACTACTGTTACTGTTACCACCGCTATCGTTACTATCACTATCATATTACTGTGCTATTGATCACTGTGCTGCAGATATTTAATCTCCAGGTGTCGTTGGATTGACAACTCAACTGCTAATACTTCCAAATATTCTTTGGCTCCCCTTGTGTCGAATCTATAAATATGGGTTGAATACTCTACCCTAAAAACTGTTGTGATCCCCTATACTTGTGGGTTATCCAAGAGAATCACTGAAGAGGAGTGTCGGTGTCAAAACCGGCAGATCTCGGGTAGGGGGTCCCGAACTGTGCGTCTAGGTAGATGGTAACAGGAGACAAGGGACACGATGTTTTTACCCAGGTTCGGGCCCTCTCGATGGAGGTAAAACCCTACTCCTGCTTGATTGATATTGATGATATGGGTAGTACAAGAGTGGATCTACCACGAGATCAAGGAGGCTAAACCCTAGAAGCTAGCCTATGGTATGATTGTTGTTCGTCCTATGGACTAAAACCCTCCGGTTTATATAGACAACGGAGAGGGCTAGGGTTACACAGAGTTGGTTACAATGGTAGGAGATCTACATATCCGTATTGCCAAGCTTGCCTTCCATGCCAAGGAAAGTCCCATCCGGACACGGGACGAAGTCTTCAATCTTGTATCTTCATAGTCTTGGAGTCCAGCCGATGATGATTGTTCGGCTATCTGGACACCCCCTAGTCTAGGACTCCCTCAGTAGCCCCTGAACCAAGCTTCAATGACGACGAGTCCGGCGCGCATATTGTCTTCGGCATTGCAAGGCGGTTTCCTCCTCCGAATAATTCATAGAAGATTGTGAACACCAGGATAGTGTCCGGCTCTGTAAAATAAATTCCACATACCACCGTAGAGAGAATAATATTTACACAAGTTCAATCTGTTAACGTATTTTGTGGCGTGACGTCACACCACTACCAAGCCTTTACTCGAATCGTTTTCATTATACCACCTCAGCGCGTTTAGCGAAGCGATTTCCTTGGCACGTCTTGTCAAAGCAGAGATTGTGTTCCCCTTATTCCGGGATTCCCATCAATACGGACGTGGGTAACCCAACCACGCCATTGATTGTGGCGCTTGGGAGATAAGCGAGTTTTACCAGGCCGGTGGGGACGCATAGTTTTCGTCCGCCCATATATAAGGGGATAAGGATCCACCTCTTTTACCTACGCCTTCTTCCTCCTTTGCTTATCCATCTCCGTGCACTCGAGCTCCAGCGCCCAAGTCCGCACATCTCACCTCGACCTTCTCCAGCCATGTCCAGAGCGGGAGGCAAGTGGATGGCCTCCTCCGTTACGCAGGGGCAAATTGAGAAGCTGCGCAGTGCTGGATATCTGTCCAGCGACATCGCGCATCGGCTCCCCGACGAGGGGCAGCTCATCCCCACCCCCAGGCCCCATGAGAGGGTTGTATTCCTTCCCCACTTCCTCCGTGGACTGGGCTTCCCACTCCACCCCTTTGTCCGGGGGCTCATGTTCTACTACGGACTGGATTTCCACGATCTGGCCCCGAATTTCATCCTCAATATCTCGGCGTTCATCGTCGTGTGTGAGGCCTTCCTCTGCATCCAGCCCCACTTCGGCTTGTGGCTAAAGACCTTCAATGTCAAGCCGAAGGTTGTGAAGGGCAGCCAAGTGGAGTGCGGAGGCGCCATGGTGGGCAAAATGCCCAACGTCACTTGGCTCGAGGGTGCCTTCGTGGAATCCGTTAAAAGGTGGCAATCGGGGTGGTTCTACATCACCGAGCCGCGTGACCCTAAATGGGCAGCGGCCCCCGAATTCAGATCTGGCATCCCCATGCAGCTCACCTCCTGGAAAGAGAAGGGCTTGCTATGGGGTCATTCGGAAGAGCTGACCAGACTCCAGTCCTGTCTCCAGACCCTGGTGAACAAGAAGCTCAAGCTTGTCAACGTGATCCAGGTCATGTTCGTCCGCCGGATTCTCCCCTGCCAGCAACGGGACTTCAATTTGTGGGAGTTTGATCCGGCACAGCACCGGACTTTGAGCGGGCTCTTCGACACTACGTACGAAGCTGCCTGGAGGGTGCTGTTCAAGGGCGCCGAAGCTCCCGCATCCTCTACCGAAGATTGCGGATTCAGCACGCAGCATCCGACTGGCGAGGTAAGCTATGTTATCCTTTATGGGACACTTGCTTTTCATAGTTTGACTCTATGCGGGATCTAAGCTCCCAATACCTTTAATAGGACTGGCAGAAGACGTCCGGACATGTTAACTGTCCGTCTCCCCTTCCAGAAGACCCAGCGGACACCCGTTTAACGGAGCTGCTGGTCCCGGCACTTTACGTGGTGCCGGAGAAGAAGGCCAAGAAGAAGGCCACGGGAACCCGAAGGAGTTCCCGGCGTCAAGTGGTATCGGACTCATCGTTCGATGGCTCCGAGGCGGACTCATCCCACGAGGATGAGGAGGAGAAGAAAGAGGCCTCTCCCCCAGCGGGGGGAGAGAAGAAGAGGAAGGCCTCCCCAACGAGGGAGGCCGAAGGGTCCAAGAAGGGAAGGACCCTTCCCCCGGACTGCTCCGCCAGCGTCGGCGACGGTGACGAGGAGTGGCCCTCAAGGGCCAAGCCCCTGGCAAGATCGTAAGTATCCGGACTCCTGGATGATTTATAATTTTTCTTTTTGCCACGCGGTATCTTTCTAGTGCCGCATACAACCTGTAGTCCGGCCAAGGACGATCTTCCCGCTTCGTCGAGCGGGTCCTTGGGCACGTCGGATATGGATTCTCTTCCGACCGCCTCCACCCCTCGTGACGCTGACGACATCGAGGTGGGATCCCAGGAAGGGACCCGCCAGGAGGAGGAGGCCCCGGAGGTGCCGCAGGGCAACCTCCCGGACTTTGCACCGGACTCCGCGCCGGAACCTGTAGTGGTTCCGGAGTCCGGCAAGCGGCCCCCTCGTAAGAAGGGCAAGACTGTGATGCCGGCGGCCTCCGTCCAACCGGAGGCGCCGGATAACTTGCTGGAGGCGCTCAACGGCGCTTCCATCGAAGAAGAACACCGCACTATCATGAGTGCGGTGATTCAGAAGGTTCAGCTCGCCAAGAGCGGCCTGACTGAAGCCTGCAGCAGCCTTCTAACAGGCTTTGAGGTAAGAATTTTAAGATGTGTAATAATACTGCATAGACAGTAGACCCTGATGCTCGGTTCGGTGTTCGGAAAGAAAAGTAGGACTGAGGATCTAAAAAGATATACGCAAGAGTCTAAAAAAATATGTCAATATGGGTTTGCAGGCTGCGCTGCTGACCTCTGCCGCACTGACTGCGGAGGTCAATGCTTTGAAGAAAAGCCTCGAGCGGTCCGAGAGCGAGCTCGGCCTTGCCAAGAAGCAGCTCGAGGACAAGGAAGGTGAGTAACACCTTATTAAAGTTGTACCTTACAGAAAAGGATTTGGTTGCAAGAGAAAACAACAAAGATAACGTGGGTACTACAGGGGCCACGAACGAGCTGGCGACCCTGAAGGAGGCAATGTCGCGGCTGAACGCAATGCGGACGCGGAACTAGCCGAGCGAGAGAAGCAGGAGGCGCAGGTGGCGGAGGTGCAGCAAGAGCTCCAGGCTCTCGTGGAAAAACATGAGAGTTTGGAGCGCGACTCAAAGACTCGAGAGTCCGAGCTTGCATCGGCTCTTGAGAGTGCCAAAGCCGCTAAGGCCGAAGCCCACAAGGCCCTCCAGGAAATCGAGGCGTTGAAGAAGATAGCGGCGGGTAAGGCATTTTTCATGCAAAGCAAGCATGTGAATGTGAATTACCTATTACTTACCCGTATTCGGAGCTCTCCGGGAGCGTTCGCAGATCTGCCCCGCAGCGTGTCCGATGCTGCCGCATTCTACCGGGCCGAGGAGGGGAGCTCGACGGAGAAGGTCTTCTGGTCTCAGTATGCTGAGGCTGGACATCCGGTGCCCCTTAGCGACCAGCTGAAGCAGCTGGTCGAGCTCCACAAGGTGGCCGAACAGGCCATGAAGGGCCTCACAGTTCGGCTGTGGCCCAAGGAGGCCATGCCTGGGAGCTACTTTGGCCTGGTGCGGCGGCTGGTGGATGCGTGTCCCTGGGTTGAAGTCGTCAAGCACTCCGCCTACATTGAAGGTGCCCGTCGGGCCATTGCCCGTGCAAAGGTGCACTGGGGCAGGATGGACGCTGAGAAGCTTGTGACGGACGCGCCACCGACGGGCAAGGAGTATTGCACGCCCGAAAAGTATTATAAGAGTGTCCTGAAGGGTGCCCGCATGATTGCGGGTGAGTGCTCCAAAGATGTAATATTTGAGTAGACTCGCATTTTGTTATCATGTGCGCTGAAAACTTTGTTCATATGCGCTAAGCAACGCTTGTTGATTTAAAATATTACCTTCTGTGTGGCCGTTTATGAAATCTGAGAGATGGCAAGTCGTCGGCTTCAGCCCCCATGCCACGAGTGCTGGGGTGTTCGGGATAAACTTGAGCGCTCTTGTTCCCATTTTTGGGTCCATCTAGGGAGGCGCTCAACACAACGAACGAGGCAACCGGACTTATAATGCTTGAACACTCTCACTTAGCCATAGAATTCTATAATTTTAAATTTCGGCTAAGCCCCTAGTGTTCGGAAGACCGAGTTCGGGGCGCTATCCACGCCTGGGCCGGACAAAGCCGGTTCCTCGCTCTAAGCGGCATAAGTCTTAGGGACTCGAAAAAACCTCTCGAACAGCGACCAGCTCTCGCCTTATCATGATGGTCAGTTTTAGCTTTCTCCACTGAGGCGCTCGCCCAGCTCAACTGGGGCGCAATCGCAGTGGTTTTCCCAGTGCTACCTTAGCCGATACAACGGAACGTAAGGTACCAAAACATGGGAGCCGGGCAAACCCAACTATTGACCCAAGACATGATTCGGAGCCGGTGCATATAATGCTATAAGTTCGGGGTGCCGCACTTGTGAAAGTGTTCGGACTTATCACACCATAATGTGGGGAACTTAAGCCCCTAGTGTATTTAGCCATACCAAAGTGTACGGATGCAACATGTCATAAATGAACATATGTATAAGAAGGAAATGCAATTATAAGCAAAAAGCGATGTATTGTTTATTCAAAAAGTGCTGCCTTGAATGCAGAACGATACAAATAGTGTGATAAGCAAGGGGTGAAACTATTAGCATGTCCCCCTCCAGGGGTAGGCTGCGGAATGGTGTATAAAACAGGTATAATGCTCATAATGGAGACCACCTAAGTATTCGTCGTAGCCTTTCTCCTTCCCTGGCTGTTGCATCGTGAGTTCGGCAGGTCTACTGCCGGACAGGGCCTCTGGTGAACGGAGTCCTGTAGAAAAAAAATAAAAAGGAAAAAAGAATGACACACTTGGGAGCCCCTGGTGTGGTTAAACCACGCTCTGGGCCTGTCATGGTCGTGCCCCTCCCCCTATGCCCATGGTATCTCCAGAGCATAGTGATGTACGCGAAGGACCAGTCTTGCAATTTTGCAAGGGCTGGGGTTGGGGCCGCATTGCTACGCGTGCTCG
Source organism: Triticum dicoccoides (assembly GCF_002162155.2). Taxonomy (NCBI): domain Eukaryota; kingdom Viridiplantae; phylum Streptophyta; class Magnoliopsida; order Poales; family Poaceae; genus Triticum; species Triticum dicoccoides. The sequence continues at coordinate 382,523,783 of NC_041393.1, read as the reverse complement.
AAACGTGCCAGGTGGTCTTGTTGTAGGTTACCCCGGGCGCGTTTGGCCGTGTCTGGTCGTTTAACGGCCGGACTCGAAAATTGCCTTAAGAGGCTGCTCTGTACTTCTGCCGCAAGAGCCGCTGTGTGTTCCTCCGTTCGGAGGGAGCGCTCAGTGTTTCCATTGACCGTGATGACTCCTCGAGGGCCTGGCATCGTGAGCTTGAGGTATGCGTAATGCAGCACCGTGTTGAACTTTGCAAACGTGGTCCGTCCGAGCAGAGCATGATAGCCGCTGCGGAACGGGACTATGTCGAAGATTAACTCCTCGCTTCGGAAGTTATCCGGGGATCCGAAGACCACTTCCAGTGTGACTGAGCCTGTACAATTGGCCTCTACACCTGGTATGACGCCTTTGAAGGTCGTCTTTGTGGGTTTAATCCTTGAGGGGTCTATGCCCATCTTGCACACTGTATCCTGATAAAGCAGGTTCAGACTGCTGCCGCCGTCCATCAGGACTCTGGTGAGGTGAAATCCATCGACAATTGGGTCTAAAACCAATGCGGCAAATCCTCCATGGCGGATACTGGTGGGGAGGACCATGGGTTGAACTTCGGGGCGACTGGCTCCATCGCATATACGTCCCTGAGTGCACGCTTCCGCTCCCTCTTGGGTATGTGGGTTGCGTATATCACGTTTACCGTCCGCACTTGTGGGGGGAAACCTTTCTGTCCTCTATTGTTCAGCGGTCGGGTCTCTTCCTCGTCATCGCTATGCAGCCCCTTGTCATTGTTTTCGGCAATTAACTTGCCTGCCTGCTTGAATACCCAACAATCCCTGTTGGTGTGATTAGCTGGCTTTTCGGGGGTGCCGTGTATCTGGCACGAGCGGTCGAGTATTCGGTCCAAGTTGGACGGACCCGGAGTAGTTCTTTTGAATGGCTTTTTCCGCTGACCGGATTTGGAGCCTTTGAATCCGGCGTTGACTGCCGTATCCTCAGTGTTATCGACGTTAATGCGGCGTTTGTTTTTGTTGCGACGCGACCTGCCATTGCGGTCCTTGTTATCCGGACTGCCAGAATTTTTGCTGAGGTTGTTACTGCGGGCTAGCCAGCTGTCCTCTCCCGCGCAGAAGCGGGTCATGAGTGATGTGAGGGCTGCCATGGATTTCAGCTTTTCCTGTCCTAGGTGCCGGGCAAGCCACTCGTTGCGGATGTTATGTTTGAAGGCTGCGAGGGCCTCTGCATCCGGACAGTCAACGATTTGATTTTTCTTTGTTAAGAACCGTGTCCAGAATTGTCTGGCTGATTCGTCTGGCTGCTGAATTATGTGGCTTAGGTCATCGGCGTCTGGTGGTCGCACATATGTGCCCTGGAAGTTGTCAAGGAATACGGCTTCCAGGTCCTCCCAACACCCAATTGATTCTGCTGGCAAGCTGTTAAGCCAATGCCGAGCTGGTCCTTTAAGCTTGAGTGGGGGGTATTTGATGGCGTGAAGATCATCGCCGCGGGCCATGTGGATATGAAGGAGATAGTCTTTGATCCAAACCACGGGGTCTGTTGTGCCATCATAGGATTCAATATTCACGGGTTTAAATCCTTCGGGGATTTGATGATCCATTACTTCATCTGTGAAGCATAGTGGGTGTGCGGCGCCTCTATATTGGGCTATATCACGACGTAGCTCAAGCGAGCTTTGTCTACTGTGTTCGGCCCGGCCGGAGTTGCTGTATCCGGCGCGACGGTCGTCATCGCGCATCATGGGGCGCCCACGTGATCCGTAGATCAATGTTGATTGTCTTGCCTTATCCTCCAATATGTCTCGCAAGTCCGGCGCATTCCCCCGTGGCTTCGTACTTTTCGAGCGGTGCCGGGGTACGGTTCTGGTGGAGGGCCTAGAGGCCTCTCTGTCGCGGCCACGAGGTGGTCGGTCAGCCGTATTGTGCGCAAGTGATGCAGGTTTATATGCCTCCTCCTCTAATCGGGGGAGCAACTTGCGTTTGGGGTAGCTTTTGGAGGGGCGTTCGAGTTCATGCTCTTCGGCCGCAAGGACTTCAGTCCATCTGTCGGCTAGCAGATCTTGATCAGCTTTAAGCTGTTTCTGCTTTTTCTTGAGGCTGTTTGCCGTGGCCATAAGCCTGCGTTTAAAACGCTCTTGTTTGACGGGATCCTCAGGCACGACGAATTCGTCGTTGTCGAGGCTTGCCTCGTCTCCGGAGGGAGGCATGTAATTATCATCCTCTACCTCATCGTCTGCCGCTCTCTCATGAGGGCTGGCTTCTCCGTCCTCCTGTGTTGAATCTTGCTGGAGGGGGTTGTCTTCGGCACTCTCTGGGGTATTGTTATCTCTGGTGCCGGAATCTCCATTCCTGCTGTGGCGGGATTTAGAGCGGCGCCGCTACCGCCGGCGCTTGGGCTGTTTCTTGGAGGGGTCTTCCTCCGCCGTTCCTTCGCTGTTCCCATTCTTTGGGATATCCACCATGTATATGTCATATGACGAGGTGGCTTTCCAGTGCCCAGTAGGCGCTGGTTCTTGGTCGTCTCCGGCATCGTCGTCCATACCGTCGATGTCTTCGTAGTCGAAGTCTAGCATGTCGGTTAGATCGTCGACAGTGGCTACTAAGTGGGTGGTGGGTGGGGTTTGAATTTCTTCGTCGTACGCATCCCAACCATCCTGACCGCAGTCCGGCCAGGGCTCTCCTGATAGCGAGATATACTTTAGCGAATTCAGGATGTCGCCAAAAGGTGAGTGTTGAAAGATGTTCGCAGCGGTGAACTCCATGATCGGCGCCCAATCGGATTCGATTGGAGGGGGTGCGGGAGGTTCGGAGTCCGGCGAGGAGTCCGGCACCTCGGAGTCATGAGCCTCACAAGGGACAAGGTCGGTATTTGGCTCCATCGCCGTAGATGTAGCAGCCCCTGAGGCGGTGTCTAGACACCCGTCCTCGACCTGCGCAGCCGGCTCTGAATTGAGGATCGGAGCGGACTCGCGTGTGGCCTCCAAGGCACTGTCCGGCAGCACAACTAAGTCATGCCCATCGTGACAGTGCGGCGCGCTCGGCTGTGGCTCGAATCCATCGAAGATCAAGTCTCCGCGGATGTCAGCCGTGAAGTTCAGACTTCCAAATCTGACCTGATGGCCAGGGCATAGCTTTCAATCTGCTCCAGATGGCCAAGCGAATTGGCCCGCAGTGAAAAGCCGCCGAATACGAAGATCTGTCCGCGGAGGAAAGTCTCACCCTAGACCGCATTGTTGTTGATGATCGAAGGAGCCATCAAGCCTATCGGTGACGGCACAGAGGAACTCTCAATGAAAGCACCAATGTCGGTGTCAAAACCGGCGAATCTCGGGTAGGGGGTCCCGAACTGTGCGTCTAGGCGGATGGTAACAGGAGACAAGGGACACGATGTTTTTACCCAGGTTCGGGCCCTCTCGATGGAGGTAAAACCCTACTCCTGCTTGATTGATATTGATGATATGGGTAGTACAAGAGTGGATCTACCACGAGATCAAGGAGGCTAAACCCTAGAAGCTAGCCTATGGTATGATTGTTGTTCGTCCTATGGACTAAAACCCTCCGGTTTATATAGACACCGGAGAGGGCTAGGGTTACACAGAGTCAGTTACAATGGTAGGAGATCTACATATCCGTATTGCCAAGCTTGCCTTCCACGCCAAGGAAAGTCCCATCCGGACACGGGACGAAGTCTTCAATCTTGTATCTTCATAGTCTTGGAGTCCGGACGATGATGATAGTTCGGCTATCCGGACACCCCCTAGTCCAGGACTCCCTCAAGGAGACTTGGACTTCCCAACATTGCAGGTGGTCAGATTCAGAGGTTGATCAGGCTACTACAGTGGTTGCAGATGAGGACTTCAACGAGAACGGGGAGTTGTGATGATGAGGATCTCCTACGCTGCTATCTCTTGTGACCGTTGTAGCGCTCTCTGCCCTTTTGTTGTCTAGATGCCAAAGGGGCAGAGAGTTTAGGGACTTTCCGAGTCACGAGTGTGTCTTATATTCTTGTGCAAGTGTTGCCGGTCTATAAAATATAGGGGGAGTGTTGATCCTAGTGTGTGCGCTTTGCATTCCAAAAGCATACTTAATTAGTGCACACATCTAGGGGGCATCTATATTTGGTAGATGTTGGGTTTGCATATCTTCATATCGTATTCTTGTGCAAATCCCATGTTGTCATCAATCAAACAGAAAAGGGCGAGATTGTTAGGGCATATTTCTCCCTCAGTGGTTTGGTAATTGATGACAATACTTTAGCGGACTGACCGTGTGCATTGAGCATTTAAGATATTCCATCATATGACACTAGACTATTGCTGTCCCTCGAAGTTTTAAAGTGAAGACGGTTTATTTTCCTTTGTTTCATTTTTGGTGGACTTGAGTCGTAGGAAATACCGTACTATCAAGAGGGGGTCTGCTTCGAAAACGTTTGGATGGAATATACACGTACACATCTCCATTTGCACCCTCCGTATCTTTCCGCTTCTTTGGAGTTTCACCCTTCGTTGCTTTGGAGTGCTTTGGAAATCTGCCAGTGGTAGTACCGCTCCCAGTGCCGCTTGTACTACCGCCTCGACTCGGGTCATGATTTTTTGTGTCGGGTTTAGTGGTAGTCTAGCGGTAGTCCCACTGGCATACTACCGCAGACCCCACTTTGACCCAGTTTGGCAAGCGGCAGTAGCAGCGGCATTAGGAGCGGTAGCACCGCTTGTACGTGGTAGTATCGCACCTACCACCACTGCCACTGCCACTCACGGCTCTGCTCTCCGAGCCTTCCCCTGTTTCCTCAACGGTAGTACAGCGGCAGTGGTGGGCGGCAGTACCGCTGGCTCCAGCGATAGTACCGCTTGGCAGTACTGCCTCTCCCCCACCTGTCCTACTCGGCTATCTTAGCGCCAAGTGATTTAACCCTAGCGGTAGTACCGCTGGGGCGAGCGGTAGTAGCGCTCTGGCGGCACTACCGGCTCGAGGTCTTGCACCTTTGCACTGCACCTTGTGCACTACCGCCTGGGCGATAGTACCGCCCTCATCAGTTGTAGCACCGCTCGGCGCGGGCTGGAAACTAGGTAACAGTTGGATTTGGTCCCCACTATATAAAGGGGGCCTTCTTCCCCAAGAAGACCTTCCTCTTCCTCCCCAAACTCCATTGTTGCTCCAAAGCTTATTTTCGCCCGATCTCTCTCCCTAGCCAACCAAACTTGTTGATTTTCTAGGGATTGGTTGAGAAGGTCCCGATCTACACTTCCACCAAGAGAAATTTGATTCCCCCACTAATCCCTTTTGAATCTTGTTACTCTTGGGTGTTTGAACACCCTAGATGGTTGAGGTCACCTCGGAGCCACATTCCATTGTGGTGAAGCTTCATGGTGGTGTTAGGAGCCTCCAATTCGGTTATGGAGATTTCCCCAACCTTGTTTGTAAAGGTTCGATTGCCGCCTTCAAGTGCACCACTAGTGGAATCACGGCATCTCGCATTGTGTGAGAGTGTGAGGTGAATACCGTGGCCCTAGCTTGAGGAGCATTGTGCCTCCACACTGTTCCAATGGAGACGTACTTCCCCTCAAAGGGAAGGAACTTCGGTAACACATCCTCGTCTCCACCAGCTCCACTTGTGGTTATCTTTTACCTTTCCTTTGTGCAAGCTTTACTTGTGTTGCTTATCTTGCTTGCTTGTGTGATTGTTACTGCTAGCATCATATAGGTTGCTCACCTAGTTGCATATCTAGACAACCTATTTGTTGCTTAACCTAATTTGTTAAGGAAAGCTAAAAATTGGTAGTTGCCTATTCAACCCCCCTCTAGTCAACCATATTGATCCTTTTTAGAGAAAAGGCATGAGCCCGACTTTATAATTAAAGCCACCAGGCAGTGTTCCAAACCAACCAACTGAACCACAAACATCAAACACGACCATATCCCCAATCAAGGACAGAGCCAGATATTAGAGTACAAGATACATGGCACCAAGGCCACCAGCACGACACAGGCCGGAGAAAGATAAACGACCTAGCCAACAACTAGCCAAAAGGGACGTGAATGCCACTACGTAGCATGCTCCTGCCTGGATAGAGAAGACGTCGAGGCCCAAATTTTAGATAGCAAAAGGTCGAGAGCATCTCGGTCGTCCGGCTTAGTCAATGATATCCACTGCTGCAGGAACATACAAGATTTAAATAAGCAATCAGCAGGTTTAGCAGGAAAAACATGCTCGATAGTAAACTTGTTTCTCGTAATCCACAAGGTCAAATAGATCACCCCAACTCCTACCTAGAAAACTCTCTTAGTGACACCAGCCAAAGAATTAGCAAGGGCCCAAAGCTCGGAGAAAGAAGTTGGGTCCCAGCACACCTGTAGTCACGACCTGACACAACTCCAAACCAACTTGGCCAAAACACAATGAAAAAATATATGATTCGTGTCCTCCAGGGTGCCATAAAGAGCGCAGAACTCCGAGCCCGGGCCATTCCGCTTACGAATTTAGTCTGACGTGGGAAGACGGCCTTAGAAAGCTTGCCAGAGAAAGATCTTCACTTTAGGGGGAATACGAGCCCTCCAAACTGGGGTAAATCTGTTAGTGGGGAGCCACAAATAATCTTGGAATATAAAGACTTGACCGAGAAGCGACCAGGAGAAGTATGAGGCCAGACCACCGCGTCCGCAGTCTCCGAGAGCAAGGGTAAGAAGGCAGTAAGCCGTTGCCAATCTTCTAACTCTGCAGGAGACAGTGAGCGCCGGAAGGCTAAGTCCCAATTATTAGCCGAGAGCTCCGCGGCGGAGATATTCGGGTTAGGGCAGTAGGAAAAAAGCATAGGGAAGATCACGGAGAGAGGTGAGTCTCCACACCACTAGTAGAGCCAAAAGCAGATGCAGGTCCCGTTCCCCGCTATAAACTTAACGTGAGCCTGAAAAAAGGTCGAACCTTGATAATATCTTTCCAAAACTGCGAGCCTCTACGAGGAGAGTCGAACATGGGGCTGGAGAGAGGGAAGTACTTCGCTTTAAGGATAGAGAACCACAAAGTATCAGCTCCCATGGTCATAATTTTCCACCACCACTTGATCAAGAGGCATTTATTCATAATAGCAGTGTTGATGATGCCCAACCCCCGAGGGTTTTGGGTCTACACATTAGTTCCACCTGACTAGTCTGTACTTGCGTCTATTATCTGCCGCATTCTAAAAGAAAGCACCCTGATGATTATCGAAACCAGCGTGCGTACCAGCAGAAAGTAAGTAGAAACCCATGATGAACATTGGTAAGGAAGACAAGCAAGTGTTAATCAGAGCCACTTTCCCGGCACTCGTATTATATCTGCCCCTCCAAGGGAGTACCCTGTTACCAACCTTACTGACAGCACAGGCAAATTCTTTGGCATATAACATGTCCTGGGAAATCGGGAGACCCAAATATTTGAAAGGGAAGGATCCCAAGTTACAATTGAGAAGGTGGGCCACCCTTAAGGCCTCTGTGTCGTCAACACCAGTGACCATGACCTCACTCTTAAAGAAGTTAATTTTGAGGCCCGACAAGGCTTCGAAACAAAGAAGGATGAACTTATGGTGAGCGATGCAAGAATCATTTAATTCTATCATAATGATGGTATCATCCGCATGCTGAAGGTGCATGACCCCTTCGGAATGAGGTGGGAAATAACAGGAGAGATGTGTCCGTGAGAAGCAGCTCTGCAGAGAATACGAGGCAGCGCATCCGGAACAAAATTAAACAAGATCGGAGATGCGGGGTCACCTTGCCGTAGGCCCCTGCCATTGGCGAAGAAGTTACTGACCTGACCATTAACAGAAACCGCAGTGTGGCCCCCCCTAGACCAACTGCATGATCCTATGAACATAAGCCCCATCGAAACTTTTGGCCAAAAGGACCTTCCTCAAGAAAGGCTAACTAACCGAGTCATATGCTTTTTCAAAGTCCAGTTTTAAAATTACCGCCTTAGACTTACGAACATTGAGGTCATGAACGATCTCGTGCAAGCAAAGAATCCCATCTAGGATGAAGCGACCAGATCCCCCGGGACGTGGGCTAGACGGGGAGAACCTTATTCTATCTTGAAAGAGCTGCCACCGCCTTGCCTCTCTGAGTAGGGCATAAACCCTAAAAAAATTCAAAAATCATCTAAAAACGAAGCCCTCCCGCCACCTCCATGGTCGTAAGACCACATGAGATGAGGTAGACAGGCGGCGACACCGACGGGAGGCAAGAGAAACCCTAGAGCTTGGGTGCCTTGCATACGAGAACGAAGGGGTAAGTCCACATAGATGGATAAATTAAACACGATGAAGTTTGACTTAAGACAAAATTTATACTCCTTCCATTCAGATATATAAGCCTAATGTGTTTTCGAGGCTACCTTATACTATTGACAAGATTAATAGTATATGGATGTATAATGTAAAAATTATATCACTGAAAGTTAAAAAGAAACGGAAAGAGTAAAGCAAAGTGTACACGGGCACATACTACTCTCTCCATCCCATGATGTAAGACGTTTTTTGACTTTAGTGTAGTGTCAAAAAAACAACTTACTCCCTCCATTTTTAAATATTTGTCTTTCTAGAGTTTTCAACAAGTGACTACATATGGAGCAAAATGAGTGAATGTACACTGTAAAATATGTCTATATACATCTGTATGTGGTAGTCTATTTGAATCTTTAAAAAGATAAATATTTAGGAACGGAGGGAGTACATTATAAAACAGAGGGAGTAGTATTTATGTGTGCTCACCCAAAAACCGTGAGTTTCGAGTCTCTAGTACTAGTAATCGAGTGATGTACATCATATCCAAATACAGTAGCAGGGAACATGTTCCTGCACGCGGGCGGAGAGAACATCATATCCAAATACATAATCCTTGCTTCCAACGCATGCTGGACGTACTACTGACTAGTACTCCTCATCGGTATACATACGACTGACCAACTCAAAAAGGTAAAACTAGTACTGAAATTACCGTGAACTGTGGAAAGTTCCGTGTTTAAAATATGGTCCCCTAGCATAGATGTAGACTAGCACAAATACCCGTGAGTTGCAATGGGAGAAACAAACTCACGCACAGACCTCACGAGTCATCTTGGTTGCCATTTCTCCCATGTCATCATGATGGTGGTCACTTGCCCACCTATTACAACAAACGCCATCAATCCCAAGACGGCAAGCTTGATCATCACACTCTACCATGCCAATTTCACAAACATCTTCCTATACCGGCTTGTAGTTCCTTGTGCGTCACATACATCTTCATGTGCTTCAACACAAATGTCTTAATAAATCAGCTGATGCATTTCCTACTCAGCAAATTAAGTTAAGTCAGAAGGACATCAATTACTTGAGTCAACACAAACTGCATACACTTCACTGTCGACACCGTCCTCCTTCTTCACCTCTAGCATGAACTTGGGTATGTTTCCGGCAGCGAATTATGGTGTGCTCTTCCGTCATGGCCATCTAATCATAGTTTTAAAAACGAATGAGCGACTTACCGGTTGTACCGCTGGCTCATCGGTTCATTCGTGACAAAAAAAGAATATTTAAGTTATTCAAAATTAACCTTAGATCAAATGAGTATGCATAATATTGGATATAATTTATTAAAAAATCACAAAATGTTTGGCTACAAATCAATAATTGTTAACTTGACCTTCACACTGCCTGAAATAATTCCTACTTCATATTTCTTTTTTTAAATTCTTTCCTTTTCTTCCTAATAACACGGGTCGGCTTGCAGCAATCCTTCCTTAATTGTGCAACTGTTAACCGTTAATTATGGGTGCATTAGCAGCCCACAAATCCCGCATCCTTTAGGGTGCGTTTGGTTGCAAGGGCGGTCATGAATGGGTTGGGATCGTTCAGAAAATAGACATGTTTGGTTATAAAGCACATGAATGGTTCGAGCCAAAAAAAGAGAATATGCCATGAAGATGTTGAACCGTTCCACCCAACCAAATCGGTCGAATCAAATGGCCACCCTTTGCATGCATGACTATGTGAGCATGACTGATGGTCCCGTCCTAAATAATTAGCTCACCACTTATATTCAGCCAAACACATGAATTGAATGGTTCAATCCCAAAAAAATTGAACGGTCCCAACCCATTCATACGACACCTTCAACCAAACGCATCCTTAAAGGACACACAAATCCAGCCCCATCATGATCCCTCCCTTTAATCAAGGGGACTCCTCGCCGGCAATTAATGCCCCGGAATATTTCTCTTTTTTTTTTGCATGGCAACCACACAATCTAAGGGTCAATTCTTTTTAGTCTCTTGCAAGCAATCAGAGAACATATATTGGGGCGATTCAATATAAACCCTCGAATTGGTTACTGCAGGTTCTTTTGAATTGAGAGGTGTTGTGTTCGAGTCTCCACTGTGTAAACTATATTTCACTTGATATTACGAAGCCCATTCATTTTTTACTTGATTTTCAGGAGCCCACTCGCAGCCCATAAATTGATTTTCTTTTTTAGGCAAAGCCCATAAATTGATAGACGCCCGTATTTGTTTTTTGCCTGGATGGGCTTCGGTCGCATACACTGGCCCAGCCAAGCGAACGTGAGCGAGCTTGCGCAGCGTCAAAAAATAGTACCACCTCGGATAATAAAAATCTTCGAGGCAGGACGAAACGAAAAAGAAAAAAAATCACCTAAACGGGACGAAACAAAGCGAAACTAAACCAAGAATATCTACTCCCTTTAATAGTAGGTATAGATATAGATATAGATTACATGAACTGGAAACAAACGGGTATGGGTATCTCTCAACTCGATCAACAACTCCATACTAGGAGGATCCAGTATGCTGTAAATTTTTTTTAAACTTTTTTGAGTTGGAGCTTGTCCTGTTCATGACACATGGGCCAAGCCTACTTAATTCCGTCTTCACCGGATCCATGCTAGTACTTAATTAATCTCCCTACCGTCCTCTAATTAATTAACTCATCTCATACCGTGACCAGATCCCAGAGCAGTTACTATTAAAACTTCATCACATCACCTCCTCTCTCTCTCTCTGAGTTTTTTCTTTACTCGGCGTAAAAAGGTATATTTTAGGAGCATTTCACAATGTTATTTATATTGTCTATCTGGTATTGTACATCTTGATACATTCTTATACAGATTTTGTCAAACTTTAAAATAGTGTTTGACTAACGGGATTATAGAATGATATGTAGTATCATGAACTGAATATTATATGAAACTCGCTTTTCAGTCTTGTCTGGAATTACAAAGAAATCTTTTCATGTTCGTCCGCCCTGACGAAGTCGATGATGCTCCTAGATTACTGCTGCCCTCTTGGCCTTATTACAATAGCTTTCATCATGTGACTTTCGTAATTCAGTGTTGAAAATACAACCATGTAAAGGTACCTGACTATTTTGAGTGTGCCCGGTATCTATTCCTTAACTTATTAGAGCAAGTATAATAAGATATATAAACGTTTTATAAGAATTTAAATACTCTCTTTGATCCATATTATAATAAAGTGGTATAAGCGGGCTATAGAAGGGAGTAGTATATTTTTTATGAGTTGGAGTAGTATATTTTCGATGAGTTGTGGGAGAGAGAAGAGAAACGAATCGTAAATTAACAGACAGCTGCAACACGTGCTTCAAGAAACTTTATGAGAGTTTAAGATATACCATATATTAATGAAATGATATCTATTTGCAGTTAACTACTATACATGTTTGCTATAATATTGACTATATATGATATGACAAAAATATATAGCCGGCAACTGACTATAGTATTAACCATGCTCTCAGAATACACATATTCACACTGACACGCTCTTCGTTCCATCCTATCAATGACTGATTAGCTTGTTGGTCACACATGCCGGCAAAGCAAGGCATACACAGACATGCACACGCGCCACACCTTGACCAAATTAAAATCTGTGGAAAGTTTTTTTTCTAAGCAAACCACCGTTTGGAAAGTGATTGGTACGTTTTGTTGCTTCGACATTCATGGTACCTTCTGTAAAATGGCGATGTTTCATAATAATTCTTCTCCTTTCATTTCAAACTGCATCTTAGAAAATTTATGCATTTCAAGGTCAGAGTTACAAGGGATTGGTTAGTCTTCACTGCAAAGATTGGATGCCAAAGCATAAAAAAGAACTTTTCGTATTGAGATTGCACCC
>NC_041393.1:382442628-382511410 GCF_002162155.2 Triticum dicoccoides | reverse complement strand
AAAGGTTAATATATAGAACATGGACATTTGGTCTGCATTTATGTATTTTGTAGAACTGTTAGACAATGGTGCTTTACAGTTTTAGTGTTCACTGCGAAAGTGTGTAAGATGGAAAGCTCCGAGTTTGCTCGGGCTTTGAGCGAACATGAACATTTGATTTGCATTTATGCATGTTTCTATAACTACTAGGCACATTTATGTTTTTATTGACGTATTAGGCATCTTTAAGTACTATCCTTTCTAAACAACTTATTAGTGTTCATCGTGGAAACGCGTGAGCTCTCGAGTTTGCCGAGGCTAGCATGGTACACTCATCACCATGGTTACTACTGTACTTCCTTCGTCCGGGTGTATAGGGCGTGCGAGTAGTTTTTGATCATCGATTTGACTAACTAAATACATGTTATAGTCCTAGTGGTACATTTTAACTACTTTCTACAGTTGGGTTTATAAGTCGGGCATAGGTTTTTGGGTCTTCAATTTGACTAATATAAACATGTATAATGTGACATAAAAATTATATGGTTAGAAACTTTATTTGATGATAAATCTAAAATAGGTATGCTTAAAAAACATAATACATATTAGGTGCCTTTCTCCTCATTAATTACTTGCCACATCAATATTTTTGCTTATGTGGCATCTATGTTACTACCTATGTTACTCGCACTATGACCAGCCTAAAGCGAGTGTGCATTGAGGCCCGCTAAATCTAGTCATAGCACGTGAAGCACTCCTGATCCCTATGACATCCTGTGCATGCCCCCTTGCATGTAGTGCAATAAGCGGGATATATGTCCTTCTTGCTTCCCACCCTACTCTCTCTCTCTCTCTCTCTCCCTCCTATGTGTGTCTCATTAAAAAAAAAAATCATAATAGTGTGCAGGTTTGATCCCATGGCTTTTGAAGAAGAAACGTATCTTAAATCAGTTCCTAACCCTTTTTGTTAGGTGTACATATGACAACCAACTTGACAGATGTTATTATTTCATATAAGAATATAACCCCATGTAGGCTTAACTAAGTAATACTTCCTGTTTATGGCAGTGAGACATTAGATAATTCATTTGGCTGGAATTTTAACAATAAGTGAGTTGAAGAAGCTTAAAAAAAACTTATTTACTTCCAACAACAAGAAGCGAGAGGTGAAGAAAGTACATTTTGCCATAGTTGTGACTTGGCGGTACTATTTTTGTTTTCGCAAAGTTGCTTCTTCCTATATGTATTACTATTGGTGTATTGCCGCATCTTGCTTCTCTTAATCCTGGTGAGTTCTTTTTATATGGAACGAAATATATCCTCTCGCTCTTCGCGTGTCCTGAAAAATCCTACGTGCAAGAGAACTAGAGAAGAGAAGGGGCATGACATGGCCATGCTTTATGGATCGTTCTTCTCCTTTTGAAATTAATATAGAACTACAAATATGAAGAGGCATTCCTTAGCTCGAAGTGTTTTGTATCATTGTATGACGCTGTAGGGTGACACGTTTTACTTAGGCACCTCGTAGCGGGGGCTATAATCCATGTAATTATTAGTGTTCAGGCCTTTTTGAGTCACCAAATTGTAAAAGACGAAGGACTAAAAAATATAAGAATGACTCCCATGGGATTTAAGTTTGTTTGATTGCATCACATGAAATAAACAATTTTTTTTGCGGAAAAAAATAAACAATTTTTTAAGAGATTGTAGGGCATGTTAGATTTTTCATGAAATCTAGCACAAATGATTTTATTGAATTTTGTTCTATAATTTGAATCCTATGAATCAAACGACAAAACCTAGGAAGGATTCTTTGATCAAAAAGCCCCTTCAGGGAATATATAGTTCTAATGAAAAAGATACATCAGTAATAAGTATTCCCTCTATAAAGAAACATAAGATCGATTAGATCATTATATATTAGTGATCTAAATCGATCTTATAAGTATTTCAATAAGTAATTAAGGAAGAGCAAGATGAAGAGGGAGCAGAGCACCCACCGAGACAGAGTGACCCACACATAAATAGCATCCAACCGCTCCTAAATTAAGCGTCGCGTCGCGTCGCGTCCCCCCCTCTCTCCCCTCGCCGTCGTCGAGCCGACGACGATGACGCACAGCAGCAGCCACCACCACCACCACCACCACCACGCGCTCTGCTGCCTCTCCTCCGCGCCGCCGCAGCCCGAAGCGTCGCCCACGCCGGCACCGGAGCCCGCCGCGGCCACCGCTACGCCGGGGCCGGGGTCGGTAGCGGTGGCCGGCGTGCTGCACAAGTGGACCAACTACGGCCGCGGGTGGCGGGAGCGCTGGTTCTCGCTCCGCGACGGGGTGCTCTCCTACTCCAAGATTCGGGCCGACGCGGGGGGCGGGGAGGCGGCGGGACGGATCGCTGACGACGGGGAGGTCAGGCTGATCGGCGGCGCGTCCGCGATGATCGCCGGGGGGCGCCGCCCGGAGAAGCCCGTCGGAGTCGTCTGCCTCAAGGTCGGTGGTTGCCTTCTCTCCTCTCCTCTCCTCGTCGCCTTGTGGCGTCCGTGTGCACCCGCCTCATGGTGGGGCTGGGGGCAGTTCTGTTTCCATTTCCTCTCCAGATTTCGCCTCCGCATTTCTGATCGATCGTTTCAACCCCGTCTCTTACTCCGTGCGATTTCTTCTTCTTCTGAATTTTCTTGTGCTTACCCCTCGATCCAGTGCTTCGTTTGGCACATTGCATTGCGTCCCTGGATCAAATGCTCAGATTCCCCGAGGTTTATTAGTTAATCCCTTCCCAGTTCTTGCATCGGTGAACGCGCTTTCGCCTTGTTTATGATGAAATGGTTGGTGGGAGAGCGCGTCATAGCGCTGGATCGAAGTGACGTGATATTCCTTGTCATTTTGCCGGCGGTGCATCGTCGTACCAAACTATTCATCTCATGTCCTGTCTCTTTGAAATTTCCGATGTTTTTTTTTCTCGTCGGTGCTTAATAGAGGTGATCAGGGAATCAATCAAAATGCTTGAAAAGTCTTTGTGTTTCGACGCAGGTTTCTAACCGATTTGTGGTTTGTTCGTGATTTGGATGGACATTTTAAGTTTTATACCAATTGCTTATTATCAACAGGTTGGATTTTATATTAACCAATCACCATTTCCGTGGTCCAGTACCACCCGCAAATTCTTGTCCAAATTTAGCTCTATCTAGCTTCACCACAAATGAACAAAAAGGCATTGCTATTTTTCTCCCCCTCAAGTGTAATCTCCCCCAAAAAGAGACCATAGCTAGCTTTCTCTATCACGCAGCCACAGGCACATCTTTGGACATGGAGGCCTTGTACTTTCCACAGATTTGGTCAAATTTCTAAGGTTTGTGTGTTGCAGCTTCTGATAATGATGTCATTTGCTAGTTGCTACCGCTGCAAAGACAACGAAGTTTAGCCGCTAGTCTCTGTCTTATTACTTTCATGGTAGAAGTGGTCCAATGGTGACATGGTTAATCTTTAATAGTATCATCAAGTCGAACAATCGGAGGGAAGAGGTGGTTAGAGGATATGCTCAGGGAATTTCTTGTTGCAATTTTGAATTTTGCATTATTGGCTTGTACTGGTCCTGAGGTTGCTTTTCCACGAGCCCCTTTTTACTAGCTGCTGCTGCTGCTGCTGCACCCGCAGTAGTAGAAGTACTAGCTAGCACCGGGTCTTTTCAATACAATTGGACATGGGTCCCAGGAATTCAAGGATGTACAGTTAAAATTAAGTGGTCACATAGAGAGGTAGAGGGACTAAAACGGGGGACCTGTGTGCAACTTGGATTGAATTAGGGGGACCTCGTGGACCTTCAAGAGCTGCATAGGTCGTTTGGTTCTCCTACTTTCTAGATCCCCCTCACCCCCTCTCCTCATCCCCAAATATTTTCTTGTTGACTGTTAGATGCTCCTTTGCTTGCCTTCCTTTACCCTTTAATTGAAGCTGAAGGTAGAGGGAGGGAACCGAATCACATGATTTCTCTTGGAATACCAAATCATTTTCTTGTGTCTGCTTTTTGTCCTCTACTTTGTCTGCCTCTTGGTTGTTAACGGAATAAACATCGAAGCGCTCATCTATTAGTTCGATAGATTCCAGGCTTTCTATATGCTCCATTTTTGGCCTTGACAAGTAGCGTCTCATATCAGGAGGTTCTCTTCATTTCCATGTGCAACGTTTCCCTGTGAGTAACATAGTGGTGCTAATTTGTTCTCATGTCTCTAGGTGTCCGCATTTCGGGAGAGCAAGTCCGACGACAGGAGATTCTACATATTTTCTCCCACAAAGACACTTCATTTGAAGACAGATTCAAAAGATGACCGTGTTGCTTGGATCGAGGCCTTGATCTTGGCGAGGAGTGTTTATTCGCTCAGGTCACTCAGTGGAAGAATAACTTTTGTGCAGAGTGATATTTCAGTTTCCACTGCAAGGCTTCGAAATCGGATGCACCAGGATGGTTTAAACGAGAGTCTTATACAGGACTGCGAACAGATTATGCTTTCGGAGTTTTCAAGCTACAGAAAGCAACTGAAGCTACGCTATGACGATCATCTAAGCTTGTTCGGATCCAGCAGACACCATTTTGAGGTAAGAATGGCTGCGTATGTTTCTTTTGAGGCCATGCAAAATTCTAAGACAAAATGCTTGTATGGAATTGATAGGTAGCAGGAACTGCTAATGCCTGAACCTAAATAGTGGAGCTACATCATATGCTTATTGGTCATATGTTTTTGCTTATCAGTAAATCTCGTATGGAACCTTTTACTTAACTTTGCAAAGGTTACTCTCCTTGAAAGGTTACTCTGCTCTTTTTTCCTGCAGGAATTTTACATAGTGTATTACACGCCTATTTGTGCAGGAAGGTAAAGATGGAAATATAATACAGGGGGCGTTGACAAAAAATGAATTTTCTAGTTCCCGTCATGGAAATTTTAGTGGTATGATTTCTTACACATACTGATCAAATTACTGCACTGTGTTAGCTGCATGCATCTACTTATGTGGTGCTTGCGCCCTTCTTTCAACTGTCTCTGCTGGATGCTTTTTAACCTTTCTCATTTAGTTGTCTGAATTATTTATATGTGCTGCCTTATTCCCTAAAGAAAGTAAAGAAACTGTTGCAAGTTATTTTTAGTGGAAACTGATGCAAGTTTTATTTTTCCGGAGGCTGTTGCAAGTTTACTACACTATGGCCTATAATCAGCATGCCTGAGTTATCCCATGCTCTTGCATTAGCTTTTCTAATGATCCAGTGATTTGTTTTTTGCCCAGAATACAGCACGACAGAATCTGATGAATTTGAGAAGCAAGATGGTGGTGAATTGACTTGTGAAGAGGGCTCTACATTCTTTGATGCTGCAGACTACTTCACAGAATCAAACAGCAGATCTTCAACAATGTCAGCTTCCACAGATTGTGGTGTACACAGTGCTACTAACATAGATAATCCAGGTGGCCAAGAAGTTGTGGATATCCAAATTCAAGATTCTAACAACATGCTACCTGAAATCAAACGACGGAGTAAACTACCAGAACCTACTGAGAAAGAGAAAGGAATCAGCCTTTGGTCCATTATTAAAGATAGTGTTGGCAAGGATTTGACACGAGTATGCCTTCCAGTTTACTTCAACGAGCCACTTTCATCCCTCCAAAAGTGCTTTGAAGATTTCGAATATTCCTACCTTCTGGATCAAGCCTATGAATATGGAAAAGTGGTAAGATCACTTATACGTTTATGGTCTTGAATTTCTAGGATATTCAACTGTTTTATGATTAGTGTTTTCGGAGCAGTAACAGTAGTCACCAGTTGTTTTTCTTGTTTGTGGCCACATGGGAGTTAACATCGATTACGGAATAGTGTTAACGTTGATTGAGTTCTGCCACAAATTTATTATGAATGGGGCAGTTTATCTAGTAACACAGATCAGTGGATATTTGTCTTTATACATATTGTATTTTTTATCTGGTAGTTTTCTTCTGTTTGAAATTTCCATGTGCTGAGGTTGTGAAGTGTTATTACAAATTTTACTCATGTATCTATTGCATTTGAAATTTAGGGGAATAGCCTCATGAGAATCCTGAAAGTAGCTGCTTTTGCGATCTCTGGCTATGCTTCATCTGTCGCGAGACCTTGCAAACCATTCAATCCATTGTTAGGAGAGACTTATGAAGCTGATTTTCCTGATAGAAGGATCCGCTTTTTTGCCGAGAAGGTCAGTTAGTATTCTTTCTTCTACTCGTGCAAAAAACTCTGTTTTACTTAGTCTGTTTAGTCAAAAGCTGTTGGATATATTTGTGTCCAAAATCATGCAATTTCTTCTGTTTAATACACCATGCCTCTTTTGTTAACTTGGGAACTGAACATTGGTATCTTAATAGTCTGAAACTGTGCTTGTGAGGCTTTTAATTGCAGCATGTTGCTGTTCATCATTTGCATGGATAGGTTAGTCATCATCCAATGCTGATTGCCTGCCACTCTGAAGGCAAGGGCTGGAAATTCTGGGGCGACAGCAATGTAAAATCCAAGTTCTGGGGGCAGTCAATTCAAGTTGATCCTGTTGGCGTTTTGACAGTGGAATTTGATGACGGTGAGATCTTCAAGTGGAGTAAGGTGGGTGGCATGATAAGACGGGACACTCACGGATTGGAACTATATTCAAAACTGAATTCTGCCTGTCACATGGTGATGCGTTTTCAGGTGACAACAACTATTAATAACCTCATCCTTGGGAAGCTGTACTGCAACCATCATGGAATTATGCACATTAAGGGGAATCGGCAGTATTCATGTAAACTCAAGTTCAAAGAGCCATCGCTGCTTGACCGCAATCCTCACCTAGTATGTTTTTCTTTGCCTCCTTTTTTTTACAGGTCATCTTATATTTTATCGTGAGAGATGTGAATAGCACCTTGTATTCCTCTGAGCACAGTACCTCCTGAGTTTCTGACCAATCTGTGTTAGTCATACCGTAAGTGGCCTAGTGTAGCATATTTACTTGGACTAGGATGCAGACACATGGATAGTTAATGCGTAGTTTTCATGGATTTAATGAGCAAAGCACGTTCCTGTATCACTTTATTTAAGGAATAGGTCGTGTAAATATCTCGTCCAAACTTTCAATGCAAGGTTACAGACCCCTGCCCTGAACCCTAGAATCAATTTTGCTAGAATTATTAATTGACCAAATGTGTGTAGATACGATGAAACTATTTCATTCTCATGATGATCCAATGGCTTGTAATGGGGTGCTTACATATTAAAGTAGTGGTATTACACATTACGTTTACAGCCATGCTGTTTAGCCTGAATGCTATTGTAAACAGTTTTCCCCTATTTGAATTTGTGAATGTGTAACTGTTTCTGGTGGATCTCTGTTCATTCCTTGCATACACCTTAATTTCCTAAGGTACAAGGCTTCGTGGAGGACAATGATGGAAAGAAGGCTTCATTTTTAATAGGAAAATGGGACGAAAGTATGTACTATAGCAATTTAGATACTTCCAAGGTCAAGAGCGCCGATCAATTGCAAGGTGCCTCCCTACTTTGGGAAAAGAACAAACCTTCTCCCAACCCAACTCGTTACAATCTATCTTCTTTTGCGATCACATTGAATGAGCTGACCCCAGAGCTTCAGGTATTGGTGTGGTTGTAATCTATATGCGTAAATACTCCATAATCCATAATATTCTGTCAAGACCTAAATAACGTAATTTTTTGACCATGGTAAAGGAGAAACTCCCCCCTACTGATTCACGGCTAAGACCAGACCAGCGGCATTTAGAGAACGGTGAGTATGAGAAGGCAAATGCAGAGAAGTTGAGGTTGGAACGGCGGCAAAGAATGGTATGATCTCTTCCTCCCTTGCTTGCTGTCTGTCTGAGAAAGTTGGTACTGGCTAGTATAAATCACTTGCCATGCAGTTTCACTATATCTATTTTCATCACAGTCAACTAAACTTCAAGACAATGGTTGGAAGCCTCGATGGTTTGAGCAGGACGCTGAGGACGGGACATATCATTACAAAGGTGGGTACTGGGAAGCAAGGGACCAAGGACGCTGGGACGGATGCCTCAACATATTCGGGGAGTTCTCAGAAACGTGAACGACAGGCATTGCAGCAACACTTGGTTCATCCACCCCAATTGCAATGCGACGATCGTCGTCGGAGCAGCATTGCGCCCCAAGGCATCATCGGTTTGAGGAAGAAGAGGAGAGAGGAATGCAATGCAGTGGCCAGTGGATATAGAGGCATTGAAGAAGAAGGCCTTGCCGTCTTGAATGGTAGATAGATATGGATGGCGATGGTCTCCGGCCCTTTATTAGTACCTAAATAATAATGCAGCCATTCTTTCGTTCGTTTGTGTTGTATGCTTGTTGTTCAGTAGTCTTTTCCTTGTGGGATTGGCTGGTGAAGCAACTCTTATCTGGATGTTCGGTAGATCGTAGCGTCATTTGTAGAAAGAAAATAGAGGATGAGTTTACAAAAAGTTACCATAGAGTGGACAGATAATGGCATAAGCTCCGCAAAGAAAATCCCATTCGTTGCTTTGCTGAAATGTTTGTTACATACTTTGTTCATATACTATTATACCGTATGCTCGAACAAAAGAAAATAGTAGTACGAGTTAGTAAATTAACTATTAGGAGCACAGAACCATTTTCCTTTGTAGTAATATACATATAATGTTTTAGCTAATATATTACTCGATCCGATCCAAAAAAAGTGTCGTGGCTTTAGTTTAAAATTTGAGCTAAAGCTGAACTAAAGCCACAACACTTTTTTTTTTGGATTGGATGGAGTAGTTCAGAAACTGCTGGTCGAAGTTGCTTACAGGGGAGCTTTGTTTTGGCACGCTCACATGATCATGTCAGAAAATGGCCAAGTTTGTTTTGTAAATTTTCAAAGGAACATAGAAACAACGGTCACGCCTGTAGCCTTTTAACATCATGTGTACTTGCAAAGCTTTGCCCACAAGCCAACAAGCGTTTTGACCATTTCTGCTTCCAGCCTTGGATTGGTAACTCTGGCATGGCGCCTGCTTCGTGGTGGTGCTGTCATGAACTCTCCTCCCTTCGCCTTTCACATTCATCTTACCTCGCGCTTCTCTGCTCAAAGTTGGCATCTTGTTAACACTTGTAATGGCGATCATCGCTCGGAATTCTTTGACCGCCTGGGGTCCGCATGGGTGATTTCAGCTTTTACAGAACGGAGTAAACATGAACATGCTTGAGGAAACTTACATGAATGAACATCTTCAACAATGTGGTTGGTGCCTTGGGCCTAATTTAAATGCCCATCTTGGCCCGGGTCTACGGCCCAGTTCTTTTGACAGAATCCGACCCCTACCTAGCTTCTCCCAGAATCTTTGAACCCCATTTATTTTACAATCCTATTAAATTAGACCATAACTAGATAGGATTGTAAAACAAATGAGGCTCAAAGATTCTGGAAGAAGTTGGGTAGGGGTCGGATTCTGGGAGAATCCCCAGATTCTGGCAAAAAAATGGGCCTACATTCAACTCAAAGCGCAACAAGAGCCCCTTCAGAGCAATTGGACCGGGTTTTTTCTTCGGCCCACAGAACCCCCTCTTTTTTTTGAGGGGGGAGTACCGGACCCCCTCTTTCCTTAATACCATTCCAAAAACCCTTTCCCGCTACATCTCCGAGCATTGCCCATCATGGTCTCTATCAACATGATAATTCCAAAACCCAGATCTGTTGCTTTAAAATCTTTTGGAGTTTCACCCTAGTTTCATGGAGTTTGTTCAACATGCATGGAACATCCTATGCCATTTTGCGGATAGTGTTGGACTTATCTCCTCTAAATTTGACAGTAAGAGAAAATCCTTGAGGAATTGGAGTAAAACGATTATCCCTCCTTTCCCTTCTTATCAACAACCAAATTGTTTTCCCTCCTTGCTCTCTATGGAGCTTGGGTTCCATCCATTCGGCAACGAAATCGACCAACACGTGGGATTTAATAGCCCAACTTGGTCGATACAGGATTTTGAAAGGGAGGAGCTCGACGACCCATTTTGCGATCCTGCTGGTGGCATCATGATTATTGATGATGTCATTCAACAGTACTTCCGAGGCTACGATTATTGAGCACTCCTGAAAGTAGTGCCTAAGTTTCCGAGAAGCCATAAAGACTGCATATGCTATTTTCTGGTAATGTGGATACCTCGTTTTACATGGGCTAAGCACCTCGGAAACATAGTAAACCGGTCTTTGCACCTTTAGCTTCTGGCCATCCATGTCTCGGTTAACGACCGGAACTGCGCTGACCACTTGGCTGGTTGCTGAGGTGTACAACAACATTGGTTCACCAGGGTAGGGGGCTGCTAGGCCGGATTGGTGGCTACTAGTGTTTAGTTTTCTTCCAGAGCCGCGCTGGCCTCGACAGTCTTGAAGCCCCAGATCTGTCTAAGCAACCGGTAAAGGGGGAGTGCCTTTTCACTGAGGTGTGAAATGAACCGGCTCAGGGAGGTGACACATCCTACCAGCTTCTGGATATCCTTGAGCTCAGTGGGTGTTTTCGGTCGCGCTAGTGCCTTGATCTTATCCAGGTTCGCCTCGATTCCTTGATGGGAGACAATGAAGTTGAGCAACTTCCCGGGCGGAACGCGGAAGGCGCATTTTTACGGATTGAGCTTGATGTTGTATGCTCGGAGGTTTTTGAACGTTTCCCGTAGATCATCGATGAGTGTGCTTGACTGACTGGTTTTAACAACCACGTCGTCCACATAGGCTTCGTCTGTCTTGCTAATCTATGGCTATAGGCATGTTTGTATAATCCGCTGGTAGGTTGAGCCAACATTCTTGAGCCCGAAGAGCATTGTGTTAAAGAAGAACGGACCATAGGGAGTTATAAATGCGGTGGCCTCCTGGTAGGATTCCTTCATCTTTATTTGATGATAGCCCGAGTATGCATCGAGAAAGCACAAGAGGTCATGCCCAGCTGTAGTGTCGATGATCTAGTCGATTCATGGCAATGGGAAGGGGTCCTTTGGGCAAGCCTTGTTGACGCACATGCGCCGGGATTTGTCCTTCTTAGGTACCATGACAAGGTTTGCTAACCAGTCTGAATACTTTATTTCTCGGATGAATCCGGCCTCTAGTAATTTGGCCAGTTCCTTTCCCATTGATTGCCTCTTTGGTTCAGAGAACCTTCGAAGTGCCGGCTTAACTGGTTTGAAACTCTCAATGATATTTGGGCTGTGCCCTGCAAGGTTTCTTGGGATGCCTGGCATATCAGAAGGGTGTCAGGCAAAGATGTCCCGATTCTCGTGAAGAAAACCACACAATGCTTTGTCCAGCGGAGCATCCAGGTGAGTTCCGATGAGGCCGTTTTAGAGGGATCCTCGAGGTGAACTCGAAATTTGACAATTTCATCGGCTGGTTTAAATGACGTTGATTTTGATCATTTGTTGAGGACAACATCATCCTTGTCGACGGTTTCTCATTGCTCGGATAATTCCTCGACAGTTAAGGCCTCAAATTCTACTTCTAGAGCCAAAGTTGTGGTCTTGTCCTTGGCTTTGAGTAATCAGTCTGGGTTGCTATTTAATGTAATCACGTCGTTGGGTCCAAATATTTTTAGCTTCATGTATGCCTAATGAGGCATGGCGTGAAACTTAGTGAACGCAGATCGCCCGAGCAACGCGTGGTAGCCACTCCGAAATGGGACTATGTGAAGATTTAACTCCTCGGCCCGGTAATTGTCGGGTGTCCCGAACACCACGTACAATGTGACTTACCAAATGCACCGTGCTCTTTTCCTAGGACAATACCTTTAAAGGTGGTCTTGCTCGGCTGGATACAGGATCTGTCAAACTGCATTTTTTGCAAAGTATCCTCGTAGACGAGGTTGAGGCAACTGCCTCCGTCCATTAGAACTTTGGGCAATCAATAGTCATCAATTATAGGGTCGAGGACGAGAGCCGCGACTCCTCGGTTGTGGACTCCTATCAGTTGGTCTTGATGACCAAAGGTGATCAGAATGCCCGACCATCTGTTGGCCGATGTCGTCGTACAGTCAACATGATATGACAGATCTCTCGAAGTGCTCTTTTTTGTTGATTCCATGAGGAGTGGATCACATAAATCATGAGGACGTTCTTGGCTGAGGGCAGGTGGTGCCCTTGATTATGGTTGGTCGCTGCACCTTGGCTTATCAAATTGCTAGGGTTGTCCAGGAACTCTATTCCTCCTTTCGCTACCTACCTTATGATCCAACAACTTCTGAGCTTGTGGGTTCTGGTTTATCCGAGGAAGTGGAGTAGATTGCACAAGGTTCGTAAAGTATTGTGTCCAACAGCGATTTGGATCTGCCGCTTGATCGATCTTTCTTCCATGAAGATTGAACATCATGTTTATCGGAGCTAGCATGCTTGGATTGCCAATTACGATGTGGACACATGCCCCCTTCCCTTACCTCGGGTTGCTCCAGGCTAGGGTTTTGGTGCCATTGATTGGCTAGCCATGCGTCCTTGGTGTCTACTATGCAACTTTATTCTTGTAGACTTTGTTGGGCCTCCAAGCGCAGAGTTTTGTAGGGCATCAACAAATTTCCCTCAAGTGGATGACCTAGATGGGTCTAGAGGGGGGGGGGGAGTGATTGGACCCTTAACAAGTAAAATGGCAGTTTTAAATTTCTTCAAGTTAAGGTGGAGTTTAGCACATATTAAAGGGCATCCAATACATCTCAAGCAATCATGACAAGAGTATAGGCAGCGGAAAGAGTAAAGCATGCAAGTTTCAATAATGCAAAGGGATGGGATTGGAGTGTGCAAACGCAATGGAGACGCGGAGAATTTTTGGCGTGGTTCTGATAGGTGGTGCTATCGTATGTCCACGTAGATGGAGACTTCAACCTACGAAAGGTAACGGCTACACGAGTCCACAGAAGGCTGCACCCACGAAGGGTCCGTGGAGATGCAACCTTGTCTATCCCACCATGGTCATCGTCCACGAAGGACTTGCCTCACTCGGGTAGATCTTCATGAAGTAGGCGATCTCCTTGCCCTTACAAACTTCTTGGTTCAAATCCACATCACGACGAAGGCTCCCAAGAGACACCTAACCAATCTAGGAGACACCACTCTCCAAAAGGTAATAGACAGTGTGTTGATGATGAACTCCTTGCTCTTGTGCTTCAAATGATAGTCTCCCCAACACTCAACTCTCTATCACAGATTTGGCTATGGTGGAAGAGGGACTTGAGTGGAAAGCAACTCGGGGAAGACTAGACATCAAGGTTCAAATGGTTGGAATGGAATCTCTTGATCTCAACACATGAGTCACATTGGTCCCACCGAGTTGTTCCAGTCGGTCGCACTGAGATTCCGAACATTCATATTTTTGAACAGATTGGTGCCATCGAGTTTACTAATCAATGCCACCAAGATGAGTCAAAAGTGTGTAACGGTTGGATTTTGTGTGGAGGCTATATATACCCCTCCACCCCTTCTTCCTCAATGAGGAGATCCATCAGAACGTGCCTATACTTCCACCATTCATTTTTTGAGAAAGAACCACCTGCTAGGACTTAGGGCAAACTTCATCTCGGTGGCGCCGATTGCATCAACTTGGTGAGACTAAAGTGAGGCAATAAGCAACAGAGAATCCGTCAAGCCAACTTGGTAAGACCGATTGCATCAACTTGGTGAGACTGAAGTGAATGCAATAGATCACAAAGCGCTAGCAAGGCCATCTCTGTTGGACCAAGATCTGTATCGGTGTGACCAAATCGTTAGGGTTTCTGGCAGTGGCTATGTCAAATGAACTGGGTGGCTCTGGGTAGAAAGTATCAGTGGGGCCGAGTTTGGAATTAGGGTTTGGACATATTTGGATGGAGAAAGTGGTTGAGGGTTTTGGAGCAATATCACTAAGCACTTTGAGCAAGTAGACCATTAAGAAATGCCTCATCCCCTTTTAGTAGTATTGGCTTTCCTATGGACTCAATGTGATCTTGGATCACTTAAATAGAAATGAAGAGTCTTGAGATTTTGCCAATCTTTGATCACTTAAGTAGTATTGGCTTTTAGTTGTATTGGCTTTCCCCTTTTAGTAGTATTGGCTTCTCATTTGGACGGGGTTCCACATCCACTTTTCCTTGCCACTCCACTGTTGAACTTGTCTGAAATATACTAAATAAAACCATTTGTCCAACAAAAGACATGTTGACATTAATTACCAAAATCACCTAGGGAGCACTTGTGCTTTCAGAGGTGTAGGATGAAGATGGTTCTCTCTCAAGCAACCCTGCAATCAAACACAAGAAATATCTTGTGTCCCCAACACACCCAATACAATTTTCAATTGTATAGGTGCACTAGTTTTGTGAATAGAGGGTGATATATGTGTAATATGGATGGTAGATATATATTTCTATAATCCGAATAAATAAAAATAGCAACAAGGTATAGGGTTCATACTTTCACTAGTGCAATCTCTCAACATTATTAACATAATTGAACATCATGATAATCCTGCAAAGTGCAGCAAAGAATCACTACAAAGTTTCTATTATAACAGAGAAAGTATGATGAAATTGCGTAGGTAAAAAACCACCTCAAAGTTGTCTTTCCTATCAATCTATTGAACCACCCCAAAGTGTCATGGGTAGTTTCATTCAACCTTTATGCCTAGATTACCCCACTATCACCATGGGTACCTGCAAGTTAACTACTAGACATGCATCATGTGATCTCAAATCCAAAATATTCAATCCAACATAAAGAAACTTCAACGAGCAAGACTTAATTCACCATAAAAAATAGAGGGAGATGAACATCATAGGATCCAACTTTATTAATCAAGCTCATGATACAATCAAGATCGGAATCCATCAAGAACATGGGAGAGACGGATCAAACACATAGCTACTAGTACATAACCTTGTTGAAAATATGCCCTAGAGGTAATAACATTGTCTTCTATGTTCATAATTAAGAGTTTATATTCTATGCTATAACTGCCATGATCCTGGAATATGCGATTCAGTGGAAAACTCATATGCACGTGTGGAATGATAAACGGTAAAATAAGATTTCTAGTCTCACCTCTAAGACTAGCTCAAGTGTTGTTTGTGAACATGCTTTTTGGTTCCTGAGATATTACGAAGTGTAATGATAGTCTCAAAACAACATTGAGAGTATGATGTTAGAAGAACGATCATAATGAATCGACCCAAACTTGTTTGTTATACTTTGATATAATATTGTCAAAAGTCAATTTTTATAAAATAGAGTGTTAACGTGTGATTTATTTCCTTAGACCATGAGAGTATCATAGTCAATTCTTACCGTATGATGAACTTTGGGGTTGCTCAAATGTCATCTCTAACTAGGTGATCATAACGACAACTTACAGGTTCATCGAATAGTTCGACAAGGGACTAGATAGCTCGAGAGTGGAATTTGCTCCTTCGACGGTGGAGAGATATTCTTAGGGCCCTCTCCGTGTGAAGGCATCCATCATCGTTTGATTAGACACATGTGACAATGTCACAGGGTTCCTGGACACGTCAACAAGAAAGAAGAACAGAACCGGTAACGAGGAGACCGATATAGTGAGCATGTGCATGACTCAAGAGGATACCGACATATCTCATCTTTGGTTTTGTAAACATCATGAAGCAAAGGGAACATCACATGATGAACAAAGGTTCACTTGAATGTCATTCATGTAATCATAAGGTTCGATATGGGCGTCCACGGTTCGCTATCGGTCATTGAACGAAGGAGTTTCGTTCATGTCTATGATTTACTGAACCTAGAGGGTCACAAGCTTAAGGTAATCACGATCTGCTGAGTGTTCATAGGACGAGAGTATCAAGGATTTATTTGTGTAATTGTTTCATTAATATTCGGAATAGTTCCGAGAGGAATGGAAGCGTTTCGGGGTCACCGGAAGGGTTTTAGAGTTTATTGGCAATACCGGGTATTACCAGTAAATAATATATAGGTGGAAAATGTTTGCAGTGATGTTAAATTGATAATAAAAGTCTCTAGTAATTGTTAGGAGGCTTTTATATTTAATTTAATATCAATGAGCCTTAAAAGGCCAAGTAGTGGAAAGAGAATTGGGCCACAAGGGCACAATAGGGGTGGCGCCTCCCTCTCCATGGATAGGAGGGAGGGGGAATCCCCCTCCTCTTGGACGGACAAGGAGAGAGGATTCCTTCCCTCCTTGTGGCGCCCCTCCTTTGCCCCTTCAACCTATATATACTAGAGGTTTTGGCCACAATTGGGACACAAGTTTTGGAGCCTCCTCTAGTTCATCTAGTTCTAGTTCTAGTTGATCCTAATTAATCTAATTAGAACTAGACCTAGTTCCTCTAATACTTAAAATTAGAAGCTCGGTGTGGTTCTATTCTCCTCCCTCTAATTCTCCTATGATGATTAGCTCTCGACGAAGCGTTGTCAGATTGTGAAGACCGTACGCTTGCAACCAACACTACTGCAAGATGCTACTAAGGCGACACTACGATCAGAGACCCTTCGAGAAAACTGTGTGCGATGCAATAATCGCAAATGGTGGTGTAAAAAACCCATCAAAAATGTGTAAAACATTTGCGATGGTGGACACATCAAACACAGTTCAGATTTTACTTGCGTGTGCGATGCTGGGCATACGGTTGATCCAACATAACTGTTTGCGACGAGGAAGAACAACAGAAACGGGAAGCCATATCAATGTGTGTGTGATATCCGGCATACAGTTCGCTCTCATGAACGGTGTGCTATTAGGGAATGCAACAGAAAGGGTCAGCCAGATGAAGGTGTGTGTGATATAAAGCATACGGTTCACTCGGACAAACTATTTTTGATTAGGCAAGAGAACGGAAACAGTTCATCTTAACAAGATGTGTGTGATATGCGGCATTTGCGATCAGCCAAAAGAACACAAACGATTCGTGTAAACCAGATGTGTGTGATACGCAGCAAACAACCCACTCGGGTGAACTGTGTGCGATGAGAAATTATAACACAGACGGTTACTATAGTAAGTTCGTGTGTGATTCTGTTCATACAAAAAACTTTAAAAAATGCATACTAGTTGCCGCGTATAAACAATTATCAAAAAGTAACGAGATAGACCTTCTTCAAGCCAATCAACATGTGTTCAAAAAACAAGAAATGTATAAAATTACAAAACAAAGACCTTGATAGACCTTGCTGTTGTAGATCCCTCTTTGCAGCCTTTATTGCGCAACACAATGGAAATGGTTCAACTAAGCAATATGTGTGTGATATGCGGCAAACAGGTCCGTGGTCAGAAATGTGTGTGAAAGGATCGAGAAGAGGTGTCTAGAGGGGGGGGGGTGAATAGACCCTCAACACACAAAGTTGGCAGTTTTTAAGTTTTCAAAGTTTAGATGGAGTTTAAGCACAACTTTAACCATTCACAATACATATCAAGCAAGCATGCAGAGAGTATATGGGCAGCGGAAAGTAAAGCATGCAACTTGCAAGGAAGTAAAGGGATGGGATTGGAGTATGCAAACGCAATTGGAGACATGGATGTTTTTGGCGTGGTTTCGATAGGTGGTGCTATCGTACATCCACGTTGATGGAGACTTCAACCCACGAAGGGTAACGGTTGCGCGAGTCCATGGAGGGCTCTACCCACGAAGGGTCCACGAAGAAGCAACCTTGTCTATTCCACCATGGCCATCGCCCACGAAGGACTTGCCTCACTAGGGTAGATCTCACGAAGTAGGCGATCTCCTTGCCCTTACAAACTCCTTGGTTCAACTCCACAATCTTGTCGGAGGCTCCTAAGTGACAGCTAACCAATCTAGGAGACACCACTCTCCAAAAGGTAATAGATGGTGTGTTGATGATTAACTCCTTGCTCTTGTGCTTCAAATTATAGTCTCCCCAACACTCAACTTTCTCTCATAGGATTGGATTTGGTGGAAAGATGATTTGAGTGGAAAGCAACTTGGGGAAGGCTAGAGATCAAGATTCATATGGTTGGATTGGAATATCTTGGCCTCAACACATGAGTAGGTGGTTCTCTCTCAGAAAATGAATGTTGGAAGTGTAGGCACGTTCTGACGACTTTCCTCCTAATGAGGAGTGGGTGGAGGGGTATATATAGCCTCCACACAAAATCTAACCGTTACACACAATTCACCAAACTCGGTGGTACCGAATCAGAAAACTCGGTCGAACCGATTTAGTTCGTAATGTGACCATTAGGCATTTAGTGGGACCGATATGATCAACTCGGTGGAACCGATGTGCAAGGGTTAGGGTAAAACCTCATCTCGGTTTGATCAATTAAACAACTCGGTGGGACCGATTTGGTAATAAGCAAAACAGAGAGTCAGTCAGGCAAACTCGGTGTGACCGATTACATACTTTTGGTGAGACCGAAAATATTGCAATAGACAACAGGGAGTTTGCAAGCCCATCTCGGTGAGACCGAGATCCCATCGGTTAGACCAAAGTGACTAGGGTTTCTGGCAGTGGCTATGTCAAATGAACTCGATGGTGCCGGATGGATCAAATTGGTGGGGCCGAGTTTGACTTTTGGTTTGGGACATATGTAGATATGAGAAAGTGGTTGAGGGCCTTGGAGCATATCACTAAGCACTTTGAGCAAGCAAGCCATTAAACAACACCTCATCCCCTTTTAATAGTATTGGCTTTCCTATAGACTCAATGTGATCTTGGATCACTGAAATAGAAAATGTAGAGTCCTGAGCTTTGAGCTTGAGCCAATCCTTTGTCCTTAGCATCTTGAAGGGGTTCCACATCCTCTTGTCCATGCCACTCCACTGTTGGATTTATCTGAAATACACTAGATAAAAGTATTAGCCCAACAAGAGATATGTTGACATTAATTACCAAAATCACCCAGGGAGCACTTGTGCTCTTAATCTCCCCCTTTTTGGTAATGGATGACAACATACATCAAAGCTTTAGATAAAGATATAGAGAAAAGCAAGTAAAGCTTTGGAAGGACGTGTAACATGCATAGGCTCCCCCTACATGTATGCAATCATGCAACTATGGAACATAAGATCATGTGAGTGCATAATCATGATAGAGCAAGCAACGTGTTACATGTATCTTGGCTATATGCATCAGAGTAAATGGTGTGAATATGAGAAAGTACCTTCATGCTCATGAGTCCTTTTTGCAAACAATATGTACATCAACAAGAGATCCTCATGTACATGAATGTGATGCATATACTTACCTTGTGGTATTGAGCTAGCTTTGGAAGAGATGAACCTGAGTAAACAAGGTTAGACAACACAGAAACATCTACGAAACAGAGCAAGGGCAGTAAACCACAAGAGTACCAAGATTTGGGATAACATGTAGAGTGAGTACTAGGTACTCGAGTGTAGACATGTCCCCAAAGGTAAAGATATGCAATAAAATCTAATATTTCCTTCCCTTAGATGTCTTGCTCCCCCTGAATCTTATATGGGATATTGGGAGAAGATAGGGAATAGAAAATCAGAGCAACGTAAACATAGAAACAACATGAATATGTCTTTCCCCTCTAAAGACATGTAAATTCTCTCCTCTTTGAATACCAAGCATCTGGGGCTTTCTTTGAAAAGAATATCTCTCTCCCCCTATAGAAGTGATTAAGCTTTGATGTGATCTCTCTCTCCCCCTTTGTCATCAATGTCCAAGAAGGATTCTTCTGGATGTGATGCAAATAGGGTTGGTCCTTGAGTCATAGAGCGAAGCAGCATATTGTAGAGGATAAGAATCATCGAGTGGAGCTAGAACAAAAGTGCAGGATGCAAGTGACAAAGTGTTTTCTCAGCATTGAAATCGGCTACACCGAGTTGATTCCTTCGGTGGCACCGAAAAGTTTCGGTTCGACCGAAAGAGGCAACTCGGTTTGTCCGAGTTCATCACAGAGAAAATGTCACTAGTCACCTCAGCTCTCTACGCGAATAAGATCTTACAAGTATTTGCAAGGAATTAACTGAAGAATTTGCAAAGAATTTGACGCAGAGAAATGCAGAATAGAAATAAAAGAGAAGAAATCTAGATGAAGATTTTTTTGAAAAGAGAACAAATATGCATGAGACAAATGCGAGAACAAGGAAAGACACTAGAGAACTTCATCTAGAATTGGTCGGCGACAAATTCACCTATGTTAGAGTATATTGACTTAGGAGTCAAGTGAAGACACCTGATCATAGGTCATACTCATCGTTTAAGCTCAAAATGGGGTGGCCATTTTTCATTTAAGCACTTTGATGTATTCTCATCTTGTTGAGCTGCTTCGACCCATGACTTGGGGTAAAGGTTCTCTAAGATGGAATAACATACCTTGGGTGGTGGTGTTGATCTTGATCATGTAGTTGAACTTGTGTGGGATGCTCAATGTTGATGTAGTTCATTTGGAGCACCACTTGTAACTGGAGTTCACCTACCTACATGGATTAGATTTGCAAGGAAGAGCACTTGTGTATCCAAAATGACAATCATGAAGTTTGACTTAGGAATTTGTCAAAGGATATATTTGAAGGGTTTCATGCTTCCTTGTCTTCAACCACCGTAAAGTAGAGACTTGGTGATGTAGAGATTGCTCAAGATGTGAGTGAGTTGTAATCTCATAGACTTAGATTCATCCAAGTACCTACAAGAGTTAGATGACATGCAAGGGTGCAAATATATCCAAGATATGTGATTATCATCACAAGAGAAATATCAAGGATTAGTCATAGGCTCATGTCTTGCATGCATCCAAATGGAGTTTCTACTCCAAGTTTGAAGCATCAATGATGTTCAATTCACCTCTCAACCTGCAAAACACTTTCTCATCAAGTGGTTTAGTGAATATATCTGCCAGTTACTTGTCGGTGTGAACATGCTTAAGGTTAATATCACTCTTAGCAACATGATCTCGAATGAAATGATGACAAACTTGAATGTGCTTAGTTCGAGAGTGTTGCACGGGATTGTGAGCAATCTTAATAGCACATTCATTGTCACAAAGCAAAGGAACATGTTTCTGTTGGGTTCTACGGTAGGGTGCGTCAACTGCAAATTAAAATTTCCTACACGCAGAACAACCAAGAACATGCTACGGGAGATGGATCACAGATCGTTACCACTAGATGCGCACTGCCGTGCATCGGAAGTAGAGTTGAGGCAGCGCGTTCCTTGAGTCGGCTCGTGTTCCCGGAGTCGTCTCCTCCTTGCCGGTCTCCCACATAGCCGATCGGATCCCGCGAACAGGTTCACCTGAGCGGCACAAGTGCACCGCCTCTAACAGTATCCGCACGTGCAGGAGGAACATCGTGCGGCGTACTACTAGGTCCGATCACACAACCGGCGGCGAGTGGAGGTGGCTATTTGCAACACATGCAAACCCTAGTCGCAACGCCAAAGCCATCAACCACATGAGTGTGCCGCACCTCCACTTTATATAGGCGTCAATCGCGGGCTCAACACTTGGGCCTCGCACGGACCCTAAAGCCCACAAGTCTCGGCCACAATCCGAATACAGCTCGGATCACATCCGACCAGTGTCCTCGGATCCGACCTCGTAGGTTCCTTCCCTTCAGCGCGCGACCCCTTAGGTTCAAGTCGGCTTGGTTGCAGTTCGGATCACCTCTGAACTGCACGGTTGGTAGCGGCCTCTAGCAAGGCATGCTGAACACGAAGCAGACCATGAAGCTGGTTAGGCAAACCTGTACATCATATCACACTTCTGTTCCCTTCGCCACACGATATATGTTGTCTGGCTCAAGGCGAGACTGTCATCCCTGTGCTAGCCCGACCTCTTTCTCGTCCTAGTGACACTGACCACTATTCGGATTATCTCATAATCCTTGTCGCATGGCCATGCTTGTCTTGGTCGGATCACACGAGGGGCCCAGAGTATATCTCTCCTGATCGGAGGGGCAAATCCCATCTTTCTCGACCACGTCTCGCAGCATGGGTCTGGACAAGCCCGAAACCTACCTTTGTAACTAACCAGTCATGGAGTAGCATTTGGTCGGCCCAAAGCAGGTCTGTCACCATCCCGAGTACATGCGTCAGCTCAGGTCTTAGGACATAGAACGTATGTTGTACTAGAGACTCACAGATGACATATCGTTGCGTCTCATAGTTGGGTCTGTCCGACTCGGACCTTATCTCAACTCAGATACGACTATGTCGAATCCGACCAGATCCTTTCGAGTCCATATTAGCCGGTTAGCATCCAATGCTTCATGGCTAGTGAGACCAAGCCATCAACCGTGTCATATGCTAGTCTAGTCGGCTGCGCGTCCACACAACCCTTTCGACTAGGGACCTTTTAGGACAGTCATCATACAATGCATAGTCCCACAAACAAGTCACGTACTTGCTGATACACATCATTGATAATGTCCAAGGACTATCTTTATTCATAAACACATAGGAAATATCATCATACATGATTGCCTCTAGGGCATATCTCCAACAGTTTCACATATATCCCATAATCTTTAAGAGTTTGGGTCATCCAAAGTAATTGAGCACAACATGAACCAGCGGCAATGTATTCCGCTTCGGCGGTGGATAACGATACCGAGTTTTGTTTCTTGGAGGACCAAGACACAAGAGATCTACCAAGAAATTGACAAGTACCCGAAGTGGACTTTCTATCAACCTTGTCTCCGGCATAGTCCGAATCGGAGTAGCCAACAAGATCAAAAGAAGACCTCTTAGGATACCAAATGCCAAAATTTGGTGTATGTATCAGGTATCTCACTATCCTTTTCACAGCCTTAAGATGACACTCTTTAGGGGCCGCTTGATATCGTGCACACATCCACACACTTAGCATAATATCAGGACGAGAGGCACATAGATATAATAATAAACCAATCATAGAGCGGTAAACTTTTTGATGAACGGGTTCACCATCTTTAGTCAAGTCAAGATGTCCACTAGTAGGCATGGGTGTACTCATACCTTTGCATTATTTCGTATTGAACTTCTTGAACAAGTCCTTGGTATACTTCGTTTGAGAGACAAAGGTACCTTCCTTAGTTTGCTTGATTTGCAAACCAAGAAAGAACTTGAGTTCACTCATCATAGACATCTCAAACTTCTCCGACATAAGCTTCCCAAACTTCTCACTAAAAGAGGGTTAGTTGGTCCAAATATAATATCATCAACATAGATTTGACATACAAATAAGTCTCCATGAACCCTTTTAGTGAAAAGAGTAGAAGCAAATTTTCCAATCTCAAAGCCTTTCTCAATAAGGAACTTGGTCAAGCATTTATACCATGCTCTAGGAGCTTGTTTAAGACCATAAAGAGCTTTGTGAAGTTTGTAAACATGATTAGGTTTCTTAGGATTAACAAAACTGGGAGGTTGTTTAACATAAACTTCCTCCTCAATTTTACCATTTAGAAAAGCACTTTTAATGTCCATTTGGTATAAATTGATATCATGGTGATTAGCATAAGCAAGTAAGATGCGGATGGACTCAAGTCTAGCAACGGGGGCATATGTCTCACCATAGTCCATACCTTCGACTTGAGTGTAGCCTTGGGCGACGAGACGTGCTTTGTTGCGAACTACTTGTCCATCTTCATCTTGCTTGTTGTGAAACACCCATTTGGTACCGATGATGTTATGGTTGTCGGGCTTCTCGACCAATGTCCACACTTGGTTTCTCTCAAAGTTGTCTAGTTCTTCATGCATGGCATTTGTCCAATCCGGATCTTCCAATGCTTCTTCAACCTTCATGGGTTCAATGCTAGAGATGAATGAATAATGTTCACACAAGTTAGCCAAACGAGATTTAGAGTGAGTGATTCTCTCGGTTTGGATATCATTGTAGATTTGCTCGACGGGATGGTATCTAGCAACTCTTGCTCAAACTCATGAGAGCTTTTCCTTTGATTGGGGTGGAACATCTTCTTCATCATCTCGTTCTTCTTCTTGGCCTTCTTCATTGTTGACGTTGTCATTCTCTTGTCATGGTGGAGGAGGTTAATGTGGTTCATCTTGGTGTACTTCCTCGTTTTCTTCATCTTGGTGTGTCCCACTTGTGGATGCCTCCATATCAACTCTTGGTTCACCTTGTCATGAGGTAGAGGCTTCCACTTGGACGGACGAGGTACTCTCCTTCACCTCCGTTGGACGGACCTTGCCAATAGACAAGTCTTGGATTGCATCTGAAGGATCTTTATCTCCTACATCAATTGGCAATTGCTCTACTTGCGAGCTGTTAGATTCATCAAACTTCACATCTACCGTCTCTTCAACCTTTCGGGTGAAATTGTTGTAGACACGGTAAGTGTGAGAGTTTGAGCCATAACCAAGTAGGAAACCTTCATGAAATTTAGGAGAAAATTTAGAACGACGATGCTTATCAAGAATGTAGCACTTGGAGCGAATACTCGAAAGTATCCAACTTGGGGTTTGTTACCGGTGAGGAGCTCGTATGCCATCTTGCCGAGTAGCTTGTGAAGATACAAGCGATTTGTCGCATGACAAGCTGTCTCAACCGCTTCCACCCAAAAGTGCTTTGCCGTCTTGTACTCATCAAGCATCATTCTTTCCATTTCGATGAGCGTCCGGTTCTTCCTCTCAACAACTCCATTTTGTTGAGGTGTGTACGTAGCCGAGAACTCATGTGAAATCCCTTCTTCGTCAAGAAAGGTGTCCACATTAGCATTCTTGAACTCCGTTCCGTTGTCGCTGCGAACCTTCTTGATCTTCACTTCAAATTGATTTTGGGCCTTCCTACCGAAGATTTTGAAGATCTTTTGGACCTGCGATTTATCATCGAGAAAGAACACCCACATAAATCTTGAAAAATCATCAACTATAACTAGACCAAATGAGTTTCCACCGAGACTTTTGTAAGCGTTGGGAAAGATCCATGTGAAGTAGCTCGAGCGGTCTCCTTGTGGTCATGATGTTCTTCACGGGGTGGCTTCCTCCAACCTGTTTTCCTGCTTGGTAAGCGTTGCAAAGTCTATCCTTATCAAATATGACATCTTTAACATCAAGGATATGATCACCTTTAATAAGCTTGTCAAGGTTTCGCATGCCCACATGACCTAACCGTCTATGCCACAACCAGCCTTTAGAAGATTTAGCAATTAAGCAAGTTCTAGGTTGAGCCTTTTTTGTGAAATCAACAATGGATAGATCACCTTTTCGTATACTGGTAAAGACCATTTTATGATTATCTCTAAGAAACACTTGGCAATCTACTCTGTTAAATAGGACATTGAAACCAAAGTCAGCTAGTCTAGAAACAGAAAGTAGATTATATCCAAGAGATTCAATGCGCATGACATTTTGTATGGAGCTATCATGTGAGATGGCCACCTTACCGAGGCCAACCACCTTACCCTTTGAGTTATCACCAAAAGTGACATACTTTCGAGGGCCGTCGTTTTCAGCAAGCTCACGAAACATATCTTTATCTCCTGTCATGTGATCGGTACATCCACTATCAAGGACCCATTCCTTTCCTCCTGCCATGTATCCTCGAAGATTTTCCATAAGACCAAAGTGTCTCATTGCATCATCAAGATCATAGTCACTATCATCATCCTCATCATAGTATCCATGTTCAACATCGTCATGTGGTGGATCAATTCCTAGAGAGGGTGATTCATTAGATAAATGATTTTGACAATGATCTTCTTTATAAATTCTAATAGCTTCGGAAATAATATTGCTAATAATTCCAACATCTCCTTTGGCATGCATAAGATTTGTAAGCTCAAATAGACAATCACTAAACTTAGGATTATTGGAATTCATCTTACTCAAGGCAATAGACTTATGAAGAATCTCATCTAGATTTTGCAAGGAATAATTTGGAAATCGTTCCTCAAGAAATCTCCACATAGTGCAGGCACACTTGAGAGTAGGCAAGCAACCAATCAAGTTTCTAGGCAAACCTCTAGTGATAAGATTAACAGTTCTAAGATTGCGAATCATGTCAATTGACTCATCAAGGGCAGGATGCATAGGATCAACATGAGGTGCACAAGGGCTAGTAATGTACTTGTTCAAATGATATTCATTGAAAATCACAAGCATCTCATTTTTCCACTCATGAAAGTACTCTCCATCAAGTATAGGCACTCTATGTCTAAGACTCTCCAAAGTAGACTCATCCATCTTCCTCCAATG
This sequence comes from Triticum dicoccoides, assembly GCF_002162155.2. Classification (NCBI taxonomy): domain Eukaryota; kingdom Viridiplantae; phylum Streptophyta; class Magnoliopsida; order Poales; family Poaceae; genus Triticum; species Triticum dicoccoides. The sequence continues at coordinate 382,485,295 of NC_041393.1, read as the reverse complement.
GTGTTCAAACCAAAGCAATGGAGACCAAAGCTTGGATACCAATTGAAAGGATCGAGAAGAGGTGTCTAGAGGGGGGTGAATAGACCCTTAACACACAAAGTTGGCAGTTTTTAAGTTTTTCAAGTTTAGATGGAGTTTAAGCACAAGTTTAACCATTCACAATACATATCAAGCAATCATTCAAAGAGTATATGGGCAGCGGAAAGTAAAGCATGCAACTTGCAAGAAAGTAAAGGGATGGGATTGGAGTATGCAAACGCAATTGGAGACACAGATGTTTTTGGCGTGGTTCCGATAGGTGGTGCTATCGTGCATCCACGTTGATGGAGACTTCAACCAACAAAGGGTAACGGTTGCGCGAGTCCACAGAGGGCTCCACCCACGAAGGGTCCACAAAGAAGCAACCTTGACTATCCCATCATGGCCATCGCCCACGAAGGACTTGCCCCACTAGGGCAGATCTTCATGAAGTAGGCGATCTCCTTGCCCTTACAAACTCCTTGGTTCAACTCCACAATCTAGTTGGAGGCTCCCAAGTGACACCTAACCAATCTAGGAGACACCACTCTCCAAAAGGTAATAGATGGTGTGTTGATGATGAACTCCTTGCTCTTGTGTTTCAAATGATAGTTTCCCCAACACTCAACTCTCTCTCATAGGATTGGATTTGGTGGAAAGATGATTTGAGTGGAAAGTAACTTGGGGAAGGCTAGAGATCAAGATTCATATGGTTGGATTGGAATATCTTGGCCCCAACACATGAGTAGGTGGTTCTCTCTCAGAAAATGAATGTTGGAAGTGTAGGCATGTTCTGATGGCTTTCCTCCTAATGAGGAGTGGGTGGAGGGGTATATATAGCCTCCACACAAAATCTAACCGTTACACACAATTCACCAACCTCGGTGGGACCAAATCAGAAAACTCGGTCGAACCGATTTTGTTCATAATGTGTCCGTTAGGCATTTCGGTGGGACCAATATGATCAACTCGGTGGAACTGATGTGCAAGGGTTTGGGTAAAACCTTGATATGTCCATTTTGCATCATGCTTTTATGACAATATTTATTGCATTATGGGCTGTTATTTCACGTTATGTCACAATACTTATGGCTATTCTCTCTTATTTTATAAGGTTTACATGAAGAGGGAGAATGCCGGCAGCTGGAATTCTGGGCTGGAAAAGGAGCAAATATTGAAGGACTATTCTGTGCAACTCCAAAAGTCCTGAAACTCCACGGAATACCTTAAAATAAATAAAGAAAAATCATCGCCAAAGATGAAGGCCAGGGGGCCCATACCCTGCTCACGAGGGTGGGGGCGCGCCCCCTACCTCGTGGGCCCCCTGGTGGCTCTCCGACGTCCATCTTCTCCTATATGAAGTCTTTCAATGAGAAAAAAATAGAAGAGAACCTTTCGGGACGAGACTCCGCCGCCACGAGGCGGAACCTTGGCGAAACCAATCTAGGGCTCCGGCAGAGCTGTTCTGCCGGGGACACTTCCCTCCGGGAGGGGGAAATCATCACCATCATCATCACCAACGCTCCTCTCATCGGGAGAGGGCAATCTCCATCAACATTTTCACCAACACCATCTCATCTCCAAACCCTAGTTCATCTCTTGTATCCAATTCTTGTCTCCAAGTCCGGGATTGGTGCTAGTAGGTTGCTAGTAGTGTTGATTACTCCTTGTAGTTGATGCTAGTTGGTTTATTTGGTGGAAGATCATATGTTCAGATCCTTTATGCATATTATTACCCCTCTGATTATGAACATGAATATGCTTTGTGAGTAGTTACGTTTGTTCCTGAGGACAAGGGAGAAGTCTTGCTATTAGTAGTCATGTGAATTTGGTATTCGTTCGATATTTTGATAAGATGTATGTTGTCTAACCTCTAGTGGTGTTATGTGAACGTCTACTACATAACACTTCACCATTATTTGGGCCTAGAGGAAGGCATTGGGAAGTAATAAGTAGATGATGGGTTGCTAGAGTGACAGAAGCTTAAACCCTAGTTTATGTGTTGCTTCGTAAGGGGCTGATTTGGATCCATATGTTTCATGCTATGGTTAGGTTTACCTTAATACTTTTGTTGTAGTTGCGGACGCTTGCAATAGAGGTTAATCATAGGTGGGATGCTTGTCCAAGTAAGGGCAGTACCCAAGCACCGGTCCACCCACATATCAAATTATCAAAGTACCGAACGTGAATCATATGAGCGTGATGAAAACTAGCTTGACGATATTCCCATGTGTCCTCGGGAGCGCTTTTCCTATTATAAGAGTTTGTCCAGGCTTGTCCTTTGCTACAAAAAGGATTGGGCCATCTTGCTGCACTTTATTTACTTTTGTTACTTGTCGCTGGTTACAATTTATCCTATCACAAAACTATCTGTTACCACTTATTTCAGTACTTGCAGAGAATACCTTGCTGAAAACCGCTTATCATTTCCTTCTGCTCCTCGTTGGGTTCGACACTCTTACTTATCGAAAGGACTACGATAGATCCCCTATACTTGTGGGTCATCAAGACTCTTTTCTGGCGCCGTTGCCGGGGAGTGAAGCGCCTTTGGTAGGTGGAATTTGGTAAGGAAAAATTTATTTAGTGTGCTGGAATTTTCTGTCACTTGTTACTATGGAAAGTAATTGTTTGAGTGGCTTGTTCGGGGTATCTTCACCCCGTCCAGTTGAGCCCAGAGTTGCTCCTCAACCTAATGAACCTACTGAACCTATTGAAAATGAAACTCCTTTTCAGATTCGTTCGGGTATGATGGAAAAACTGCTAGCTAACACTTCTGCAGGAGATGGAACAAAGCATCCTGACGAACATCTACGCTATGTGGATGATATTTGTGGACTATTTAAGCTTGCAGGTATATCCGATGATGTTGTTAAGAAGAAGGCTTTCCCTTTATCTTTGGAGGGAGACGCATTGACATGGTATAGGCTATGTGATGATACGAGATCATGGAACTATAAAAGAGTGAAATTGGAATTTCATCAAAAGCATTACTGTCGGTGTCAAAACCGGCGGATCTCGGGTAGGGGGTCCCGAACTGTGCGTCTAGGCGGATGGTAACAGGAGACAAGGGACACGATGTTTTACCCAGGTTCGGGCCCTCTTGATGGAGGTAAAACCCTACGTCCTGCTTGATTGATATTGATGATGTGGGTATTACAAGAGTAGATCTACCATGAGATCAAGGAGGCTAAACCCTAGAAGCTAGCCTATGGTATGATTGTTGTTATTGTTGTTGTCCTACTGACTAAAACCATCCAGTTTATATAGACACCGGAGAGGGCTAGGGTTACACAGAGTCGGTTACAATGGTAGGAGATCTACATATCCGTATCGCCAAGCTTGCCCTCCACGCCAAAGAAAGTCCCATCCGGACACGGGACGAAGTCTTCAATCTTGTATCTTCATAGTCTTGGAGTCCGGCCGATGATGATAGTTTGGCTATCCGGACACCCCCTAGTCCAGGACTCCCTCAGTAGCCCCTGAACCAGGCTTCAATGACGACGAGTCCGGCGCGCATATTGTCTTCGGCATTGCAAGGCGGGTTCCTTCTCCGAATAATTTGTAGAAGATTGTGAACAGTAGGATAGTGTCCGGCTCTGCAAAATAATTTCCACATACCACCGTAGAGAGAATAATATTTACACAAGTCCAATCTGCTGACGTATTTCGTGGTGTGACGTCACACCACAACCAAGCCTTTACTCGAATCGTTTTTATTATACCGCCTCAGCGCGTTTAGCGAAGCGGTTTCCTTGGCACGTCTTGTCGAAGCATAGATCGTGCTCCCCTTATTCCGGGATTCTCATCAATACGGACGTGGGTAACCCAACCGTGCCATTGATTGTGGCGCTTGGGAGAAAAGCGAGTTTTACCAGGCCGGTGGGGACGTATAGTTTCGTCCGTCCATATATAAGGGGATAAGGATCCACCTTTTCACCTACACCTTCTTCCTCCTTTGCTTATCCATCTCCGCGCACTCGAGCTCCAGCGCCCAAGTCCGCACATCTCGCCTCGACCTCCTCCAGCCATGTCCGGAGCGGGAGGCAAATGGATGGCCTCCTCCATTACGGAGGGGCACATCGAGAGGCTGCGCGGCGCCGGATCGCGCACCGGCTCCCCAACAAGGGGCAACTCATCCCCACCCCAGGCCCCATGAGAGGGTGGTATTCCTTCCCCATTTCCTCCGCGGACTGGGCTTCCCACTTCACCCCTTTGTCCGGGGCTCATGTTCTACTACGGCCTGGATTTCCATGATCTGGCCCCGAATTTCATCCTCAACATTTCGGCGTTTATCGTCGTGTGCGAGGCCTTCCTCTGCATCCAGCCCCACTTTGGCTTGTGGCTCAAAATCTTCAATGTCAAGCCGAAGGTCATGAAGGGGAACCAAGCGGAATGCGGAGGTGCCATGGTGGGCAAGATACCCAACGTTACTTGGCTCGAGGGCGCCTTCGTGGAAACCATCAAGGGGTGGCAATCGGGGTGGTTCTACATCACCGAGCCGCGTGACCCTAAATGGGCAGCGGCCCCCGAATTCAGATCTGGCATCCCCACACAGCTCACCTCTTGGAAGGAGAGTGGCCTGACTTGGGGCAATTCGGAGGAGCTGACCAGACTCCAAGCCTGTATCCAGAAGCTGGTGGACAAGAAGCTCAAGCTTGTCAACGTCGTCCAGGTCATGCTCATCCGCCGGATCCTCCCCTACCAACAACTGGCCTTCAAACTGTGGGAGTTCAATCCGGCTCAGCACCGAACCTTGAGCGGGCTCTTCGACACTAGGTATGAAGATGCCTGGAAGGTGCTTTTTAAGGGCGCCGAGGCCCCCGCATCCGCTACCGAAGTTCACGGATTCCGATCGCAGTGTCAGGCTGACGAGGTAAATGATTTTACCCTTTACGGGATACTTGTTTTTCATAGTTTGACTCTATGCGGGATCTAAACTCCCTTTCCTTTGATAGGACTGGCTGAAGAAGGCCGAGCATACTAACTGTCCGGCCCCCTTGCCAGAAGACCCAGTGGATGCCCATCTGGCGGGGCTGCTGGTTCCGGCACCCCATGTGGTGCCGGAGAAGAAGGCCAAGAAGGAGGCCATGGGTACTTGAAAGAGTTCCCGTTTTCAGGTGTCCGATGACTCCGAGGCAGACTCCTCCCCCGAGGACGAGGAGAAGAAGAAAAGGAGGGCCTCCCCAACGAGGGAGGCCGAAGGGTCCAAGAAGGGAAGAACTCTTCCCCCGGACTGTTCTGCTAACGCCGGTGACGACGACGAGGATTGGCCTCCGAGGGCCAAGCCTCTGGTGAGATCGTAAGTATCCGGACTCCCGAATGACTTCATGATTTTTCTTTTCGCCACTTGGTGTCTTTCTAACGCCGCATACAACCCTGCAGTCCGCCCAAGGACGATCTTCCCGCTTCGTCGAGCGGGTCCTTGGGTTCGTCGGATGTGAACAACACTTCACTTCCAACCGCCTCTTCTCCCCGCGATGCTGACGACATCGAGGTGGGATCCCAGAGAGGGACCCATCCGGAGGAGGAGGACCCGGAGGTAGCACAGGGCGACCTCCCGGACTTCGTGCCGGACTCCGCACCGGAACCTGCAGTGGTTCCGGAGTCCGGCGGGCGGCCCCTTCGCAAGAAGGGCAAGACCGTGGCGCCGGCGGCCTCCGTCCAACCGGAGGCGCCGGATAACTTGCTGGAGGCGCTCAACGGCGCTTCCATCGAGGAGGAACACCGCACTGTCATGAGTGCGGTGATTCAGAAGGTCCAGCTCACCAAAAGTGGGCTGACCGAAGCCTGCAACAGCCTTCTATCAGGCTTTGAGGTAAGAATATTAATATGTGTAAAATAGTACCGCATAGACAGTAGCCCCTGATGCTCGGTTCGGTGTTCGGAAAGAAAAGCCGGACTGAGGATCTAAAAAGATATACGCAGGAGTCATAAAAAATATGTCGATATGGGATTCCAGGCTACCCTGCTGACCTCTGCCGCACTGACTGCGGAGGTCAATGCTTTGAAGCAAAACCTCGAGCGGTCCGAGAACGAGCTCGGCCGTGCCAAGAAGCAACTCGAGGACAAAGAAGGTGAGTAGCACCTTATTAAAACCTTATAGAAAAGGATTTGGTTGCAAAAAGAATGACAAGGATAACGTGGGTATTGCAGGGGCCACAAACGAGGTGGCGACCCTGAAGGAGGCAGTGTCCGTGGCCAAACGTAATGCGTCTGCGGAGCACGCCGAGCGAGAGAAGCAGGAGGCGCGGGTGGCGGAGGTACGGTAAGAGCTCCAGGCTCTCATGGAAAAACACGAGAGTTTGGAGCGTGACTCGAAGACTCGAGAGTCCGAGCTTGCATCGGCTCTTGAGAATGCCAAAGCCGCTAAGGCCGAAGCCTGCAAGGCCCTCCAGGAAATCGAGGCGTTGAAGAAAATATTGTCGGGTAAGGCATTTTTCATGCAAAGCAAGCATGTGGATGTGGATTACGTGTTACTTACCCGAATTCGGAGCTCTCCAGGAGCGTTCGCAGATCTGCCCTGCAGCGTGTCCGATGCTGCCGCTTTCTACAGGGCCGAGGAGGGGAGCGCGATGGAGAAGGTCTTCTGGTCTCAGTATGCTGAGGCCGGACAACCAGTTCCCCTTAGCGACCAGCTGAAGCAGCTGGTCGAGCTCCAGAAGGTGGCCGAACAGGCCATGAAGGGCCTCATAGTTCGGCTGTGGCCCAATGAGGCCATGCCTGGGAGCTACTTCGGCCTGGTGCGGCGGCTGGTGGATGCGTGTCCATGGGTTGAGGTCATCAAGCGATCCGCCTGTATTGAAGGTGCCCGTCGGGCCCTTGCCCGTGCTAAGGTGCACTGGGGCAAGATGGATGCTGAGAAGCTTGTGACGGACGCGCCACCGCCGGGCAAGGAGTATCGCACGCCCGAGATGTATTATAGGAGTATCCTGAAGGGTGCCCGCACTATTGCGGGTGAGTGCTCCAATAATGTAATATTTGAGTAAACTCGCATTTTGTTATCCTGTGCGCAGAAAACTTTGTTCATATGCATTAAGCAACGCTTGTTGATTTAAAATATTACCTTCTGTGCGGCTGTTTATCAAATCTGAGAGATGGCAAGTCGTCGGCTTCAGCCCCCATGCCACGAGTGCTGGAGTGTTCGGTATAAATTTGAGCACTCTTGTTCCCATGTTTGGGTCCATCTAGGGAGGCGCTCAACACGACGAACTAGGCAACCGGACTTATAATGCTTGAACACTCTCACTTAGCCATACAATTCTATAATTTTAAATTTCGGCGAAGCCCCTAGTGTTCGGAAGGCCGAATTCGGGGCGCTATCCATGCCTGGGCCGGACAAAGCCGGTTCCTCGCTCTAAGCGGCATAAGTCTTTAGGGACTCAAAAAAACCTCTCGAACAGCGACCGGATCTCGCCTCATCATGACGGTCAGTTTTCGCTTTCTCCACTGAGGCGTTAACCCAACTCAACTGGGGTGCAATCGCAGTGGTTCTCCCAGTGCTGCCTTAGCCGATACAATGGAACGTAAGGTACCAAAACATGGGAGCCGGGCAAACCCAACTATTGACCCAAGACATGATTCGGAGCTGATGCATATAATGCTATAAGTTCGGAGTGCCGCACTTGTGAAAGTGTTCGGACTTATCACACCATGATGTGGGGAACATAAGCCCCTGGTGTTGTTAGCCGTACCAAAGTGTACGGATGCAACATGTCGTAAATGAACATATGTATAAGAAAGAAATGCAATTATAAGCAAAAAGGTGCTGCATTGTTTTATTCAAGAAGTACTGCTATGAATGCAGAACGATACAAATAGTGCGATAAGCAAGGGACGGGACTGTTAAACATGTCCCCCTCCAGGGGTAGGCTGCGGAGTGGTGTATAAAATAGATAAAATGCTCGTAAGGGAGACCACCTGGATATTCGTTGCAACCTTTCTCCTTCCTTGGCTGTTGCATCGTGAGTTCGGCCGGTCTACTGCCGGACAGGGCCTCTGGTAAACATAGTCCTGTGGGTAAGAAAAAAAAGGAAAAAAAAGAACTGACACACTTAGGAGCCCCTGATGTGGTTGAGCCGCATTCTGGGCCTGTCGTGGTCGTGCCCCTCTCCCCATGCCCATGGTATCTCCAAAGCGTAATGGTGTACGCGAAGGACCTGTCTTGACGTTTTGCAGGGGCTGAGGTTGGGGCCGCACTGCTACGTGTGCTCGGAACGTGCCAGGTGGTCTTGTTGTAGGTTACTTTGGGCGCGTTTAGCCGTGTCTGGCCGCTTAACGGCCGGACTCGAGAATTGCCTTAAGAGGCTGCATTGTACTTCTGCCGCGAGAGCCGCTGTATGTTCCTCCGTTCGGAGAGAGCATTCAGTGTTTCCGTTGACCGTGATGACTCCTCGAGGGCCTGGCATCTTGAGCTTGAGGTATGCGTAGTGCGGCACCGCGTTGAACTTTGCAAACGCGGTACGTCCGAGCAGGGCATGATAGCCGCTGCGGAACGAAACTATGTCGAAGATTAACTCCTCGCTTCGGAAGTTATCCGGGGATCCGAAGACCACTTCCAGTGTAACTGAGCCTGTACAATTGGCTTCTACACCTGGTATGACGCCTTTAAAGGTTGTCTTGGTAGGTTTAATCCTTGAGGGGTCTATGCCCATTTTACGCACTGTATCCTGATAAAGCAGGTTCAGGCTGCTGCCACCGTCCATCAGGACTCTGGTAAGGTGAAATCCATCGACGATTGGGTCTAAAACCAATGCGGCGAATCCGCCGTGGTGGATGCTGGTGGGGTGGTCCCTTCGGTCAAAAGTGATCGGGCAGGAGGACCATGGATTTAACTTCGGGGCAACTGGCTCCATCGCGTATACATCCCTGAGTGCACGCTTCCCCTCCCTTTTGGGTATGTGCGTTGCGTATATCATGTTCACCGTCCGCACCTGTGGGGGGAAACCCTTCTGTCCTCTATTGTTCGGTGGTCGGGTTTCTTCCTCGTCATCGCTATGCAGCCCCTTGTCGTTGTTTTCGGCAATGAACTTGCCTGCCTGCTTGAATACCCAACAGTCCCTGTTGGTGTGGTTGGCTGGCTTTTTGGGGGTGCCGTGTATCTGGCACGAGCGGTCGAGTATTCGGTCCAAATTGGACGGACCCAGAGTAGTTCTTTTGAATGGCTTTTTCCGCTGACCGGGTTTAGAGCCTCTGAATCCGGCATTGACTGCCGTATCCTCACTATTGTCGCCGTTAATGCGGCGTTTGTTTTTGTTGCGACGCGACCTGCCATTACGGTCCTTGATATCCAGACTGCCAGAATTTTTGCTGAGGTTGTTGCTGCATGCTAGCCAGCTGTCCTCACCCGCGCAGAAGCGGGTCATGAGTGATGTGAGGGCTTCCATGGATTTCGGCTTTTCCTGTCCTAGGTGCCGAGCAAGCCACTCGTCGCGGATGTTATGTTTGAAGGCCGCGAGGGCCTCCGCATCCAGACAGTCGATGATTTGGTTTTTCTTGGTTAAGAACCGTGTCCAGAATTGTCTGGCCGATTCGTCTGGCTGCTGAATTATATGGCTTAGGTCGTCAGCGTCTGGTGGTCGCACATACGTGCCTTGGAAGTTATCGAGGAATGCGGCTTCCAGGTCTTCCCAACTCCCGATTGACTCTGCTGGCAGGCTGTTAAGGCAATGCCGGGCTGGTCCTTTAAGTTTGAGTGGGAGATATTTGATGGCGTGAAGATCGTCACCGCGGGCCATGTGGATGTGGAGGAGATAGTCTTCGATCCAAACCGCGGGGTCTGTTGTGCCATCGTAAGATTCAATATTCACGGGTTTAAACCCTTTGGGGATTTGATGATCCATTACTTCATCTGTGAAGCATAGAGGGTGTGCGGCGCCTCTGTACTGGGCGGTATCACGACGGAGCTCAAAAGAGCTTTGTCTATTTTGTTCGGCCCGGCCGGACTTACTGTGTCCGGCGTGACGGTTGTCGTCGCGTATCATGGGGCGCCCACGCGATCCATAGATTGATCTTGATTGTCTTGCCTTATCCTCCAATATATCTCGCAAGTCCGGAGCGTTCCCCTGTGGCCTTGTGCTTTTCGAGCGATGCCGTGGTACGGTTCTAGTGAAGGGCCTAGAGGCCTCTCTGTCGCAACCACGGGGTGGTTGGTCAGCCGTATTGTCTACTGGTGATGCAGGTTCATACGCCTCCTCCTCTAATCGGGGGAGCAGCTTGCGTTTAGGGTAGCTTTTGGAGGGGCGTTCGAGCTCATGCTCTTCGGCCACGAGGACTGCGGTCCATCTGTCGGCTAGCAGATCTTGATCAGCTCTAAGCTGTTGCTGCTTTTTCTTGAGGCTGTTCGCCGTGACCATAAGCCTGCGTTTAAAACGCTCTTGTTCGATGGGATCCTCAGGCACGGCGAATTCGTCGTTGTCGAGGCTTGCCTCGTCTCCGGAGGGAGGCATATAATCCTCTACCTCTTCTTCTGCCGCTTTCTTATGAGGGCTGGCATCCCCGTCCTCCTGCGCTGAATCTTGCTGGAGGGGGTTGTCTTCGGCACTGTATGGGGTATTATTATCTCCGGTGCCGGAATCGCCATTCTTACTGTGGCGGGATTTAGAGCGGCGCCGCTGACGCCAGCGCTTGGGCTGTTTCTTGGAGGGATCTTCCTCCGCTGTTCCTTCGCCATTCCCATCCTTTGGGATATCCACCATGTATATGTCGTATGACAAGGTGGCTTTCCAGTGCCCAGTAGGCGCTGGTTCTTGGTCGTCTCCAGCATCGTCGTCCATACCATCGATGTCTTCAGAGTCGAAGTCTAGCATGTCGGTTAGATCATCGACAGCGGCTACTAAGTGGGTGGTGGGTGGGTCTTGAATTTCTTCATCATCAGCATCCCAACCGTCCTGACCGCAGTCCGGCCAGGGCTCTCCTGATAACGAGAGATATTTTAGCGAGCTCAAAACATCGCCAAAAGGTGAGTGTTGAAAGATGTCCACGGCGGTGAACTCCATGATCGGCGCCCAATCGGATTCGATTGGTGGGGGCGCGGGAGGTTCGGAGTCCGGCGAGGAGTCCAGCACCTCGGAGTCACGAGCTTCAGAAGGGACAAAGTCAGTATTCGGCTCCATCACCGTAGAGGTTGCAGCTCCCGAGGCGGTGTCTAACCACCCGTCCTCGATCTGCGCAGCCGGCCCCGAATCGGAGGTCGGAGCGGACTCGTGTGCGGCCTCCAGGGCACTGTCCGGCAGCAGAGCTAAATCATGCCCATCGTGACAGTGCGGCACACTCGGCTGTGGCTCGAATCCATTAAAGATCAAGTCTCTGCGGATGTCAGCCGTGAAGTTCAGGCTGCCAAATATGACCTGACGGCCAGGGGCGTAGCTTTCGATCTGCTCCAGATGGCCAACCGAATTGGCCCACAGTGCAAAGCCGCCGAATACGAAGATCTGTCCGGGGAGAAAAGTCTCACGCCGGACCGCGTTGTTGTTGATGATCGAAGAAGCCATCGAGCCTATCGGTGGCGACACAGAGGAACTCTCAATGAAAGCACCAATGTCGGTGTCAAAACCGGCGGATCTCGGGTAGGGGGTCTCGAACTGTGTGCCTAGGCGGATGGTAACAGGTGACAAGGGACACGATGTTTTACCCAGGTTCAGGCCCTCTTGATGGAGGTAAAACCCTACGTCCTGCTTGATTGATATTGATGATGTGGGTATTACAAGAGTAGATCTACCACGAGATCAAGGAGGCTAAACCCTAGAAGCTAGCCTATGGTATGATTGTTGTTATTGTTGTTGTCCTACGGACTAAAACCATCCGGTTTATATAGACACCGGAGAGGGCTAGGGTTACACAGAGTCGGTTACAATGGCAGGAGATCTACATATCCGTATCGCCAAGCTTGCCCTCCACGCCAAGGAAAGTCCCATCCAGACACGGGACGAAGTCTTCAATCTTGTATCTTCATAGTCTTGGAGTCCGGCCGATGATGATAGTTCGGCTATCCGGACACCCCCTAGTCCAGGACTCCCTCAATTACCCTATGCATCTTGTTCATCGTGATCGCAATTATATATATATTTTGGCCTCGCAAAGGAGAAAGCATCGCTCAAGCTTGGGGGAGGCTTAAATCAATGTTATATTCATGCCCCAATCATGAGCTTGCAAAAGGAGTAATTATGCAAAGTTTTTATGCTCGGCTTTCTGGTAACAATCGCACCATGCTCGATAATTCTTGTGCTGGCTCTTTTATGATGAAGCCTATTGAATTCAGATGGAATTTATTGGATAGAATTAAATGCAACTCTGAAGATTGGGACCTCGACGAAGGTAAGGAGTCAGGTATGACACCGAAGTTTGATTGTGTTAAATCTTTTATGGATACCGATATTTTCCGTAAGTTTAGCACTAAATATGGACTTGACTCTGAGATAGTAGCTTCTTTCTGTGAATCTTTTGCTACTTATGTTGATCTCCCCAAGGAGAAGTGGTTTAAATATCATCCTCCCATAGAAGTAAAAGCAGCTGCACCTATTAAAGTTGAAGAAAATACTGTCACTTACAATGATCCTATTGTTCCTACTTCTTATGTTGAGAAACCACCCTTCCCTGTTAGAATGAAGGATCATGCTAAAGCTTCAACTGTTGTTCGTAAAAGCAACACTAGGACTTATACACCTCCTGAGCAAGTCAAAGTAGAACCCAATATTGCTATTGTTAAAGATCTCTTGTCTGATAATATTGATGGGCATGTTATTCAATTCTCTAGTGAAACTGCTAGAATTGCTAAACCCGATGATAGAGATAAACATAGGCCTGTGGTAGGCGTGCCTGTTATTTCTGTTAAAATAGGAGATCATTGTTATCATGGCTTATGTGATATGGGTGCTAGTGCTAGTGTTATACCCGTTGACTTATACAAAGAAATTATGCATGAGATTGCACCTGCTGAGTTAGAGGAAATTGATGTCACAATTAAACTTGCCAATAGAGATACTATATCTCCAATAGGAATTGTTAGAGATGTTGAAGTCTTGTGTGGAAAAACTAAATACCCCGCTGATTTTCTTGTTCTTGGTTCTCCACAAGATAGCTTTTGTCCTATTATATTTGGTAGACCATTCTTGAATACTGTTAATGCTATGATAGACTGCGAAAAGAATGTTGTTACTGTTGGCTTGGATGATATGGTTCATGAGTTTAATTTCTCTAAATTTAGTAAACAACATCGTGAGGAAGAATTGCCTAGTAAGGATGAAATTATTGGTCTTGCTTCTATTGCCGTACCTCCTAGTGATCCTTTAGAACACTATTTGCTAGACCATGAAAATGATATGTTCATGAATGAAAGAAGAGAAATAGATGAAGTATTCTTTAAACAGGAACCTATTCTGCAACACAATTTTCCTGTTGAAATCCTAGGGGATCCTCCTCCACCCAAGGGTGATCCCGTGTTTGAGCTTAAACCGTTGCCTGATAATCTTAAATATGCTTATCTTGATGAAAAGAAAATATATCCTGTCATTATTAGTGCTAACCTTTCAGAGCATGAAGAAGAAAGATTATTGAAAACTCTGAAAAAGCACCGTGCTGCTATTGGATATACTCTGGATGATCTTAAGGGCATCAGTCCCACTCTATGTCAACATAAAATAAATTTGGAAGCTGATGCCAAACTGGTTTGTGATCCTCAACGACGTTTGAATCCTAAAATGAAGGAAGTGGTAAGAAAGGAAATACTCAAGCTTCTGGAGGCAGGTATAATTTATCCCGTTGCTGATAGTCAGTGGGTAAGTCCTGTCCATTGTGTCCCTAAGAAGGGAGGTATTACTGTTGTCCCTAATGATAAAGATGAATTGATTCCGCAAAGAATTATCACAGGTTATAGGATGGTAATTGATTTCTGCAAATTAAATAAGGCTACTAAGAAAGATCATTACCCCTTACCTTTTATTGATCAAATGCTAGAAAGATTATGCAAACATACACATTATTGCTTTCTAGATGGTTATTCTGGTTTCTCTCAAATACCTGTGTCGGCTAAAGATCAATCAAAGACTACTTTTACATGCACTTTTGGTACTTTTACTTATAGACGTATGCCTTTTGGTTTATGTAATGCACCTTCTACCTTTCAAAGATGCATGATGGGTATATTCTCTGACTTTTGCGAGAAAATTTGTGAGGTTTTGATGGATGACTTTTCCGTCTATGGTTCCTCTTTTGATGATTGCTTGAGCAATCTTGCTCAAGTTTTGCAGAGATGTGAAGAAACTAATCTTGTCTTGAATTGGGAAAAGTGCCACTTTATGGTTAATGAAGGTATTGTTTTGGGGCACAAAGTTTCTGAAAGAGGTATTGAAGTTGATAAAGCCAAGGTTGATGCTATTGAAAAGATGCCATGTCCCAAGGACATCAAAGGTATAAGAAGTTTCCTTGGTCACGCCGGATTTTATAGGAGGTTCATTAAGGACTTCTCAAAAATCTCTCGGCCTCTGACTAATTTATTACAAAAAAATATACCATTTGTCTTTGATGATGATTGTGTAGAAGCATTTGAAATACTTAAGAAATCATTAGTCTCTGCACCTGTTGTTCAGCCACCTGATTGGAATTTACCCTTTGAAATTATGTGTGATGCTAGTGATTATGCTGTAGGTGTTGTTCTAGGGCAAAGAGTTGATAAGAAATTAAATGTTATCCATTATGCTAGTAAGACTCTAGACAATGCTCAAAGAAATTATGCTACTACCGAAAAGGAACTTTTAGCAGTTGTATTTGCTTGTGATAAATCCAGACCCTATATTGTTGAGTCTAAAGTAACTATTCACACAGATCATGCTGCTATTAAATATCTTATGGAAAAGAAAGATGAAAAACCTAGACTTATTAGATGGGTTCTCCTGCTGCAAGAATTTGATTTACATATTGTTGATAGAAAAGGAGCTGAGAACCCCGTTGCAGACAACTTATCTAGGTTAGAGAATGTTCTTGATGACCCACTACCTATTGATGATAGCTTTCCTGATGAACAATTAAATGTCATAAGTACTTCTCGTAGCACTCCGTGGTATGCTGATTATGCTAATTATATTGTTGCTAAATTTATACCACCTAGCTTCACATACCAACAAAAGAAAAAGTTTTTCTATGACTTGCGACATTACTTTTGGGATGACCCACATCTTTATAAAGGAGTAGATGGTGTTATTAGACGTTGTGTACCTGAGCATGAACAGGAACAAATCCTATGCAAGTGTCACTCCGAAGCTTATGGAGGACACCACGCTGGAGATAGAACTACACATAAGGTATTGCAATCCGGTTTTTATTGGCCTACTCTCTTCAAGGATGCCCGTAAGTTTGTTTTGTCTTGCGATGAATGTCAAAGAATTGGTAATATTAGTAGACGTCAAGAAATGCCTATGAATTATTCACTTGTTATTGAACCATTTGATGTTTGGGGCTTTGATTATATGGGACCTTTTCCTGCCTGTAATGGATATACACATATTTTAGTTGCTGTTGATTACGTTACTAAGTGGGTAGAAGCTATTCCAACTAGTAGTGCTGATCATAATACTTCTATTAAAATGCTTAAGAAAGTTATTTTTCCGAGGTTTGGAGTCCCTAGATACTTAATGACTGATGGTGGTTCACACTTTATTCATGGTGCTTTCCGTAAGATGCCTGCTAAATACGACGTTAATCATAGAATTGCATCTCCATATCACCCGCAGTCTAGTGGTTTGGTAGAGTTGAGCAATAGAGAGCTCAAATTAATTTTGCAAAAGACTGTCAATAGGTCTAGGAAGAATTGGTCCAAGAAACTTGATGATGCATTATGGGCCTATAGAACTGCATACAAAAATCCTATGGGTATGTCCCCATATAAAGTGGTTTATGGAAAAGCATGTCATTTACCTCTCGAACTAGAACATAAGGCATATTGGGCTATTAAAGAGCTCAACTATGATTTCAAACTTGCCGGTGAGAAGAGGTTATTTGATATTAGCTCACTTGATGAATGGAGAACCCAAGCTTATGAAAATGCCAAGTTGTTTAAAGAAATGGTTAAAAGATGGCATGACAAAAGGATACAAAAACGTGAGTTTAATGTTGGTGATTATGTATTGCTATACAACTCTCGTTTAAGATTTTTTGCAGGAAAACTTCTCTCCAAATGGGAAGGTCCTTACGTTATCGAGGAGGTCTATCATTCCGGTGCCATAAAAATCAACAACTTTGCAGGCACAAATCCAAAGGTGGTAAACGGTCAAAGGATCAAACACTATATCTCAGGTAATCCTATAAATGTTGAAACTAATATTATTGAAACCGTAACCCCGGAGGAGTACATAAAGGACACTTTCCAGAACGTTCCAGACTCCGAAAAGGAATAGGTATGTGGTACGGTAAGTAAACCGACTCCAAAACAATTTTTAAGGTAATATTTCTCCGTTTTGGAATGTTTAGAAAAATAGAAAAATAAGTAGCAGTCCGGGGAGGACACGAGGCCTCCACGAGGGTGGAGGGCGCGCCCTACCCCCTGGGCGCGCCCGCCTACCTCATGAGCACCTCGTGTGCCCTCCGGACTCCGTTTCCTTGCACGATACGTATTTTGGTCGGTAAAAATTCATTATATATACACCCAAAGGTTTTGACTCTCATATCATGCAAATCTCCTCTGTTTTTGTTTCGAGCCGTTGCTGCTGCAGATTAGAAGCAAGATGTCTTCCCAAGATTCGGAGGGAGAGAGCTACATGGCTGATTATATTGCAAATCCAAAAGTATATGGGGATGTGGAGCATTATGGCTGGACCACAGAGGAAGAAGAAGACTATGATCCAAAGAGGAGGGAGGAAACGAGTTCCGACGAAGAGGATTATCCCCTACCTCAACCTGGTGATATGCATGTGGAGTTCAAGAAGTCAAGCCTCCATAAGGTCCAATCTATCCCACCTCGTTTTTTGCAGGACAGCAAGGCAACACTATGCAAAAGGATAATGAAACTTGATCTCGAGAATGAGGATCTGAGGGAGGAAAAATTTTAGCCTCAGACGCAAGCTAAAGAAGAAAAATGCAATGACTCCATCATCAACAACACCTCCACCTCCAACAACAAAGAAGGAGACATAATCACATGGGTATGGGCACTCGCCTTGGCAACTGCCAAGCTTGGGGGAGGTGCCCTGGTATCGTATCACCATCAAAACTCCTATCTTTACCGTTTTTCTTAGTTCGATCCTATTAGTAGTATCTTGATTTAGTAGAATAAATTCATGGCATGATCTAGTTTTGAGTTTTTCTTTTATGATCCTTCTTTTTAATCGAGTCCGTAAGCTATATAATAAAGATTAGTGCTGAGTCAAGGGCTTGAGTATTTTGCCATGATCTTGGGTGATTAGAAGAAAAAGAATAAAAAGAATCAAAGAGTTCATATTAATATTATTGAAAGTAATCACTTCACATAGAAAGAGTATGATGATTTAAAGTTGTTGGGAGTTGATAAATATATCTTTGGTAATCGTTGCAATTAATAGGAAGTAATAAGGAAAGAGAGGTTTCACATATAGATATATTATCATTGACATCTTTTATGATTGGGAGCACTCATTAAAATATGACATGCTAAAGAGTTGATGTTGGACAAGGAAGACAACATAATGAGTTATGTTTTCTTACATCTGAGATAAAGTATGTTGTCATGGATCCTCTACCATGTTGAGCTTGCCTTTCCCCCTCATACTAGCCAAATTCTCAGCACTAAGTAGAAATACTACTTGTGCTTCCAAACACCCTTAAACCTGTTTTGCCATGAGAGTCCACCATATCTACCTATGGATTGAGTAAGATCCTTCAAGTAAGTTGTCATCGGTGCAAGCAACAAAAAATGCTCTCTAAATATGCATGACTTAATAGTGCGGAGAAAATAAACTTCGTACGAACTTGTTATGGATGCAATAAAAGCGATGGACTGCATAATAAAGGTTCACATACAAGGGGCAATATAAAGTGACGTTCTTTTGCATTAAGATTTTGTGCATCAACCCTAAATGCGCATGAAAACCTCTGCTTCCCTCTGCGAAGGGCCTATCTTTTATTATTATCCTTTACCTTATGCAAGATTCATGGTGATCTTCACCTTTCCCTTTTTATTTTTATCCTTTGGCAAGCTCAGCATGTTGGAAAGAACATGATATATATATATATATATATATATATATATATATATATATATATATATATATATATCTAATTGGATGTGGGGGAGCATGAATTATTATTGTTGACATTACCCTTGAGGTAAAAAGTTGTGGGGCAAAACTATAAGCCACTATCTTTCTCTGTGTCCGATTAAAACTCCGTAACCACAAGTATCGCGTGAGTGTTAGCAATTATGAAGGACTAAGTGATAGTTGAGTATGTGGACTTGCTTTTAAGCTCTGACATAGACTCTTTCCGATGTTATGATAAATTGCAATTGTTTCAATGACTAAGGGTATAATTTGTTGATGCTCAATAAGGTTTCTGATTCATACTTTGGCTTTGTGAAAAGATCATCACTTGAACATGAGTAATCTTATGACGAAATCTTTATATGTTGTTGTTACGAAATAATCACGATGCCTTCATGTCCGTATTTTATTTTTTATCGACGCCTCTACCTCTAAACATGAGGACATATTTATTGTTATCGGATTTTCGCTTGAGGACAAGCGAGGTCTAAGCTTGGGGGAGTTGATACGTCCATTTTGCATCATGCTTTTATGACAATATTTATTGCATTATGGGCTGTTATTTCACGTTATGTCACAATACTTATGGCTATTCTCTCTTATTTTACAAGGTTTACATGAAGAGGGAGAATGCCGGCAGCTGGAATTCTGGGCTGGAAAAGGAGCAAATATTGAAGGACTATTCTGCGCAACTCCAAAAGTCCAGAAACTCCACGGAATACCTTAAAATAAATAAAGAAAAATCATCGCCAAAGATGAAGGCCAGGGGGCCCACACCCTGCTCACGAGGGTGGGGGGCGCGCCCCCCTGGGCGCGCCCCCTACCTCGTGGGCCCCCTGGTGGCTCTCCAACGTCCATCTTCTCCTATATGAAGTCTTTCGATGAGAAAAAAATAGAAGAGAACCTTTCGGGACGAGACTCCGCCGCCACGAGGCGGAACCTTGGCGGAACCATTCTAGGGCTCCGGCAGAGCTGTTTTGCGGGGGACACTTCCCTCTGGGAGGGGGAAATCATCACCATCGTCATCACCAACGCTCCTCTCATCAGGAGAGGGCAATCTCCATCAACATCTTCACCAGCACCATCTCATCTTCAAACCCTAGTTCATCTCTTGTATCCAATTCTTGTCTCCAAGTCCGGGATTGGTGCTAGTAGGTTGCTAGTAGTGTTGATTACTCCTTGTAGTTGATGCTAGTTGGTTTATTTGGTGGAAGATCATATGTTCAGATCCTTTATGCACATTATTACCCCTCTGATTATGAACATGAATATGCTTTGTGAGTAGTTACGTTTGTTCCTGAGGACAAGGGAGAAGTCTTGCTATTAGTAGTCATGTGAATTTGGTATTCGTTCGATATTTTGATAAGATGTATGTTGTCTAACCTCTAGTGGTGTTATGTGAACGTCGACTACATAACACTTCACCATTATTTGGGCCTAGAGGAAGGCATTGGGAAGTAATAAGTAGATGATGGGTTGCTAGAGTGACAGAAGCTTAAACCCTAGTTTATGTGTTGCTTCGTAAGGGGTTGATTTGGATCCATATGTTTCATGCTATGGTTAGGTTTACCTTAATACTTTTGTTGTAGTTGCGGATGCTTGGAATAGAGGTTAATCATAAGTGGGATGCTTGTCCAAGTAAGGGCAGTACCCAAGCACCGGTCCACCCACATATCAAATTATCAAAGTACCGAACGCGAATCATATGAGCGTGATGAAAACTAGCTTGACGATATTCCCATGTGTCCTCGGGAGCGCTTTTCCTATTATAAGAGTTTGTATAGGCTTGTCCTTTGCTACAAAAAGGATTGGGCCACCTTGCTGCACTTTATTTACTTTTGTTACTTGTCGCTCGTTACAATTTATCCTATCACAAAACTATCTGTTACCACTAATTTCAGTACTTGCAGAGAATACCTTGCTGAAAACCGCTTAGCATTTCCTTCTGCTCCTCGTTGGGTTTGACACTCTTACTTATCGAAAGGACTACGATAGATCCCCTATACTTGTGGGTCATCTATCTTCATATCGGTTTGACCGATTACATAACTCGGTGGGACCGATTTGGTAATAAGCAAAACAGAGAGTCAGGCAGGCAAACTCAGTGTGACCGATTACATATTTTTGGTGAGACCGAAAATAGTGCAATAGACAACAGGGAGTTTGCAAGCCCATCTCGGTAAGACCGAAATCCCATCGGTTAGACCGAATTGACTAGGGTTTCTGGCAGTGGCTATGTCAAATGAACTCGATGGCGCCGGATGGATCAAATTGGTGGGACCGAGTTTGACTTTTGGTTTGGGACATATGTGGATATGAGAAAGTGGTTGAGGGCCTTGGAGCATATCACTAAGCACTTTAAGCAAGCAAGCCATTAAGCAACACCTCATCCCCTTTTAATAGTATTGGCTTTCCTATAGACTCAATGTGATCTTGGATCACTGAAATAGAAAATGTAGAGTCCCGAGCTTTGAGCTTGAGCCAATCCTTTGTCCTTAGCATCTTGAAGGGGTTCCACATCCTCTTGTCCATGCCACTCCACTGTTGGACTTATCTGAAATACACTAGATAAAAGTATTAGTCCAACAAGAGATATGTTGACATTAATTACCAAAATCACCCAGGGAGCACTTGTGCTTTCAGTGTGCGAAGACCAATAATAACACAGACGATTGCTGCTAATAAGCCATGTGATTTGCTCTGTCCATAGAAGAATAACATGTATATATATGTATATGTATGTATATATATATAACTAAAATAAACATCCAATTACATAAGTGACTATACAGATCATTCGCACACACCTCAATAAACAATTGCATGCATTCTAAAGTAGGAGAAACGATCGTCTAGTCATCTACTTATTGTGACACTCCCTCCACTGCTCCGTGGCTCGATCCCTCGGCTGGGGCATGAAAAAGACACTTCCTCATGTCAACGATCCATTTGTACATCTCGTAGCTTGTGTACGCGTCATTGGCCGCGTACTTGACATGTTCTTCATCTAGTATCTCATGCCAAACACTGTGCCAGGTGTCCTTGTCCTTCTTGATCTCATCCTTCATCTTCATGTAGTAGGGGTCGATGATGGCCGAGGCGAGGTCTGCCAAGGAGTTCAGTTTGTTCTTGGCGCTACCCCAGACCTTGTAGTACTTCTGGATGTTGACAAGATTCTGGCATTTCAAGCCCGAAACCTTGAGCACTTTTAGATCGTTGGTGGTGTCCACCGTAGCAAAATTGTAGTCAGAGTTGTTGATAAACCTGGAGAAACGCTTGCAAGGCCTTGTCGCCAGGTGGTTGTGGTAGACGAGGATGTCATGTCGCATGCACAACTAGGCGACGACAACCTTCCGATCGAGCCCGACACGACCGATGGTGTACTCGAGGTTGAAGCCAACCACTTAGTATTTGTCCTCGGCAAGGAACTGCTCCATAGTTTGTGTCAGCGTTTTGGGAACGGGGGTCCCCAGACTTGCCTGCCTGCGGCCTGCGGCGTGGCTCGAGTGGTGGCACAATACGGCCCATCTTCATCAGCGCAAGACTCAGGACCCTCGCGAGGGGCCAAGCCTCGCGGGGCGGACGACACATGACTTCCTTAGGGACGGCCTTGCCAGGCAGGCTCGCGAGGAGGCGGAGATATCAAGGCAGGGCACCTCGCGAGGTGTGACGCAAGCCATGATGATCGAGACCAGGCAGGCACCGGCCTGTGTAGTGTCCTTATTTCCTCTTTGGTGCAAAGGGGGCAAGCACATGCGTGGAGTACCGAGGCATCAGGCAAAGGCTGCCATTTCAGTGGAACGAGACCAAGACCAGCAGAGCGGCAAGACGGAGGAATAAATGTTCCCCTTCAAAATGGCCGTTGTTGGCGCCCTTCCCGCCCAATATTTGGGAAGAGGACCAGGGCCTCTATAAATAGGACTAGCCACCACAGAGGTGAGGGGGGAACTCATCGAGTGCTTATTAGACCGAGAGGCGATCGAACTCACCCAAGCAGTTCATCACACCAGCTCAAAAACACCTCTCGCGAGGCTGTTCATCCTTTGTACTATTCATCATCAGCCCCTGAGGCAATCCACCGCACCACACACTAGAGTAGGGTATTACACCACAACGGTGGCCCAAACCAGTATAAATCTTGTGTCTCTCGTGTTGTTCATCGTTTTAGCTTAGATTCTCGCGAGGCGATCGGACGTGAATCGGTAGGGGGAAGATCTTCACGCGCACCCCAGAGTTCGAACCTTAAGGGTCTGCCGGAACCCAACATCCGACATTTGGCGCGCCAGGTAGGGGTGCGCCGGAGCTCTCCCTGCCGTCGACCCATTCTCCATCAGCACCGCACTCTGCCCTCATGGCGTGCAACACACCGCCTGCTCCGACTATCGACGCCTACGCGGGGACCAGGGGGCTCCGAGCCCTGGCCCCCGCCTTGCGACAGGTGCAGTGGCCGAACAAGTTCAAGCCGGACATGCCACCGCACTACGATGGCACGGCCGATCCGTTGGCCTTCCTGCTAGCGTATGAAGAAGCCGTCCTCAAGGCCGGAGGCGACGACAGGGTCATGGCTAACTGGCTGCCCATGGCCCTCACCGGCGTCCCGCGCATGTGGCTGCTCCACCTGCTAGCGGCTTCTGTGGCCTCCTGGGAGGAGTTGCGCAACCCCTTCCTCACCCATCATGCTGCGCCGGCGCCCCCAGTCATCGCAGCCCTCCTGGGCGGATCGCAGGCACCACCTTCGAGACACCACGTCAAGCGGTTCGTCCGCGAGATCGGCACCGTCCTCAAGCGCCGTGAAGCCCCCCGGGCTGTGTGGCACCCAAGGCTGATTTGACCTTCAGCTCGGACGATCACCCCTCCAACACCGCCTGTTCGGGCGCACTCTCGATGCTATGCACCCCCACCATCTGCCAGGTGGCCGTCACCAGGACCCTCATTGACGGTGGTGCCTGCCTCAACGTGCTCTCGGTGGAGGCCTTCAGCCTCCTCCACGTGCCGCTAGAGCGGCTCCAACCCAGCAGGCCCTTCTTGGGCGTCGGAGGCAGTTCGACCAGCTCCCTGGGGCAGATTCGCCTCCTGGTGACCTTCGGCACCCACGACAACTTCCGCATAGAGCTGGTCGACTTCGACATCGCCCCCATCGGCCTCCCGTACAACGCCATCCTCGGCTACCCAGCCTTGGCCCAGTTCATGGCAGCGACTCACCCGTCTTACAACCTCATGAAGATGCCCGGGAGCAGCGGCATCCTTACCGTGTCCGGAGACACAAGGGATGCACTGCAGGCGCTCAAGCTCGCTTTCAAGACGGCAACAGTGGTGCAGCCCACCAACGCAGATACCCTCGAGCCCAAGGGGGCTGCGCCGGCCAAGAAGAAGCAGCTATTCACCCAAGACAAGGTGGAGACCAAGAAAGTACCCGTCGATGAGGATGGATCCTCTGGCGCCACCTTCACCATAGGCGCCAACCTCGGTCCTGAGCAGGAGGAGGCCCTGGTGAAGTTCCTGCGCGCAAACAAGGAGGTGTTTGCGTGGGAACCCGATCAGCTAGCAGGGGTCCCAAGGGATGTGATTGAACACCATCTCAACGTATGCCCCAACGTGCGCCCCGTGAAGCAGAAGGCAAGGCGATAGTACACCGAGAAGCAGGCCTTCATCGTCCAAGAAACCCGCAAGTTAGAGGCAGCAGGCGTCATTTGTGAAGTTCGCTATCCTGAATGGCCGGCCAACCCTATTGTTGTGACGAAAAAGGGAGGAAAGGAATGCATGTGTGTCGACTTCACCAACCTCAACAAGGCTTGCCCACAGGATCCATTCCCGCTCCCTCGCATCGACCAGATCGTCGATTCTATCGCCGAGTGTGACCTGTTGTGCTTCCTGGATGCCTTCTCGGGCTATCACCAGATCAAGATGGCGGTAGAAGACGTGGAGAAAACGGCCTTCCATACCCCGTGTGGAGTATACTGCTATACCTGCGTGCCGTTCGGGTTGCGCAACGCGGGCGCGACCTTTCAGCGACTGATGCACATCGCCTTGGGCCGGCAGCTCGGGAGGACGCCGAGGCCTACATCGATGACATCGTGGTGAAGTCTCGGGAGGCGAAAACCCTGATACAGGACCTGGAAGAAACCTTTGTGAGCCTCCATGAAGTGGATCTGCGGCTCAACCCGGAGAAGTGTGTATTCGGAGTCCCCTAACCCAGAGAAGGTCAGGGCAGTCGAAGACATGAGTCCGCTGAAGACTCTCAGAGAAATGCAGAAGCTCATCGGGCGAGTAACCGCGTTGGGACGCTTCATCTCCAAGCTGGGGGAGCGAGCACTGCCCTTCTTCAAGCTGATGAAGAAGAAGGGCCCGTTCGAATGGACGGAGGAGGCCGACAAGGCATTCCAAGATCTCAAGAAGTACCTTACCAGCACTCCGGTGATGGTGGCTCCGCGCCCTCAGGAGCCCTTGGTGCTCTACCTTGCAGCCACACCCTACTCCGCCAACGCAGCCCTGGTGGATGTTAGGGAGGAGCACCGGGCCAAGGCTATGCCAGCCACGGCCCCGACCGAAGTGGAGAAAAGCCAAGAAAGCCTCATGAAGACTGTGACCATGGCAGACGGGGATCGGCCTCAGCAGGGGGACGCACCCAGAGCGGAGGAGGCCCCGCCAGGCGACCAGGCGCTGGGGGCTTCGTCGCCTCGGGAGGCGCCTCGACCTCCGGAAGACGCAGGCCACGCCAGCACCCTCAACCTCGTCAAGCACCCTGTGTACTTCGTTAGCACGGTGCTGCGGGACACAAGGGCGCGATACCCCATGCCCCAGAAACTCCTCCTTGTGTTGCTAGTGGCCTCACGCAAGCTACGACACTACTTTCAAGGCCATCCCATCAAGGTCGTCTCGGCATATCCCTTGGAAAGCGGCATATCCCATCAAGGTTGCCTGTATTTTTGGAAATCCCAGGGTACCGTGTGATTCTCCTATGGACCGCCACCCAGGCTCAAAGGGATCGTGAGATATTCATGCTAGAAACTTCCGTGTGCAGCCGCAAGCTACTATGGGCTCTAGCATAGTTGATTAAGTTGCGTGAGCTCTTGAAGAGGTAGACTAGCAGATGTAGGGGATGTAGGTTGGTACTGTCTACCCGGAGTAGAGACTTAATGCTTCTGAAAGACTGTGTCTCGGTCATCCGTTTCTCAAACACCATGTAGTGCGAGAAATCAAGTGGAGGAGATCGAGTCTTGCGGGGAAAAGTGTGCAAACCTCTGCAGAGTGTATAAACTAATCATGGTTAGCCGTGTCTCCTGTTATGGACGTTTTGAGTATCTACTACTTGGATTATCATGTGAATCTCATCATGTTACTTTAATTAATTTTGTTGGGTTTAATGATGATGCTTAATTGGGATTGAGTTGGAGTACCCTTCTAAATGTTTAACAACCACCATGATAGTTAAATAAAATTTATTCCTTTGCAGTAGGGAAAAATTGGCTTTATGCAAATCTGTAACCATAGAGCTTTCCACCAGCCATATATACATGTAGTATAGCATTATTCCTTTCATTACTCTCTATGTGTTACATGCCAGCATATTCCATGTGCTGACCCGTTTCGGGCTGCAACATTCATGTTGCAGACTTTTCAGACGACGAGTAAGGTGCCTTAGGTCGTGATCTTATACTCAGTGATGCCGTTGGAGTTGATGGACTTGCTTATCTTCCAAGCCTTACGCTGTTATCATTGTTAGATGGCCTTAAGCCATATTTATTGTAATAAGTTCTCTTTTGAGACATTCAATGTAATAAGTGTGTGATTGCTACTCTGTTATAAATCCTTCAAGTACTGTGCGTGTCAGCATTACCAATCCAGGGATGACACTGATGCACAGAGATCAGACTGTTTGAGGTCTGGTCGCTACACAAGATAACATAAATAGATGTGCGTGATACGCGGCAAACATATCCATAATCAGAAATGTGTGCGACGACTGATAATAACATAGACGATTGCTGCTAATCAGTCATGTGTGTTGTGGTCAAAAGCTTGCTGGTATACACTTGTCAGCAATTGATGAAATCATCACCGATGGGTTCCCTAGTTTGGTCCTTGTGTGTTGTGATTTACTCCATCTACAGAATAACAACATATATACTTATAAGGACATGATTACATAACCAAATTAAACATCCAATTACATAGGTGGCTAGTACACACATGACATTTGCACACACCAAAGTAAACTATTACATGCATAATCAACTAGGATAAATGATCATCTGATCATCAGCTACTTCTTCTTGCGACGCTTGCCGCCACTAGTCTACTGGTGGCTTGATCCCTCGTTGATCCTCCTTCATATTTTTGTAGTAGGGCCGATGATAGCCGAGGTGAGGCCAACAAGGGGGTCCTTCTCCTTCTTACTACCCCAGACCCTTAGTGGCCACATATGTCGACAAGCTTCTTGCAGTCCAAGCTCGTAACCTTAGCGCTATTACATCGTTGATGGTGTACACCGTAGCGAACTATCTGAGTATGACAATCTATGGGACCGACGAGGATCCCTTTGCAGTTCGGCTGGGGTTAAGGACAATGCACAGAGAGCAAATCCAACAGTTCACACACGGGAATTTGTCAGGTTTGTGCCGCTATGGAGGCGTTAATTAAACCCTATTAGTGTTTTTGGGTGGCTTGACTTGGGGCTCAAGTTACAAGTGCAGCTTGCCGAAAAATGTGGGCAAGGTGCAACTACTATGTAAACATGAGCATCATGTCGACCCATGCCAAGGTAGCCATGGGCCTCCTTTTATAGACGAAAAGGGGTCACCACAATGCACCGTGAGCTAGTGGCCATCCTTCGGCAATAGGTGTTTCTCCTTCTATGCCATCGATGTGGATGAACCTATCTTCTTCACACGACCACTAGACGGATGTCAATAAAGTTAATTTGCATGCGAGGTGCCGACACGCGTCCCGTTGACTCCCCTTAGGTCCTCTGCCCGCTCGAGACCTCACCATGATAAGTATATATGTTGGAGTACCCTTCTAAATGTTTAACAACCACCATGATAGTTAAATAAAATTTATTCCTTTGCAGTAGGGAAAAATTGGATTTATGCAAAAGTGTAACCATAGAGCTTTCCACCAGCCATATATGCATGTAGTATAGCATTATTCCTTTCATTACTCTCTATGTGTTACATGCCAGCATATTCCATGTGCTGACCCGTTTTCGGGCTGCAACATTCATGTTGTAGACTTTTCAGACGATGAGTAAGGTGCCTTAGGTCGTGATCTTATACTCAGTGATGCCGTTGGAGTTGATGGTCTCGCTTATCTTCCAAGCCTTTCACTGTTATCGTTATTAGATGGCCTTAAGCCATATTTATTGTAATAAGTTCTCTCTTAAGACATTCGATGTAATAAGTGTGTGATTGCTACTCTGTTATAAATCCTTCAAGTACTGTGCGTGTCAGCATTACCGATCCAGGGATGACACTGATGCATAGAGATCAGACTATTTAAGGTCTGGTCGCTACAAGATGGTATCAGAGCACACGCTGACTGAAGGACACGACCACTAAGCTAAAGCCCTAGATCACTACTCTCTCTTCTCATTTCTGACTCCTCATCTTTTCTACTCTTTTAGGATGGCGGATTCAAGGAACAAGTTCACGCAACCGGATGAAGATACACCCTTTGGACGCCACTTGAAGGAAGTCACTAGATACCTGAACATCGGAGTACCAAGCTTCACCGGGACCTACATCGCCACTTTACCCGAAGAGGAGCGCTGGATGATTCAAGTTCAAGTTCCAGGAAGAATGTTCATGCCCGTCACTAAGCCCATAGAGTTTTCCTTTGATGCACCAACCTGGAGTCTAGGAAAGAGCATGGCAGCCCACATCACCATGGGATGCATTGGAGCAGTTTACCACAAGGACCTCAAGGATACTATCTACCAGATTTGTGGGCGCCGAGATGAGCAATGGGAGATGATCAGCACCCGGAAGGATAGATCAATTGCAGCTTTCATCCAGGAGTTAAACCAGCACATTCATCGCCAGGAGAACCAAATGTGCGTAGGAATGATAGATGTGAAGAAGGCATTGACCAAGATCACGGAGTTGGAGGAAGAACTCAAGTCTATGCACGATGGATATGAGGAGGAAATAGCGACACTCGTGGAGAAGAATGATGATTTGAAGAAGAAGCTAAAAGTATTCATGGGATTTCCCGCGACTGGAGGAGAAGACGATGATTGCACTTGCCCGGAGAACTACATCATCATCGACGACACCGACTCAGACCCAGACGATAGTGATGATGGCTTTGTTGACGAAGCTGGAGCAGATATCATGGAGTCTTCGACCAAGCAGTTTTTCTAGTCGACCACCATAACAGTAGTAGCATTTCCCAATGTATATAGTATAGTCCGAGCACTTTTGTAACGATAGTTAGACCGTTGTATGCCCTTGTTTGCATTGGTTGAAATGATATTGTTTGCATTTGTCTCATGTGCATATGGGTAGTGTTTTCTCTATAGACCTCATTCTATTCTATATTCTCATCTTTTCTAAACCCTCAGATGCCTCCGAGACGTGACAATGGATTTGCTTTCCCACCGGAGCTCACCCAGTTGATCCAGCAACAGAATGAATTGACACAGATACTAGTCCAGAATCAGAATCAGGGGAACAACAAAAACAACAATAACCCACCACCACCACCACCACCTGTTGATCACTTAGCCCGTTTCTTGAGGCTAAATCCGCCAGTGTTCTCTAGTAGCATCGAGCCGATAGTTGCAGATGATTGACTCCGCAAGATGGGAAGGGAGTTGACAACTGCAGGATGCACAGATGCAGAGAAGGTGCGTTTTGCCGCACATCAACTTGATGGACCCGCAGCATCATGGTGGGAGAATTTCACAGCCACTTATCCTATCGACACTGTCACATGGGATCAGTTTTAGCAGGCTTTCTGTACTGCTCATGTTTCAGCAGGAGCTATGGCCATGAAGAAGCGTGAGTTTTGCAACTTATGCCAAGGAGGACGTACTGTTGGCCAGTATGTGGATGACTTTAGTAAGTTAGCTCGTTATGCCCCAGATGACGTTGCTACGGATGCAACTAAGCACGAGAAGTTTCTGGAAGGACTGAATGATGAGCTGAGCATGCAGTTGATGGTAGCAACCTTCAACAACTACCAGGAGTTGGTAGATAGAGCTCTTATGATTGAAGGGAAGCAGCAGTAGATTGACAGCCGCAAGAGGAAGTATGGACAAGGGAAGTACAATTCTGGAGCTCAGCAGAAGCCTCGTTTTACCCCAAACTCGGGAGGACATTTTCAGCATACCCATGGAGGAGGTAGCTCGCACAACCATAGTGGCCCCAAGAATGGTAATGGGAATGGAGGAAGCAACGGACAGAACCGCACCAACCCATCGACACCAGCCAAGAGGGATCTGAGCCACATCACCTGTTACAAATGCCAGAAGACTGGACATTATGCCACTGAATGTCCTGAAGCAAAGAATGGAAATGGCAATGGGTGTTCTGGGAAGAAGCCCAATCCTCTCAACAAAGGACAGGTGAACCACGTTAGCGTGGAGGAGGTTGAAGCCCAGCCAGATGCAGTAATAGGTAAGTTTTTGGTTAAGTCATTTACTGCAATCGTTCTTTTTGATACTGGCGCATCACATTTATACATATCAAGGGGATTTGTGGATAAGTATAAGCTGCCAACCCAATCCCTTAGGTCACCCATGTTAGTAACCTCACCAGGAGCAGAGTATATGGCTAGTCTATGGTGTGATCGGTTACCATTAAGGATTGGTAACTACGTGTTTCCCTCAGATCTAATAGTACTGGAATTGCAAGGACTGGATGTGATATTAGACATGGATTGGTTATCAAAGTATGAAGGGAACATTGAATGCGCCAGTAAGTCGATTTTGCTTACCACGCTAGAAGGAAGAAGGATCAAGTATGTATCCCGGCATGTGCCAAAGAGGACTCAAGTAAATTCCTTATCAGGAGTTGTACAGGAGGAAGTACCAGTGGTGAAGGATTTTCCTAACATATTTCTAGAGGAGTTGCCAGGCATGCCACCAGATAGAGACATTTAGTTTTTGATTGAGCTTTTGCCAGGCACAGGGCCGATATCTAAGAGACTATACAGGATGCCTACAAAGGATTTGGAGGAAATTAAGAAGCAGATTAAGGAGTTACTGGATAAAGGCTATATTCGCCCAAGCTCTTCACCTTGGGGATCGCCAGTACTTCTAGTGGAGAAGAAGGATGGATCATTAAGGATGGTTGTTGATTATCGAGGATTGAATGAAGTAACAATCAAGAACAAGTACCCACTGTCGATGATCAATGAGTTGTTTGACCGAGTGCAAGGAGCCAAGGTGTTCTCCAAGATCGATTTGCGATCGGGATACCATCAGCTGAAGATACGAGAGCAGGATATACCCAAGACGACTTTTACCACCAGGTACGGGCTGTACGAGTATACCGTTATGTCATTTGATCTGACTAACGCACCTGCCTATTTCATGAACATGATGAACAAGGTGTTTATGGAGTTTTTGGATAAGTTCATCGTGGTGTTCATTGATGATATTTTGGTCTACTCGAAGAATGAACAGTAGCATAAGGAGCATTTGCGTTTGCTACTGGAGAAGCTCAGAGAACATCAGCTATACGCCAAGTTCAGCAAATGTGAGTTTTGGTTGAAGGAAGTTGGATTCCTCGGACATGTGATATCCGGAGAAGGAATAGCAATAGACCCCACCAAAGTTGTCACCGTGACAAACTGGGAAGCCCCAACAACAGTTGGAGAGATACGGAGTTTTCTTGGACTCACAGGATACTACCGGAGGTTCATTGAGAATTTTTTGAAGATTGAAAAGCCCAAGACAGAGTTGTTGAAGAAGGACACCAAGTTTAAATGGACTGAGGAATGTGAGGCCAGTTTCCAGGAGTTGAAGAAACGTTTGGTTACCTCACCAGTATTGATTCTGCCCGATCAGCGCAAGGATTATGAAGTATATTGCAACGCTTCTCGTCGAGGACTTAGAGCAGTGCTTATGTAGGAGGGAAGAGTTGTTTTGTATGCCTCACGACAACTTAAACCTTATGAGTTGAATTATGCTACACATGATTTGGAGTTAGCAGCCATAGTGCACGCATTGAAGACATGGAGACATTTTCTCATCGGAAACCATTGTGAGGTGTACACGGATCACAAGAGTTTGAAGTACATCTTCACGCGGAAGGAGTTGAATCTCAGGCAAAGGAGATGGTTGGAGCTCATCAAGGATTAGGATATGTGATTGCATTATCACCCCAGAAAGGCTAACATAGTAGCCGATGCATTGAGCCGGAAGAGCCATGTCAACACGCTCATGACCGGAGAGTTACCAAAGGAGTTAGCCGAGGATCTTCGTGAACTATGTTTGGAGATAGTTCCGAGAGGCTATGTAGCAGCATTGGAGATTCAGTCTACTTTGATGGATAAGATAGGAGAAGCTCAGAAGACTGACAAGGAGATTGCCGAAATAAAGGAGAAAATGAGCAAAGGAAAAGCTAAGGGATTTCGTGAGGATGAGCACGATACCTTATGGTTTGAGGACCGTGTTTATGTGCCTAATGACCCGGAGATCAGGAAGTTGATTCTGCAAGAGGCCCATGATTCGCCATATTCGATTCACCCAGGAAATACTAAGATGTATCTGGATTTGAAGGACACTTTCTGGTGGACCGGAATGAAGAAGGATATTGCGGAGTATGTAGCAGTATGTGATGTATGTCAGAGAGTAAAGGCAGAGCATCAGAAGCCAGCAGGATTGCTACAGCCATTGCCGATACCCGAATGAAGTGGGATAAGCTAGGCATGGATTTTATCACAGGATTACCCAGGACTCGTTCAGGCTATGACTCGATATGGGTTGTAGTCGATCGTTTGACGAAGGTAGCTCATTTCATCCTAGTGAAGACCACTTACACCAGTGCTAAGTTGGCAAAGATATACATGACCAGGATCGTATGTCTGCATGGAGTTCCGAGGAGCATTGTATCAGATAGAGGAACCCAGTTTACCTCAAAGTTCTGGAATCAGTTGCACGAAACTTGGGTACCAGGCTAGAGTTCAGTACAACCTTTCATCCGCAGACCGATGGACAGACCGAGAGAGTCAATCAGATTTTGGAGGATATGCTGAGAGCTTGTGTACTAGATTATGGATCTAGTTGGGACGACAATTTGCCATATGCAGAGTTCTCTTATAACAACAGTTATCAATCCAGTTTGAAGATGTCCCCTTTCGATGTTGGGGAACGTAGTAATTTCAAAAAAAATTCCTACGCACACGCAAGATCATGGTGATGCATAGCAACGAGAGGGGAGTGTATCTTCATACCCTTGAAGATCGCTAAGCGGAAGCGTTTATCAACGCGGTTGATGTAGTCGTACGTCTTCACGATCCGACCGATCCAAGTACCGAACGCACGGAACCTCCGAGTTCTGCACACATTCAGCTCGATGACGTCCTCGCCTTCTCGATCCAGCAAGACGGGCAAAGTAGTAGATGAGTTCCGGCAGCACGACGGCATGGTGACGGTGTTGGTGAAGTACAATCTCCGCAGGGCTTCGCCTAAGCACTACGGAAACTATGACGGAGGATAAACTAGAGGGGACGGGGTTGCCGACACACGGCTTGGTGTTTCTTGATCTGTCTTTGGTGCTAGCCCTGCCCCTCTATTTATATGTTGAGCCTTGGGGTCGAAACTTGGAGTAAAATCCTCCACAAAGTCGGTTTCACGCGAAAGGCAAGAGTCCTTCTCGGACTCCAGGGCTAGACGCCAGGGTTCCCGGCGTCTGGACCCAGACGCCAGGGACCCTGGCGTTTGGCCCCTGGACTCCGCAAAACTTCCTTTTGCGCTTTCCAAAAACCTTGTGGGCTTTCCCCTTTGGCCCAAATAACGTGTTCTCGTACCCAAACATTTCGGGAAACATCCGGAACCCCTTCCGGTGAATTCCGGAACCATTCCGGAGATCAAACACTATTATCCCATATATCAAACTTTATCTCCGGACCATTCAGGAGTTCCTCGTCATGTCCATGATCTCATCCAGGACTCCGAACAACATTCGGTTACCAACGCACATAACTCATATAATACTATATCGTCAACGAAACGTTAAGCGTGCGGACCCTACGGGTTCGAGAACTATGTAGACATGACCTAGAACTTGTTTCCGGTCAATAACCAATAGCGGGACCTGGATGCCCATATTGGCTCCCACATATTCTATGAAGATCTTTATCGGTCAAACCGCATAACAACATATGTTGTTCCCTTTGTCATTGGTATGTTACTTGCCCGAGATTCGATCGTCGGTATCTCAATACCTAGTTCAATCTCGTTATCGGCAAGTCTCTTTACTCGTTCTGTAATACATCATCTCACAACTAACTCATTAGTTGTAATGCTTGCAAGGCTTATAGTGATGTGCATTACCGAGAGGGCCCAGAGATACCTCTCCGACAATCGGAGTGACAAAACCTAATCTCGAAATACGCCAACCCAACATGTACCTTTGGAGACACCTATAGTACTCCTTTATAATCACCCAGTTACGTTGTGACGTTTGGTAGCATCCAAAGTGTTCCTCCGGTAAACGGGAGTTGCATAATCTCATAGTTACAGGAACATGTATAAGTCATGAAGAAAGCAATAGTAGAATACTAAACGATCGTGTGCTAAGCTAACGGAATGGGTCATGTCAATCACATCATTCTCCTAATTATGTGATCCCGTTAATCAAATGACAACTCATGTCTATGGTTAGGAAACATAACCATCTTCGATTAACGAGCTAGTCAAGTTGAGGCATACTAGTGACACTCTATTTGTCTATGTATTCACACATGTATTATGTTTCCGGTTAATACAATTCTAGCATGAAT
Organism: Triticum dicoccoides; assembly: GCF_002162155.2. NCBI lineage: Eukaryota > Viridiplantae > Streptophyta > Magnoliopsida > Poales > Poaceae > Triticum > Triticum dicoccoides. Next base: position 382,451,105 of record NC_041393.1, on the reverse strand, counting down.
AATAAACATTTATCATGATATAAGGAAATAAATAATAACTTTATTATTGCCTCTAGGGCATATTTCCTTCAGTCTCCCACTTGCACTAGAGTCAATAATCTAGTTCACATCTCCATGTGATTTAACATCAATAGTTCACATCTTTATGTGGTTAACACCCATAGTTCACATCGACATGTGACCAACACCCAAAGGGTTTACTAGAGTCAGTAATCTAGTTCACATCGCTATGTGATTAACACCCAAAGAGTACTAAGGTGTGATCATGTTTTGCTTGTGAGATAATTTTAGTCAATGGGTCTGTCACATTCAGATCCGTAAGCATTTTGCAAATTTCTATGTCTACAATGCTCTGCATGGAGCTACTCTAGATAATTGCTCCCACTTTCAATATGTATCCAGATTGAGACTTCGAGTCATCTGAATCAGTGTAAAAGTTTGCACCGATGTAACTTTTACAACGAACTCTTTTATCACCTCCATAATCGAGAAATATCTCCTTAGTCCTCACTAAGGCCCTGTTCGTTTAATCCCCTCGCCACAGGGATTGGAGGGGATTGGAGAGGTTTGACAAGGATTTTAACTTGCAAGGGATTTAATCCCCTCCAATCCCTTTCAAACCTCTCCAAACCATGCCTAACCGAACAAGGCCTAAGGATATTCTTGACCGCTGTCCAGTGATCTACTATTAGATCAAAATTGTATTCCTTTGTTAAACTCAGAGCAAGGTATACAATAGGTCTGGTTCACAGCATAACATACTTTATAGAACCTATGACTGAGGCATAGGGAATGACTTTTCATTCTCTTTCTATTTTCTGCCATGGTCGGGTCTTGAGTCTTACTCAACTTCATACCTTGTAACACAGGCAAGAACTCCTTCTTTGACTGTTCCATTTTGAACTACTTCAAAATCTTGTCAAGGTATGTATTCATTGAAAAACTTATCAAGCGTCTTGATCTATCTCTATAGATCTTGATGCTCAATATGTATGCAGCTTCACCGAGGTCTTTCTTTGAAAAACTCCTTTCAAACACTCCTTTATGCTTTGCAGAATAATTCTACATTATTTCTGATCAACAATATGTCATTCACATATACTTATCAGAAAGGCTGTAGTGCTCCCACTCACTTTCTTGTAAATACATGCCTTTCCAAAAGTTTGTATAAAACCATATGCTTTGATCAACTCATCAAAGCGTATATTCCAACTCCGAGATGCTTGCACCAGTCCATTGATGGATCGCTGGAGCTTGCACATTTTGTTAGCACCTTCAGGATTGACAAAACCTTCTGGTTGCATCATATACAACTCTTCTTTTAAGAAAACCGTTAAGGAATGCAGTTTTGACATCCATTTGCCAGATTTCATAAAATGTGGCAATTGCTAAATGATTCAGACAGACTTAAGCATCGCTACAGTTGAGAAAATCTCATTGTAGTCAACACCTTGAACTTGTCAAAACCTTTTTTGCGACAAGTCGAGCTTTGTAGATAGTAACACTACTATCAACGTCTGTCTTCCTCTTGAAGATCCATTTAATCTCAATGTCTCGCCAATCATTGGGCAAGTCAATCAAAGTCCATACTTTGTTTTCATACATGGATCTCATCTCAGATCTCATGGCCTCAAGCCATTTTGCGGAATCTGGGCTCACCATCGCTTCTTCATAGTTCGTACGTTCGTCATGGTCTAGTAACATAACTTCCAGAACAGGATTACCGTACCACTCTGGTGCGGATCTTACTCTGGAAAACCTACGAGGTTCTGTAGTAACTTAATCTGAAGTTTCATGATCATCATCATTAACTTCCTCACTAATTGGTGTAGTAGTCACAGGAACAGATTTCTGTGATGAACTACTTTCCAATAGGGGAGCAGGTAAAGTTACCTCATCAAGTTCTACTTTCCTCCCACTCACTTCTTTCGAGAGAAACTTCTTCTCTAGAAAGGATCCATCTTAGCAACGAATAACTTGCCTTCGGATTTGTGATAGAAGGTGTACCCAATAGTTACCTTTGGGTATTCTATGAAGACGCACTTCTCCGATTTGGGTGTGAGCTTATCAGGTTGAAACTTTTTCACATAAGCATCGCAGCCCGAAAATTTAAGAAACGACAACTTTGGTTTACTGCTAAACCATAGTTCATACAATGTCATCTCAATGGATTTAGATGGTGCCCTATTAAACGTGAATGCAGCTGTCTCTAATGCATAGCCCCAAAACGATAGTGGTAAACCGATAAGAGACATCATAAATCGCACCATATCAAGTAAAGTACGATTACGACATTCGGACACACCATTGCATTGTGGTGTTCCAGGTGGCATGAGTTTGTGAAACTATTCCACATTGTTTTAATTGAAGACCAAACTCGTAACTCAAATATTCGTCTCCGCGATCAGATCGCAGAAATTTTATTTTCTTGTTACGATGATTTTTCCACTTCACTCTCAAATTCTTTGAACCTTTCAACTATTTCAGACTTATGCTTCATTAAGTAGATATACTCATATCTGCTCAAATCATCTTGTGAAGGTCAGAAAATAACGATACCCACCATGAGCATCAATACTCATTGAATCGCATACATCGGTATGTATTATTTCCAACAAGTCAGTAGCTCGTTCCATTGTTCTGAAGAACAGAGTTTTAGTCATCTTGCCCATACGGCACGGTTCGCAAGCATCAAATGATTCATAACCAAGTGATTCCAAAAATCCATCTTTATGGAGTTTCTTCATGCGCTTTACACCGATATGACCCAAACGGCAGTGCCACAAATAACTTGCACTATAATTATTAACTTTGCATCTTTTGGCATCAATATTATGAATATGTGTATCACTACGATCGAGATCCAACAAACTATTTTCATTGGGTGTATGACCATTAAAGGTTTTATTCATGTAAACAGAACAACAATTATTCTCTGACTTTAAATGAATAACCGTATTGAAATAAACATGATCAAATCATATTCATGCTCAATGCAAACGCTAAATAACATTCATTTAGGTTTAACACTAATCCCGAAAGTATAGGGAGTGTGCGATGATGATCATATCAATCTTGGAACTACTTCCAACACTCATCGCCACTTCCCCTTCAACTAGTCTCTGTTTATTCTGTAACTCCTGTTTCGAGTTACTAATCGTAGCAACCGAACAAGTATCAAATACTCAGGGGCTACTATAAACACTAGTAAGGCACATATCAATAACCTGTATATCAAATATACCCTTGTTCACTTTGCCATCCTTCTTATCCACCAAATGTTCAGGGCATTTCCGCTTCCAGTGACCATTTCCTTTGAAGTGTAAGCACTCAGTTTCAGGCTTTGGTCCAGCTTTGGTCTTCTTCACGGGAGTGACAACTTGTTTTGCCATTCTACTTGAAGTTTCCCTTTCTTTCCCTTTGCCCTTTTCTTGAAACTAGTGGTCTTGTCAATCATCAACACTTGCTGTTCTTTCTTGATTTCTACCTTCATTGATTTCAACATCACGAAGAGCTCGGGAATCATTTTCGTCATCCTTTGCATACTATAGTTCATCACAAAGTTCTACTAACTTGGTGATGGTGACTAGAGAACTCTGTCAATCACTATCTTATCTGGAAGATTAACTCCCACTTGATTCAAGCGATTGTAGTACCCAGACAATCTGAGCACTTGCTCACTAGTTGAGTGATTCTCCTCCATCCTTTAGCTATAGAACTTGTTGGAGACTTCATATCTCTCAACTCAGATATTTTCTTGAAATATTAACTTCAATTCCTAGAAAATCTCATATGGTCCATGACGTTCAAAACGTCTTTGAAGTTCCGATTCTAAGCCGTTAAGCATGGTGCACTAAACTATCAAGTAGTCATCATATTGAGCTAGCCAAACGTTCATAACGTCTGCATCTGCTCCTGCAATAGGTTTGTCACCTAGTGGTGCATCAAGGACATAATTCTTCTGCGCAGCAATGAGGATAAACCTCAGATCACGGATCCAATCCGCATCATTGCTACTAACATTTTTCAACACAATTTTCTCTAGGAACATATCAAAATAAACATATGAAAGCAACAACGCAAGCTATTGATCTACAACATAATTTGCAAAATACTACCAGGACTAAGTTCATGATAAATTTAAGTTCAATTAATCATATTACTTAAGAACTCCCACTTAGATAGACATCCCTCTAATCCTCTAAGTGATTACGTGATCCATATCAACTAAACCATAACCGATCATCACGTGAAATGGAGTAGCTTTCAATGGTGAACATCACTATGTTGATCATATCTACTATATGATTCACGCTCGACCTTTCGGTCTCAGTGTTCCGAGGCCATATCTGCATATGCTAGGCTCGTCAAGTTTAACCTGAGTATTCTGCGTGTGCAAAACTGGCTTGCACCCGTTGTAGATGGACGTAGAGCTTATCACACCCGATCATCACGTGGTGTCTGGGCACGACGAACTTTGGAAACGGTGCATACTCAGGGAGAACACTTTTATCTTGAAATTTAGTGAGAGATCATCTTATAATGCTACCGTCAATCAAAGCAAGATAAGATGCATAAAAGATAAACATCACATGCAATCAATATAAGTGATATGATATGGCCATCATCATCTTGTGCTTGTGATCTCCATCTCCGAAGCACCATCATGATCACCATCGTCACCGGCGCGACACCTTGATCTCCATCGTAGCATCGTTGTCGTCACGCCAACTATTTCTTCTACGACTATCGCTACCGCTTAGTGATAAAGTAAAGCAATTACAGGGCGATTGCATTGCATACAATAAAGCGACAACCATTTGGCTCCTGCCAGTTGCCGATAACTTGGTTACAAAACATGATCATCTCATACAATAAAATATAGCGTCACGTCTTGACCATATCACATCACAACATGCCCTGCAAAAACAAGTTAGACGTCCTCTACTTTGTTGTTGCAAGTTTTACGTGGCTGCTACGGGCTGAGCAAGAACCATTCTTACCTACGCATCAAAACCACAACGATAGTTTGTCAAGTTAGTGCTGTTTTAACCTTCGCAAGGACCGGGCGTAGCCACACTCGGTTCAACTAAAGTTGGAGAAACTGACACCCGCCAGCCACCTGTGTGCAAAGCACGTCCGTAGAACCAGTCTTGCGTAAGCGTACACATAATGTCGGTTCGGGTCGCTTCATCCAACAATACCACCGAACCAAAGTATGACATGCTGGTAAGCAGTATGACTTGTATTGCCCACAACTCACTTGTGTTCTACTCATGCATATAACATCAACGCAAAAAACCTAGGCTCTGATACCACTGTTGGGGAACGTAGTAATTTCAAAAAAAATCCTACGCACACGCAAGATCATGGTGATGCATAGCAACAAGAGGGGGAGTGTATCTTCATACCCTTGAAAATCGCTAAGCGGAAGCGTTTATCAATGCGGTTGATGTAGTCGTATGTCTTCACGATCCGACCGATCCAAGTACCGAACGCACGGCACCTCCAAGTTCTGCACATGTTCAGCTTGATGACGTCCTCGCCTTCTCGATCCAGCAAGACGGGCGAAGCAGTAGATGAGTTCCGGCAGCACGACGGCGTGGTGATGGTGTTGGTGAAGTACAATCTCCGTAGGGCTTCTCCTAAGCACTACGGAAACTATGACGGAGGATAAACTGGAGGGGACGGGGTTGCCGGCACACGGCTTGGTGTTTCTTGATCTGTCTTTGGTGCTAGCCCTGCCCCTCTATTTATATGTTGAGCCTTGGGGTCGAAACTTGGAGTAAAAGCCTCCACAAAGTCGGTTGCACCCGAAAGGAAGAGTCCTTCTCGGACTCTAGGGCCAGACGCCAGGGTTCCCGGCGTCTGGACCCAGACACCAGGGACCCTGGCGTCTGGCCTCTAGACTCCACAAAACTTCCTTTTGCGCTTTCGAAAAACCTTGTGGGCTTTCCCCTTTGGCCCAAATAACGTGTTCTCGTACCCAAACATTTCAGGAAACATCCGGAACCCCTTCCGGTGAATTCCGGAACCCTTCCGGAGATCAAACACTATTATTCCATATATCAACCTTTATCTCCAGACCATTCCAGAGTTCCTCGTCATGTCCATGATCTCATCCGGGACTCCGAACAACATTCGGTTACGAACATACATAACTCATATAATACTATATCGTCAACGAAACATTAAGCGTGCGGACCCTACGGGTTCGAGAACTATGTATACATGACCTAGAACTTGTTTCCGGTCAAGAACCAATAGCGGGACCTGGATGCCCATATTGGCTCCCACATATTCTACAAAGATCTTTATCGGTCAAACCGCATAACAACATACGTTGTTCCCTTTGTCATCGGTATGTTACTTGCCCGAGATTCGATCGTTGGTATCTCAATACCTAGTTCAATCTCGTTATCGGCAAGTCTCTTTACTCGTTACGTAATACATCATCTCACAACTAACTCATTAGTTGTAATGCTTGCAAGGCTTATAGTGATGTGCATTACCGAGAGGGCCTAGAGATACCTCTTCGACAATCGGAGTGACAAAACCTAATCTCGAAATATGCCAACCCAACATGTACCTTTGGAGACACCTGTAGTACTCCTATATAATCACCCAGTTACGTTGTGACGTTTGGTAGCACCCAAAGTGTTCCTCCAGTAAACGGGAGTTGCATAATCTCATAGTTATAGGAACATGTATAAGTCATGAAGAAAGCAATAGCAGAATACTAAATGATCGTGTGCTAAGCTAATGGAATAGGTCATGTCAATCACATCATTCTCCTAATGATGTGATCCCGTTAATCAAATGACAACTCATGTCTATGGTTAGGAAACATAACCATCTTCGATTAACGAGCTAGTCAAGTAGAGGCATACTAGTGACACTCTGTTTGTCTATGTATTCACACATGTATTATGTTTCCGGTTAATACAATTCTAGCATGAATAATAAACATTTATCATGATATAAGGAAATAAATAATAACTTTATTATTGCCTCTAGGGCATATTTCCTTCATTCGAATCCTTGTATAGAAGGAGGTGCAGAACCCCGCTGTTGTGGGATGAAATTGGAGATCGTCAGTTGTTTGGGCCAGATTTGATTAAGGAGTCTGAACAGAAGGTGAAGTTGATTCGCGATAGGCTCAAGGTAGCCCAGTCCAGGCAGAAGAGCTACGTAGATTCTAAACGCAAGGAGACAGCTTATGAAGCTGGAGACAAAGTTTATCTTCGTGTATCTCTGCTTCGAGGAGTTAAGCGCTTTGGAGTTAAGGGAAAGTTAGCGCCATGTTTTGTGGGACCATACAAAGTTTTGGAGCGTATGGGAGAAGTTGCCTACAACTTGGAATTGCCCGAAGGATTGTCAGGAGTTCATGACGTGTTCCACGTTTCCCAGTTGAAGAAGTGCCATGCAGAGATGGCTGATATACCGCTGATGGATACAGTGCCGCTGGAAGCGATTCAGTTGGATAGTGATTTGACCTATGAGGAGAATCCAGTCAAGATTCTCGAGTATGCCAGCCGAGTCACCCGCATCAAGGTTATCAAGTTTTGCGAAGTTCAGTGGAGCCACCACACCGAGGATGAAGCCACCTGGGAGCGAGAGGAAGATCTGCTGAAGGACCACCCTCACCTATTCTCTAGCCAACCCGAATCTCGAGGGCGTGATTCATCTTAAGGGGGGTAGGTTTGTAACATCCCAAATTTTCAATTTGGAATGTTATACATAGATCATCATTGCATATCATATTTTATTTTTTTGCTTTTGGTTTGATTCTAGAAACTCTACGCAACTCAAGGACCCAGGGAGAGAGTTGGGGATATCGTTATTTTCATATTTGAGTTTTCTCAAATTTTGAAAATAGGATCATTTGATTTTGTTTATTTTATCTTCAATTATTTATATTATTAAATATGAGAGAGGGAATAAAATGACTTTACCAAAATAAAGAAATATTGAGGATTTAATAATAAAATCAAATAAGATTTTATTTTGGATTTTATCGCTATTTTATTTGAATTTAGGAAAATTCCACGTTTTTCAAAACTGCATTTTAGGGCCAAGAAAATGTTCATCTTGTTCTAAATATTTTATTTCGACTGTGAAAATTTATTTTGGCATTTTTAGAATTTTATTTTATTTTCTAGATATTTTCAAAGTTTCGGCGGAATTTATTAATTTATTTAAAAAAAAATCCCGCGCGTCCGACTGGGCCGAGGCCCAGCCGAGCCGGCCCACCTTCCCCGCGCCGCCGTCTCCCTCCTGGAGACCGCACGCCGCCGCCGCGCCGACTCGGACCGGAGTCCGAGCCGGACTCCGCCTCCCCGCCGCCTTGCCCCCTCCTCCAAGCCGGCCCCTCCCGCTCTTAAATACCCCCAATCCCGCCGCCTCACCCCAACCCCGCCGCCTCACCTCGTCCCACCCTGCCGCCGAAGCCCGCCCCGCCACCGAAGCCACCGCCG
>NC_041393.1:382382339-382442264 GCF_002162155.2 Triticum dicoccoides | reverse complement strand
CACCGCCGTCGCCGGGAGCCCCGCCGCCGGGAGCCCGCCGCCGCCGACACCCGTCGCCGCCGCCCCACTCCACCCACGCCGCCCCGTCGGAGCCGACAAGGTAGCAGCCGTTCGCCGCCGCTGTTTTTTTAGAAAACTGATTCGGTTTTTTTAGAAACCCTAGTTCGTTTTTTTAGATCGGTTCACCGGTTTTCTCGGTTTACCTATTTAATGGACGTTCGTCCGTACATTCGTTTTAACGAACGGTTTTTGTCGTTTAGCAACAGACAGCGAACGTTCGTTCGTTAGCCTGTTCGTCCATTTTTCTTTTTCTCGGATTTTCCGTGATTATTTCTGATCGCAATTTCTGATCCGATTTTCGTTTTAGTTTATCTTTTCGCTCATTTATCAGAATTAGGTGATTCAAGCGCCTAGAGTTTCGTCTCGAAACCCTCTTTCCGTTTAACCTACTCAAACAAGTTTTGCTACTGTAAAATATGACCTAGGTCCAGATTAGTAAATGAAGCTTGTTTCTTTCGCCGTTTGACTTTCGTTGCTTCGTTTGATTTGATTCTTTTTGCAAACCGAAGTTCTTAAGTTGAACTTTCTGGTTAGACCTTTTATTTGAGTTTTACCTGTGCATTAGTTGAGTGCTTATTGTATGCTTGTTTGTTTACGATAGAGTACCCGGAGTGCGCCGCTTGCTACTTCGAATCTCTAGGTTTCACGGATCATCAGCAAGGCAAGTAACACTTGATCATACCTCTTTACTACCCAGTTTTATTGCATTAGATCAATCCTCAAACAATTGCACGATTAGGATCTGTTCAATATTTGGGTTTTGGAAAGTAGATGAGGTAGAACCTATTACCTGTTTATTATCAAACCTTTGGGAGTTACTTCTACGTTTGCTTATATTGCCATGCTATGCTAGTAGACGTGGATTGGGTGAGTGTTTCCATGACAGATGTGAGATTGTTTAATTAATGGTTTACTTAAGGTGGCAACTTAAATTCACATCTGGGTGGATTGAGGCACCTGGGGAACCTAGTGTTGCCTGTATTTTTGGAAATCCCGGGGTACCGTGTGATTCTCCTGTGGACCGCCACCCAGGCTCAAAGGGATCATGAGATTATTCATGCTAGAAACTTCCGTGTGCAGCCGCAAGCTACTATGGGCTCTAGCATAGTTGATTAAGTTGCGTGAGCTCTTCAAGAGGTAGACTAGCATATGTAGGGGATGTAGGTTCGTACTGTCTACCCGGAGTAGAGAGTTAATGCTTCTGAAAGACTGTGTCTCGGTCATCCATTTCTCAAACACCATGTAGTGCGAGAAATCAAGCAGATGAGATCGAGTCTTGCAGGGAAAAGTGCGCAAACCTCTGCAGAGTGTATAAACTAATCATGGTTAGCCGTGTCCCCGATTATGGACGTTTTGAGTATCTAGTACTTCGATTATCATGTGAATCTCATCATGTTACTTTAATTCATTTTGTTGGGTTTAATGATGATGCTTAATTGGGATTGAGTTGGAGTACCATTCTAAATGTTTAACAACGACCATGATAGTTAAATAAAATTTATTCCTTTGCAGTAGGGAAAAATTGGCTTTATGCAAAACTGTAACCATAGAGCTTTCCACCAGCCATATATGCATGTAGTATAGCATTATTCCTTTCATTACTCTCTATGTGTTACATGCCAGCATATTCCATGTGCTGACCCGTTTTCGGGTTGCAACGTTCATGTTGCAGACTTTTCAGACGACAAGTAAGGTGCTTTAGGTCGTGATCTTATACTCAGTGATGCCGTTGGAGTTGATGGACTCGCTTATCTTCCAAGCCTTCCGCTGTTATGATTATTAGATGGCCTTAAGCCATATTTATTGTAATAAGTTCTATTTTGAGAAATTCGATATAATAAGTGTGTGATTGCTACTCTGTTATAAATCCTTCAAGTACTATGCGTGTCAGCATTACTGATCCAGGGATGACACTGATGCACAGAGATCAGACTGTTTGAGGTCTGGTCGCTACACAAGACAACGTAAATAGATGTGTGTGATACGCGGCAAACATATCCATAATCAGAAATGTGTGCAACGACTGATAATAACATAGACGATTGCTGCTAATCAGTCGTGTGTGTTGTGGTCAAACGCTTGCTGGTATACAATTGTCAGCAATTGATGAAATCATCACCGATGGGTTCCCTAGTTTGGTCCATGTGCGTTGTGATTTACTCCATCTACAGAATAACAACATATATACTTATAAGGACATGATTGCATAACCAAATTAAACATCCAATTACATAGGTGGCCAGTACACACATGACAGTTGCACACACCAAAGTAAACTATTACATGCATAATCAACTAGGATAAATGATCATCTGATCATCATCTACTTCTTCTTGCGACGCTTGCCGCCACTAGTCTACTGGTGGCTTGATCCCTCGTTGATCCTCCTTCATGTTTTTGTAGTAGGGCCGATGATAGCCGAGGCGAGGCTAACAAGGGGGTCCTTCTCCTTCTTACTACCCCAGACCCTTAGTGTCCACAAATGTCGACAAGCTTCTTGCAGGCCAAGCTCGTAACCTTAGCACTATTACATCGTTGATGGCGTACACCGTAGCGAACTATCTGAGTATGACAATCTATGGGACCGATGAGGATCCCTTTGCAGTTCGGCTGGGGTTAAGGACAATGCACAGAGAACAAATCCAATAGTTCACACACGGGAATTTGTCAGGTTTGTGCCGCTATGGAGGCGTTAATTAAACCCTATTAGTGTTTTTGGGTGGCTTGACTTGGGGCTCAAGTTACAAGTGCAGCTTGCCGAAAAATGTGGGCAAGGTGCAACTACTGTGTAAACATGAGCAACATGTCGACCCATGCCAAGGTAGCCATGGGCCTCCTTTTATAGACGAAAAGGGGTCAACACAATGGCAACATGGTCATTACAAGCTTGTGAATAGTAGTCTTGATGTTATTCAACTTCATCCTGGCAGAGTAGGACAAGGGCATTTAATGCACCGTGAGATAGTGGCCATCCTTCGGCAATAAGTGTTTCTCCTTTTGTGCCATCGATGTGGATAAACCTATCTTTTTCACACGACCACTAGACGGATGTCAATAAAGTTAATTTGCATGCGAGGTGCCGACACGCGTCCCGTTGACTCCCCTTAGGCCCTTTGCCCGCTCGAGACCTCACCTTGACAAGCCATCAACTAGTCGATGAGATGGATCGGCCGGAGGGCGAGAGGGAGATGTTTCCGGCAAGGAGCTTGCAGGGTCTTGGCTTGCTTGTCAATGAGGTATTGATCCTCAATGATAACTTAGTACTTCTCGATGACCTGCCTCGAGGTCTTCTTCACGGTCTTGGTGTCCAAGAGGTGAGGCTCAGGTTGAGCTATCCTCCGGCAAGCCCTTGTCGTCTGGAGGGCTGCAAATGCCTATGCATAGGTCTCGGGTACTAAAGGACCCCTATTTTAGTACACCGAGAGGAGCCCCCGGGCCTGGGTCATACACGCATGAGAGGCGTCGTTGGGCTAGGCCCAAACAGTGTACATGCATGAGTGGTAGGGAATAACTATTGTAATCTTCTCTTTTATCATGCCCCCTGTTATGCGCTTTAAATTCAGAACATGGGGGGGGGGGGTGTGGAACGAACGGTTGCCAGGGCTAGTGCACCTAAAAAGGGTAGCCACGTAGGACGGAAAGGAACCATCCTCTACGCCTTCCCCATAAAAAGGAAACCGCAAGAGGCACTGCTCATTTACCCCCTTCCGCTCCAAATCCAACAGTCCCCTCCTTCATATTCTTCCTTGAAGAAGAACAGAGCACTCTGCTCCTTTTGCCGCCCCACCGCCCCATTCCTTAATCCTCAGTTCCCGCATTCACCATGGCCCCGAAAAGAGCGAAGAAGGCGATGGACCCGGAGGCGGAGATGAAGAAGCTCGATAGGGAGAAACAGTGGCGGGAGAATGCCGTCTTCCCGCCAGTGCTAATGGCTGATGACCTAACTTCAAGATATTCATATGTTTCGTCGAGTCAGACTAACAATCATTCAGCTATAAAAGTCCTGCTAGGGTCGGCTGATCCAGCGGACAACCAGTTTCACTTCTTTGCTGGGTTTTTCTATGGCGGGCTTTGCCCGCCTTTTTTAGATTTCTTTGTGGAGGTCATGCAGTCCTATGGATTTCATTTGCTGGATTTTGCTCCCAATGCCTTCACATGCATGTCCATTTACGCACATGTGTGCGAAAACTTCCTGGGGATAGCACCCAATCTTGACCTGTTCCGGCACTTCTTCATCCCCCGGATCAAGAATGACGCTCTCTCCGGCAGCATTACCTGGACTCCAAGAACACGGATGAAGGAGCACTATCTTGAGGGCAAGTTGCACACCAAGTGGAATGAATGGAGGGTGGATGTGTGCTGGATCAAGGAGGATCCGCAAGACGCTATCCCTCCCTTTTGCCGCCTCCAAACCCAAAGGACCGGGAAGGGGAAAACATGGAGCAACGTTGGGGCCAGTGATGCTAAGCTCGAGATGGCGTTGTATAGAATCCACCGTCTCAAGGCTGCCGGGATAACCATAGAGGTGGTTGGGGCAGATTTCATCCATCGCCAGATCCCCTTGCTACAACACAGAGGATCCCGAAGGGCATGTGAGTATCACAACCCCGACGACCCCATGCACCTGCATCCTGGGGCAAACGACTACTTGTCAGTGAGGGAGTCCTGGACTAAGGGGTCCTCAGGCCGTCGACCTACTACATATGGGACGGACTGATAGGCCACTATGGGGCCAAGCTAGAGTGCGGACCATGACCGGAAAGGAGGTCTTTAGAGTCATGTTGTGCCCTCCAAGTCAAGATTAGTGTGATATTTCCTTCTTTGTAACCGAACGCCTGTAATCCTAACACTACTGGTGTCTATATAAACCAGGGGTTTTTAGTCTTTAGCGCTAGAGAAACATCCATTACCCCATCAACCTAGGGTTCAGCTCGCCTGATCTCAAGGTAGATTGACTTTGTAACCATATCATACACATCAAATACAATCAAGCAGGACGTAGGGTTTTACCTCTTCGAGAGGGCCCGAACCTGGGTAAACACAGTGTTCATCGTCCCTTGTTCCCCATTGATCCTAGATCCACAGCTCGGGAACCCCTACCCGAGATTCGCTAGTTTAGACACTGACCTTGGTGCTCTCATTGAGAGTTCCGTTGTTGGGTCGCCGAAGGATCGATTGCTCGCCTGATCATCGGAGAGGGCGTCAGCTCCGGGGACCTCTTTGTCCCCAGCCAACTCTTCGCGTTCGGCAGCATCGTGCTACACGCTAACCCAACCGGTCATCTAGACCAAATCAATAATTTTTCCCCTGGGCACCGGATTAGGTTCGGCAACTTGGAGTATGTTGTGGATACCCGAGGTGATCTGGTCTCCGCTGGATTCACAACCTCTCCCCGCACCCCTATGGGCCCTCCTGTGCCCGCTCCGGAGCTTTCTCCCGATCTGATCACAGATCGGCTCCAATCCTCCAGCCAGCCTCACTTGGAAGGCTCCACCCTGACCGGAGGCCTGAAATCCCCTTCGGCCATGCCACTAATGCTTGTCGAAGACCCAACTTAGAGGCTCAACACGGAAGCTGTTTTCGGACGCCAAGAGTCACTCTCGGCCGAACCCTCTCCTCATGACATGCCTCCGGCCTCGAGCCCCAGAGAAGGGTCGACGTTCAGAAGCTAGGAATCATCCCTGGCCACACTCCCCCTCATCAACTCGGCTTTGAGCCCCAATACGGAAACAGCGTTCGAAGACCAGGTTTTGCCCTTGGTCTCTTACAACTGTCCGACCTTGCGCCTCGAGGTTAACTTGGCCCTTGAAGACCAAAGTCCAGTCCGGGCCCAGATCATTCCTTGCCTCGCCACGAGGAGACCGGCCCTAAACAGCCACCGTGTACCAATCCGGCGACCCTCGCCTTATTAAATGAGGCGTTGGACCGAATCCAGACGATGGCTCACTGGTACACATCGGTGCTATACAAACGGTTTTAAACCCCTTTCCACGACGACATTTGGAACCGTCCCCAAGTGAGTGTGGGCGATAGGGGGGTCCTTCCCACACGACCCCGAAACCGTCGGTGATATGCCCTCCTGACACACACGCTCGGCAAAATGAGGTTGTGTGTGACCGGCGAGCGAGCAAATACGGTTATATGTATAGTAGTGCTAAAAAATACAATTATGTAGGGGAAATCATATCCGGTCGTAAGTACATCCCACACATTCAGTCCCCGCTAAACATTTCCGTTCGTATATACATCCCACATAGCCGCTGCAAGGAAAACGTTTCCGTTCATAGGTACATCACACCCAATTTTCCCTGTTAAATCGTTTGTGATAGCATTCTCATCGCACACAATATGAATAATTTTATCGTTTGCGTTATTGAATGCATCACACATGGTGGGTAGAAGAAACTATGTGGCAAAGGATATCCATCACACATAGCTTTTATGTGGTAAACTTTTGCGCAAGGTGGCCTAATGTAAACAGTTTTGAAGAGAATGTTGTGTGTGATTGTTCATCGATCCAACACGGTTTATTCCTAGAAACTGTGTGCGTTGCCTTAGGTCATCACCCACGGTATTTTCCCAATAACCGTTTGCAATAGCAAAAACCAGTTAGCAGGTTAATTCGCCATTAGCGGGCTAATTGCCCTATTATTAATAATCCATTTATTAATCTAATTAACATTCATATTAAACACATAATATATTTCAATCCCATATTAAGGAAGCAGGATTTCATAATTGAAATACATCAGAGTACAACATGATATAGCTTTAGCACTCAGCTACCCCGTTGCACAACTGCACCAGCACCAAGTTTCACATGCAACATCTAGAACCTTTCGAAATTAGCATCATAGACGGTACATAGAAAGATGCATCCCATCGGGAAAACTGCTGAAGTGGAAAGCGAATATTGAGCCTTCATTGATGTTGAAGGTCTTTGCAACTTTAGGCCAGTGCTTGTGGATGATTGATCGTCCATCCTTCGTCCTGTTTAGGAACACTTCAATATTGAACCGTGGGTGTTGTATGAATACCTTCCTCGCCTCCTGACCATACAGGTGGTTTGAGAGGTAATCATCAGTGAACGGTTTTGGAAAGGCCTGAAAGCAAGCATGTGCATAAATATCCTCTCTATATTGGAAATGGGGCAAATGAATAAAAAAGACAAGGTATAATAGTTAGTACCATCCTGTAGTGAACCGATGTCTTCTTCATTGTGCAGACAAAGATCTTATTGTTTTTTGTCGCTAATTTCTTTATCCTAACAATCTTTCTGAGTTTCTTGACTTGACTGGTATTCATGGACAACTCATTTCCCCATATGCAAAAAGGGTCGAACAGTGGGTCAAAACCTCTGACGGCAGGACCTACATGTGCAAGACCAAATTGTTTAAAACCTCAGTATTAGAATGGTACCTGCAATTGTACAATAATGTGTTATTAGACAAAGGACCATGCATGTGCAAACCTCGATTGTAAACCTCAGTGCTTCCCATTGCTTCCCTGCAACACATCTAAGGTAGTTAGTGAGCAGGTTAAGTGAGGGTCCGCATGCTATGAGTAAAACATGTTGATGAAAAATAAGCACATTGCAGATTCATCAGATTAATTCAAACCACATGGAAGTCCCATTTATCCAAACCAAGCATCATTAAGAACTGGGAAATAGAGCAATTGTATATGTTTCCCATGTGTTAAGTGCAGCCAAATTCGATTATTCCTCACATGCACAACAATACAAAATTCTACCCACGACAATTGGACATTGCATTGCAGAATTGAACCAAGCAGTTAACTAAACACCACAACAAATGAACCAAACATTAACTGAGCACCACATTGCACAATATAATATACTCCTAATAGAAGATCAGCCAGTTAACCAAACCAAGCATGCTGAACAACTTGTAAATATAGCAATTGTATTTGTTTCTCATGTATTTAGTATAGCCAAATTCTATTTATTTCTCACATGGTATACAATAAAAGAATGCACCCACAACTATTGAACATCACATTGCAGAATGGAACCAAATAGTTAACTATACAGCACAACAAATGAACCAAACTTTAACTGAGCACCACATTGCACAATGTATAACATACTAGAAGATCAAACAGTTAACCAAACAAAGCATGCTTGACAACTTGGAAATATAGCAATTGGATTTGTTTCTCATTATTTTGTAAAGAAAAATTTGATTTATTTCTCACATGGAAGACAATACAAAATTGCACCATGAAGAATGAACATCACATTTGCAGAATTGAACCAAACAGTTAACTAAACACGACAACTAATTAACCAAACAGTTAATAAGTGAGCACCACATTGCACGACATATAGAACATATAAACTAGAGAAACACATTGCATGGTAAAATTAGATAGCGCAATTCACTAGAATTTGTTAAGGAAAGGCAGGAGCAGCACACGCCACGGGTAAACCGAGCATGCTTAACCGGCGTAGCTAGCAAATGGCAAGGTGCTCCTCCAAGATCTGGGGGTCGGCACGAATGGCAGCCATCGCGACCTCATCCGCGCGTGCAACCGAGATTTGCTTCTCCGCTGGCAAATGCTCCTTGAGATCCTGGCTATACTGCATGCACCATGGGTTAGGGCGGTGCTTATTTGGTGGAGGGGTCGGTGATTTGGGTGGAAGGTGTCGCGCTCGCGCCGGCGGTCGGGGCATGTGGGATGTGGAAGGAGGAGGAGGATGGGGGTCGGGTGTGGCTTACCTGCCTGGATAGGCTAGGCCGAGCAGCGTGAAGGAGGGTCGTCGGCGAGGGGGGCGGCGCTGCAAGCACGGAGTGAAGGTTTCAACTTGGAAAGGAAGGCAGAAACAGGGGAAATGTGGATTTTGGTAAGGGGGAGGGGGCAGGGAGGTAGATATTTCTGGGGAAGCCAAAAATTTGGAATCGCTTCAGCGAAAAAACTGGCGCGCAAAGTGTCATCACACATGGTCCCTTATTCAGAACTGTGTATGATATGTGAACATCACAAACGATTCAAATAGCTTAACCCGTGTGCGATGAGTTTGAACATCAAAAATTTTGATTCCAATTTCCCTGGTTACAGTGCTCATCCACGTCATTGCATAATTTGGGTACACAAAGGAGACTACAACACACCCACACTTCTTAATCGAGCAAGTTCAGCAATTAAACAGAGCTAGCTGGCCTAAACATTACTCTAACAAATTAAAGACCGACACTCTTAATTAAACAAAACAAAGAGTACTACTATGGCTGGTGCTCGTCAATCTCCGCCGCCTCCTCCATGTCCAGCTCATGCATGACGGTCGACTGGGGAAGGGGCTCCATGGCATCCATCGCACCATACTCGATGAGCATCTTGCCATATGTGTCCTCCATTACTTTGGAAAAGGCTACCAGGAGTTGGGCATGGGCGGCCACCATCTGGGCTTTGGCGGGCTCCGTCGTGGCAAGGTATGCCGCGCAGGAACGAACGGCTGCTCGAATGCTCTCGGCGATTGCCAACTCTTCGGCCATGGGTTACCGACCGTTGTCGGAGAAGCTTCTTTCGATTTGTGCGGTGACCACCACAAGGTGGGCGTGGGCGGCCTCGACATGGTCCTAGGAGGCCTCCATCAGGGCTAAGGCCACCGCTGCGGAACGGACAGTTGTTGTGCCGCTCTCGCCAGTTGCTATCCCCGAGGCAGATGTTGATGTCGCCGCCTGAGAAGCAATAGCAGCCGTTTGGGCTGCCTTGGCCGCCCGGTCACAGATTCCGGACGCCCTCACAAAGCTTGCTAGCAAGCGCCTGGCGGCTGTGGCCGCGCTCTTGCCGGAGTGGGCTACCGAAATTGCCCTTGGGACGCGGGGTCCACGTCCCCATCTTTCACCAGCGATGATTGAACAGTGAAATGATATTTGCGGAGCTAGCTAGTGTGCTTGACACGCTGGATGTGGACTGTAGCCGACGAACCTTCTCGCGTAAGTCGTAGGTGTACTATACACCAACGGTGCTCCAGGATATTTTGTACTGCATCTCACAGGGTTGGTGATAATAAAATGTGTGGGATCTACTTGATTTTTCATCTTGATTTGAATTACATAATGGGGTCACAGCTGCAAAGGATGGTGTTTGAATTGCTAGAACTTCTATCTGTAGTGAACATGCAACTATAGGTGTGTCGTCAAAAAATTTGGAATTATTCAGGGTTCATTTGGACATTTTTATACGGTAACTTGCTTTTCTAGGCATTTCACATGCACAGTTCAAAATTAAACCACATGCACATGCTCCGGTGCACCAAAATGGGTTGTAAAATGATATATGAGTCCATGGGTTGATGCTTACGTCCCATTCAAGTAATGGGGATGAATTTCAAACACCACGACACCGTGGCTCTCCGGCAAACGTTGAGGTGCTTGCTTTCGTCAGAAATTCATGAACCTTGGCATGCTATCATGGAACGACATCAAGATGCTGGGGTACAAAATATTGTCCCATTTGGGCCAGGTTATGGTATAAGCTTCTCACAAACCAGATCTTCTCTCATAACATGCATGATGGTTTCGGTAGGGAACGTGCCACCTTGGGGGACGAAACGATATTTGTTGCATCTTCTTACTTTCAAAAAATTTCTCGTGTCAACATAGAAAAACATGAGTGTTTGCAATTTTTTGGGATATTTCAGGGTTCGCGTGGATATTTTTTATACATTAACTGAGTTTTCTTTGCATTCATGTGCATAATTCAAATTTGAAATACATGCATATGCTCCAATGCATATAAACGGGTTGAAAAATCAAATGTGTGTCCTTGATTGCAACCTTAGGTCCCATGCAAGAAATGGGAATGAATGTCAAACACCTTTGCCACCGTCGCTCGACCGCTAACATTGAGATACATGGTTTTAAAATTCTAGTAAATCCAAAACGCGTCTGAAATTCATGAAACTTGAATGCTATCATGGAATGACAGCAACATGCAGTGGTAAAAATATTGTATCACTTGGGGTAGGTTGGGGTATAAGCTTCTCACAAACCAGAGCTTCCCACAACAAGCCTCATGGTTACGGTAGGGAACGTTTCACCTTTCTAGACGAAACAATATCCGTTGCCTCTTCTTGATTTCAATTTTTTGCTCTAGTGTCAACATAGAACAACAGGAGTGTTGTGTTAAATTTTGGAATTTTTCGGGGTTCATTAGGACATTTTTATGCATTAATTGACCTTTCAATGCATTTATGTGCATAATTCAAAATTGAACTACATGCACATGTTCTAATGCATATAAATTGGTTGAAAAGTCAAATCTGTCTCCTTGGTTGCATGCTTAGGTCCCATGCAAGAAATGGGAATGAATGTCAAACACCCTGCCACCGTCACTCGGCCACAAACATTGAGATACCTGATTTTTAAATTCTAGTAAATCCAAAACTCGTCTGTAATTCATGAAACATGGCATGCTATCATGGAGCGGCATCAACATGCCGTTGTAAATTTTTTGTCCCATTAGGGGTAGGTTTGGGTATAAGCTTCTCACAAAAAGCCTGATGGTTTCGGTAGGGAACGTTTCACCTTTCTTGATGAACCATAGTCGTTGCCTCTTCTTGATTTCAATTTTTTCTCTAGTGTCAACACAGAACAACATGAGTGTTGTCTTAAATTTTGGAATTTTTGGGGTTTGTTAGCACATTTCTTATGCATTAATTGAGTTTTCAATGCATTTATGTGCATAATTCAAATTCGAACAACATGCACATGCTCTAATGCATATAAATTGGTTGAAAATTCAAATATGTGTCCTTGGTTGCATGCTTAGGTCCCATGCAAGAAATGGGAATGAATGTCAAACACCCTGCCACCGTCACACGGCCGCAAACATTGAGATACCTGGTTTTTAAATTCTAGTAAATCCAAAAGTCATCTGAAATTCATGAAACCTGGCATGCTATCATGGAATGGCACCCGACATGCCATGGTAAATTTTTTGTCCCATTTGGGGCAGGTTTGGGTATAAGCTTCTCACAAACCAGACCTTCTCACAACAAGCTTGATGGTTTCAGTAGGGAACGTGCCACCTTTGGGGACGAAACGATTCCCATTGCCTGCTATTGCTTTCAAAAAGTTTCTATTGTCAACATAGAACAACAGGAGTGTTGTGTTCAATTTTGGCATTTTCGGGGTTCGTTTGGACATTTTTATATATTAATTGGGTTTTCTAGGCATTTTATGTGCATAATTCAAATTTGAAATATATGCACATGCTCCAGTGCATATAAATTGGTTGAAAAATCAAATATGTGTCCTTGGGTGCATGCTTAGGTCCCATGCAAGAAATGTGAATGAATTTTAAACACCAACACTATTGACTGCCGGCAAAACATTGAGATACTTTGTTTTTAAATTCTAGTAAATCCAAAACTCGTCTAAAATTCATGAAACTTGGCATGCTATCATGGAATGGCACCCGACATGCTTTGGTAATTTTCGTGTCCATTTTGAGAGAAGGCGCACTCAAATAACAGTCAACAAAGGCAATTTGAAACAACTATCTGCCACTCTAACATCACAAACGTTTTAGATAGTACACCCGTATGTACACTGATAGCTTCCCCAGTAAGCCAAGGGAAAATGTGTCAAGAAGGATTTATGCAGCTCTTCATTGCAAACGTTTTAGATAGAACACCTGTATGCAAAGTGAGAGCTATGGTCTTCCGCAGTAAGCCAAGGGAAAATTCGTTGCATAGGATTTGTGCTTCTCTTCAACGCAAACGGTTCAGATGGAATAAGGTATGCAAAGCAAGACTTTGGCACTAAGCCAAGAGAAAATTTGGCAAGTAGGATTTCTACCTCCCTTCAATGCAAACATTTTTTTGGATGACCCGTGTGCAACCACGTACATACAATTTGGTAAGATTTGCATCTGTCAATTGAGTATATTGCCATTCGTCAAACTGGAAAGATTGACATTTGTTGATCTCGTAACATTGCCATGTGTGAATCCTTGTAACACAGCAATTTGTCAAAATATGCAGCTAAAAATCACTAGCACTATCTAATTTTTGCAACTAAAATTCAGTAATTAAGCATAGATTTCATTCATAGATGAAGCAGTTGTGCTTAATTTATACAAACAGTTCAACTTTACAGCTGAACCGACCAACCTTTTCCCCAATTGTTGCTAACCACGTACTAAAATAGCTAGTTCAACTATATATACTAGCTAATTTTAAGTACATTGTACAGTTCCACCACATCTATAGTCAGATGAACTGAACAAAATAGCCCATAAATACTACTACAGAGGGGTTTTGTACTACTTCCAGCAGCCTCTCCTCTGCCGACCGCGCTCAGTAAGAGGAAGAGGAGAAGGAGCCTAGCGACGAGCTGGACAACTGCAATATGGTGCCTGTCGCTGCTGCACCTTCAGTGATACGTCTCCGTCGTATCTATAATTTTTGATTGTTCCATGCCAATATTATTCACTTTCATATACTTTTTGGCAACTTTTTATATTGTTTTTGGGACTAACTTATTGATCCAGTGCCCAGTGCCAGTTCTTGTCTATTGCATGTTTTATGTTTCGCAGAATATCCATATCAAACGGAGTCCAAACGGGATAAAAACGGACGGAGCTTATTTTTGGAAAATATGGAAGAAAAATCCACGCGAGACGGTGCCCGAGGTGGTCACAAGGTAGGGGGGCGCGCCTTCCCCCCTCGGCGCGCCCCCTAACCTCGTGAGCCCACCGTAAGGCGGTTGACACTCTTCTTTTGCCGCAAGAAAGCTAATATTCGGAAAAAAATCATGGAGAAGGTTTCAGGTCAATCGGAGTTACGGATCTCCATATATACACGAAACGGTGAAACAGAGCCAGGGGAGAACGCAAAAACAGAGAGATAGATCCAATCTTGGAGGGGCTCTCGCCCCTCCCAAGCCATGGGAGCCAAGGACCAGAGGGGAAACCCTTCTCCCATCTAGGGAGAAGGTCAAGGAAGAAGAAGAAGAAGGGGGCTCTCTCCCCCTTGCTTCCGGTGGCGCCGGAACACCGCCGGGGGCCACCATCATCACCGCGATCTTCACCAACACCTCCGCCATCTTCACCAACATCTCCATCACCTTCCCCCTTCTATATCCAGCGGTCCACTCTCCCGCAACCCGCTGTACCCTCTACTTGAACATGGTGCTTTATGCTTCATATTATTATCCAATGATGTGTTGCCATCCTATGATGTCTTAGTAGATTTCTATTTTCCTATCGTTGATTGATGAATTGCTATGATTGGTTTGAGTTGCATGTTTTATTATTGGTGTTGTCCTATTGTGCCCTCCATGTCGCGCAAGCGTGAGGGATTCCCGCTGTAGGGTTTGCAATATGTTTATGATTTGCTTATGGTGGGTGGCGTGAGTGACAGAAGCACAGACCCGAGTAAGTAGGTTGTTTGCGTATGGGATAAAAGGGGACTTGATGCTTTAATGCTATGGTTGGGTTTTACCTTAATGAATCTTTAGTAGTTGCGGATGCTTGCTAGAGTTCCAATCATAAGTGCATAGAATTCCAAGTAAGGGATGATATGTTAGCTTATGCCTCTCCCTCAAATAGAATTGCAATAGCAATTACCGGTCTAGTAACGTAGTCAATTGCCTAGGGACAATTCCACAACTCCTACCACCACTTTTCCACACTCTCTATATTTACTTTGTTGCATCTTTATCTAAACAGCCCCTAGTTTATGTTTACGTGTTCTTTACTTTCTTGCAAACCTATCCTATCACACCTACAAAGTACTTCTAGTTTCATACTTGTTCTAGGTAAAGCGAATGTCAAGCGTGTGTAGAGTCGTATCAGTGGCTAATAGGACTTGAGAGAGTATTTGTTCTACCTTTAGCTCCTCGTTGGGTTCAACACTTATTTATCGAAAAAAGCTACAACTATCCCGTATACTTGCGGGTTATCAAGACCTTTTTCTGGCGCCGTTGCCGGGGAGCAGTAGCGTGGGGTGAATATTCTCGTGTGTGCTTATTTGCTTTATCACTAAGTAATTTTTATTTGCTGTTCTTAGTTGTTTTCTATCCTTAGTTATGGATATGGAACGCAAAATACCAAAAAAAATAGGTGTACTTGCTACTCATGAAGATGGGGTAACTCCTAAAACCCTCGATTCTCACTATGTGAAAGATATTATGTACTACTTTCATAATCCTGAGAAAACCCCATTCAACTTTATAATGGGAGACACGTTCGATTAACGTGAATACTTTAGGGATTATCGTTTGACACAAAAAGGGAAACTATTATGGGATCAATTTATTATGTTGCGTTGGTATGCCTGGAATCTATGCCTGAGATACGATATTACTTGTTGCTCTAGGATGAAGGCTCCACACCTTCCCTTTTCATGCAAATTTAATGATAATGAAACCTTAGCTTCTTATGCTAATGGTATATATGATTACTATGATGTGGAACAAATAGAAGAATTTGTTGCTTTTAAGGCTGCTTATGAAATTGAATCTTTGTTTGGAAAGTATGAAGCTTTAGATGATGATCTTTATAGGCCTGAAAATCTTGCTATATTTAGATATTGCTATGAAAATTATGAATATAATTACTATATTAATGCATTTATTGAGAAAGTCTCCGCTGTCCAAGAAGAAACTAATATTTTGCAGGAAGCTATGGAAGAAGAAATTGATGAAACTGTGAGCTCATTGGATGAAAAAGATGAGGAAGAGAGTGAAGAACAAAAGGAGGAAGAGCGGATTGATCACCCGTGTCCACCTTCTAATGAGAGTAACTCTTCAACTCATACATTGCTTAATTCCCCTTCGTGCTTACCGAAGGATGATTGCTATGATGACTATTATGATCCCATTGATTATCTTGAAATATCCCTTTTTGATGATGCTTGTGGCCAAGATGCCAATATGAATTATGCTTATGGAGATGGACTTGATATAGTTCCTTATGTTAAACATGAAACTGTTGCTATTGCACCCACACATGATAGTCCTATTATCTTTTTGAATTCTCCCAACTACACTATATCGGAGAAGTTTGCACTTAATAAGGATTATATTGATGGGTTGCCTTTTACTGTTGCGCATGATGATTTTGATAGATATGATATGCATGTGCTTGCTTCTCCTACTTGCAATTATTATGAGAGAGTAACTATATCTCCACCTCTCTATGTTTCCAACACGATAGAATTGCAAGAAATTGTTTATACTATGCATTGGCCTTTACGATGTGTGCATGAATTGTTCTTTTATGACATGCCAATGCATAGGAAGAGAGTTAGACTTCGTTGTTGCATGATTTATGTTACTTTGTGCTCACTACTAAATTACAAATCATTGTTAATTAAAATTGGCTTTGATATACCTTGGGATCCGGGTGGATTCACTACTTGAGCACTATATGCCTAGCTTTATGGCTTTAAAGAAAGCGCTGCCAGGGAGACAACCCGGAAGTTTTAGAGAGTCATTTATTTCTGTTGAGTTCTTTCATATAGTTTAAAAACAACAAAAATAAAGAGGGGAACCCAAAACTTTTCAAAAAGAGAAGTGAAAGTGAGAGAGACGAGCATTGTGAAAGTGGGGGACGTCCTTGAACTTTGTTCATGCCCATGGGAACTTTGTGAATCTTAATTACAGAAACTTTTCAATAAAAATAATTATCCCCTTGTACAATTCCATTGTATTATAAAAATAATGTGCCAAGGTTTGCCTTTAGGATGTTTACAATGCTTGTTGGTTTGTACGGTGCAGGACAGAAACTTTGGCTGTAGTGCACAATTTTACATTTTTAACTGGAACGTCAATTGGTTCTGATTACTTTTGCAATGTCTTGCTGTACAACTTTTTTATTTTTCATAATTTTGGTAGAATTTTTGGGGTAACAGAAGTATGGTGGATGTTCAGATTGCTATAGACTGTTCTGTTTTTGACAGATTCTGTTTTTGATGCATAGTTTGCTTGTTTTGATGAAACTATCAATTTATATCAGTAGATTAAGCCATGGAAAAGTTATATTACAGTATACACAATGCAAAAACAAAATATGAATTGGTTTGCAACGGTACTTAGAGTGGTGATTTGTTTTATTATACTAACAGATCTTACCGAGTTTTCTGTTGGAGTTTTGTGTGGATGTAGTGTCTAATCGAGGATGTCTCGATATGAGGAAAAGGAAGAGAGGCAAGAGCTCAAGCTTGGGGATGTCTGAGGCACCCCAAGTAAAAATACAAGGAGACTCAAGCGTCTAAGCTTGGGGATGCTGGGGAGGCATCCCCTCTTTCTTCAACAAGTATCGATATGTTTTCGAATTCGTTTCGTTCATGCATTATGTGCAAGTCTTGGAGCGTCTTTTGCAATTAGGTTTTTATTTTTATTTTATGCACCATGCTGGTATGAGATAGTCCTTGGTTGATTTATAGAATGCTCATTGCACTTCACTTAAATCTTTTGAGTATGGCTTTATAGAATGCTTCATGTACTTCACTTATATCATTTGAAGTTGGATTGCCTGTTTCTCTTTACATAGAAAACCGCCATTTGTAGAATGCTCTTTTTCTTCACTTATATTTGTTAGAGCGTGGGCATATATTTTGTACAAATAATTAAACTCTCTTGCTTCACTTATATCTATTTAGAGAGATGACAGGAATTGGTCATTCACATGGTTAGTCATAAAATCCGACATAAACTTGTAGATCGCTGAATATGATATGTTCGATTCCTTGCAATAGTTTTGCGATATAAAGATGGTGATATTAGAGTTATGCTAGTGGGTGGTTGTGGATTGTAGAGACACTTGTGTTGAGGTTTGCAAGTCTCGTAGCATGCACGTATGGTAACCATTGTGTGAAAAATTTGAAGCATGGGGTGTTTCTTTGATTGTCTTCCTTATGAGTGGCGGTCGGGGACGAGCGATGGTCTTTTCCTACCAATCTATCCCCCTAGGGGCATGCATAGTAGTACCTTGCTTCGAGGGCTAATAAACTTTTGCAATAAGTATATGAGTTCTTTATGACTAATGTGAGTTCATGGATTATACGCACTTCTACCTTTCCATCATTGCTAGCCTCTTCGGTACCGTGCATTGCCCTTTCTCACCTTGAGAGTTGGTGCAAACTTCGCCGGTGCATCCAAACCCCATGATACGATACGCTCTATCACACATAATCCTCATTATATCTTCCTCAAAACAGCCACCATACCTACCTATCATGGCATTTCCATAGCCATTCCGAGATATATTGCCATGCAACTTCCATCATCATCATATACATGACTTGAGCATTCATTGTCATATTGCTTTGCATGATCGTAAGATAGCTAGCATGATGTTTTCATGGCTTGTCCGTTTTTTGATGTCATTGCTACGCTAGATCATTGCACATCCTGGTATACCACTGGAAGCATTCATATAGAGTCATATCTTTTTTCCAGTATCGAGTTGTAATATCGAGTTGTAAGTAAATAAAGTGTGATGATCATCATTATAGAACATTGCCCCATAAAAAAAGGCCAAAGAAGCCTAAATAAAAAAGGGGGCCAAAGAAGCCCACCCAAAAAAAGAAAAAAAAGAAAAAGAAAAAAAATAAAAAAATAAAAGGGGCAATGTTACTATCTCTTTTTCCACACTTGTGCTTCAAAGTAGCACCATGTTCTTCATATAGATTGTCTCCTATGTTGTCACTTTCATATACTAGTGGGAATTTTCATTATAGAACTTGGCTTGTATATTCCAACGATGGGCTTCCTCAAATGCCCTAGGTCTTCATGAGCAAGCAAGTTGGATGCACACCCACTTAGTTTCTTTTGTTGAGCTTTCATACACTTATTGCTCTTAGTGCATCCGTTGCATGGCAATCCCTACTCCTCGCATTGATATCAATTGATGGGCATCTCCATAGCACGTTGATTAGCCGCGTCGATGTGAGACTTTCTCCTTTTTTGTCTTCTCCACATAACCTCCATCATTATATTCCATTCCACCTATAGTGCTATATCCATGGCTTGCGCTCATGTATTGCGTGAGGGTTGAAAAAGCTGAAGCGCGCTAAAAAGTATGAACCAATTGCTCGGCTTGTCATCGGGGTTGTGCATGATGGGGGCATTTTGTGTGACGAAAATGAAGCATGGCCAAACTGTATGATTTTGTAGGGATAAGCTTGCTTTTTCCTTGTTGTTTTGAAAAGACATGATTGCTTTATTGGTACGCTCGAAGTATTATTGTTTTTATGTCAAATGATAGACTATTGCTTTGAATCACTCGTGTCTTAATATTCATGCCATGATTAGACATATGATCAAGATTATGCTATGTAGCATTCCACATCAAAAATTATTCTTTTTTATCATTTACCTACTCGAGGACGAGCATGAATTAAGCTTGGGGATGCTGATACGTCTCCGTCGTCTCTATAATTTTTGATTGTTCCATGCCAATATTATTCACTTTCATATACTTTTTGGCAACTTTTTATATTATTTTTGGGACTGACTTATTGATCCAGTGCCCAGTGCCAGTTCCCGTCTTTTGCATGTTTTATGTTTCGTAGAATATCCATATCAAACGGAGTCCAAACGGGATAAAAACAGACGGAGCTTATTTTTGAAAAATATGGAAAAATACGGAAGAAAAATCCACGCGAGATGGTGCCCGAGGTGGTCACGAGGTAGGGGGCGCGCCTGCCCCCCTGGGCGCGCCCCTACCCTCATGAGCCCACTTTAAGGCGGTTAACGCTCTTCTTTTTCCACAAGAAAGCTAATATTCGGGAAAAAAATCACGGCGAAGGTTTCAGGCCAATCGGAGTTACGGATCTCCATATATACACGAAACGGTGAAATAGAGCCAGGGGAGAACGCAGAAACAGAGAGATAGATCCAATCTCGGAGGGGCTCTCGCCCCTCCCAAGCCATGGGATCCAAGGACCAGAGGGGAAACCCTTCTCCCATCTAGGGAGAAGGTCAAGGAAGAAGAAGAAGAAGGGGGGATCTCTCCCTTCCGGTGGCGCTGGAACGCCGCCGGGGGCCACCATCATCACCGTGATCTTCACCAACACCTCCGCCATCTTCACCAACATCTCCATCACCTTCCCCCTTATATATCCAGCGGTCCACTCTCCCGCAACCCGCTGTACCCTCTACTTGAACATGGTGCTTTATGCTTCATATTATTATCCAATGATGTGTTGCCATCCTATGATGTCTGAGTAGATTTCTATTGTCCTATCAATGATTGATGAATTGCTATGATTGGTTTGAGTTGCATGTTTTATTATTGGTGTTGTCCTATTGTGCCCTCCGTGTCGCGCAAGCGTGAGGGATTCCTTCTGTAGGGTTTGCAATATGTTTATGATTTGCTTATGGTGGGTGGCGTGAGTGACAGAAGCACAGACCCGAGTAAGTAGGTTGTTTGCGTATGGGATAAAAGGGGACTTGATGCTTTAATGCTATGGTTGGGTTTTACCTTAATGAATCTTTAGTAGTTGCGGATGCTTGCTAGAGTTCCAATCATAAGTGCATAGAATTCCAAGTAAGGGATGATATGTTAGCTTATGCCTCTCCCTCAAATAGAATTGCAATAGCGATTACCGGTCTAGTAACGTAGTCAATTGCCTAGGGACAATTCCACAACTCCTACCACCACTTTTCCACACTCGCTATATTTACTTTGTTGCATCTTTATCTAAACAGCCCCTAGTTTATGTTTACGTGTTCTTTACTTTCTTGCAAACCTATCCTATCACACCTACAAAGTACTTCTAGTTTCATACTTGTTCTAGTTAAAGCAATCGTCAAGCGTGCGTAGAGTCGTATCAGTGGCCGATAGGACTTGAGAGAGTATTTGTTCTACCTTTAGCTCCTCGTTGGGTTCGACACTCTTACTTATCGAAAGAGGCTACAACTATCCCGTATACTTGCGGGTTATCATTCAGCAACACTCACCTCGAACGCCCTTTGTTGCTCCAGACGATCCCTCTCGAAGCGTTGGTTCTCCTCATAGATCTCCTGATTCCTCGCCTCTGCGTCGGTGTGTGCCGCGGCCATGGCGGAAGTAAGGCTCTTTGCATGCCTGACAAGGCGCTCCTCCTCCTCCCGCAGGAACTCCATGTAGCGTGCAAGGTCGCTGCCGCATGTGCGGGCCTCCATCTCTGCCTCCCTCCTGTGGGCGGTGGTGGCGGAGAAGGTGATGATCTCAGCGGTCGACGGTGGGCTAGCGGCCACGACGGACAACGATGGGGTGGCGGCCACGACCACCACCTCCCGCCTTCGGGCTGCGGTGGCGGAGCGGGTGATGGCCACGGTGGCCGGCAGTGGGGTGATGGTCACGGCGGCGGAGCGGGTGATGGCCACGGCAGTGGAGCGGGTGATGGACCTGGCTTTCGATGGAGCTGTGGCAGCAACGATGGCCGGCAATAGCTGCCGACGGGCACCGGCAGCCGAGCGTGTGGTGCGTGTTCCGCGCACAGCCAATTGGGACGCCGCACGCACTATGCTACGCCGGGGACTGCCGCCGCCACGGTGTAGCCTCCTAGCTGGAGCTGTGCTCTGATGACGGCGGAGTGGCTGAGCGGCGACGTTGGTCCGGTGCCATTGGCGATTTTGGGAGAAGCAGACGAGATAAGCTACAGGGAGGGAGGGGAAAATGCGACGCAGGACTCGCCGGCCATGAGGGTTTATATAGTAGGCTGATAAGCACTGGGATTTTGGGAGATTTCACCAAGTCGGGCGAGAAGTTTGCGCGGGAACCTGCATGGTTGCGTGGGAACGAGCTCAGCACCGTTTGACCAAAAGAACGCCCCCGAGCACTGCTCAAGCTTACGCTCGAACCGTCTGCGGCAGCGGGGTGACAAGACATGCGAGAGAAGGACGAAAGGACACGTACACATATGTTTAATAAAAAAATGTCTGCAATTTAATTAACCACTATACGCCCGTCCTGGTTTATAAGTAGGATTTAATTAATAAAATACAAATGCATGTCGCCAAAGATTATATCGTCGGATTCGTATTTGAACATAGTTTCCAGTTATATAATATTTGTATCATGCATTATCATTTTTTTGGTTAAATTTGAGTTATATACCACCAAGCATTTTCCCACAACACACATGGTGCCGGCCTCTGCTCGTGTCCCTCAGCAAGCTCTGCTCGCCGTTAGGCGCGCAGCGTGTTGTGCTCGCCGTTAGGCGCCGCGGTGCGCTCTGCTCGCGTCCGTCGGCACGCTCGGGTTGTGGACATCTTTTCCTTGCATGTTCAACTGCTACATGCATATATATGGTTGCTCATCGTGGAGGCGACCATGAAGTGCTCTGCCCGCGTCCCTCTGCGTGCACTCTACCAGCTGTTGGGCCTGCGCATGGTCACGTTGGGGCCCCATATGCATGCCGTTGCTCGCGCGCGTTGCCATGCGATGCAGTTACGTGCGGCGCGATGGAGTTACACACTGCGAATTAGAACTGCCATCAGGGCGTGCCGATCGATATTCCGGTCTGTTCGGTTTCCCCTTTAATTCTCGCGGCCATTATAAAGTTAGTCTCTTCAACCTTTCGATCGCGCCCCACAAGACAACAAGCACACCCACGATGACACATAGAGTGGGGATGTCTAGCCGTGCTCCAATGGAGTTCGGCGAGCATAAAGTGGAGACCCACGCAAGGGAGACGGATCTCTCGGTGGTGTACACCATTGACCCGGCCGTGGTGGACGACTACATCAACACTGTTGAGCAGTTGCTTGCTGGAGACAAGTACAAGGTGGTCGGCATCGACCTCCAGTACACCGCCGGTCGTCCCGGCATAGACCAGAAGGTTGTCGTCACCCAATTGTGTGTGTGCCATCATGTCCTCATCTCCCACTACTGCATGGCCAGAGATCCTTGCGATCGTTTCAATAGGTTTGTCAACAGCACCGACTACAAGTTTGCCATGGTGGAAACCACCAACGATGTAAAAGCGCTCAGTGTTACAGTCTTGGCCTGCCAAAACCTTGTCGAAATCCGTGACCACTACAGGTTCTGGGGCAGCACGAAAGACTCCCTGGTCGAACTCGCCTCGGCCATCATCGACCTCTACTACGAAAAGATGAAGCAAGATGCCCAAAGAACAAATGTCATATCCTGGCACACGGCCTGTATGCGGCGACTGGATGAACCTCACCTCAGGTTCACGGCCAAGAGCGTGTACACATACTACGAGATGCACAGGCGGATCGTTGACATGAGGAAGTGCCTCGTTACCAAAATCGACGAGCCCGGATCGAGCCACAAGCAGAGCAAGCGTCACAAGAAGTAGATAATGATGAGATGATCGTTTATGCTAGTTAATCATGCATGTACTATATAGTATACTTTATTGGTGTGTGGAAGTGTCATGTGTGTAGTAGCCACCTATGAAATTATGCATGTAATAGTTTACTTTGGTGTGTGCAAATGCCATGGTTGTAGTAGCCACCTATGTAATTGGATGTTTAATTTGGTTAATCATGCATGTAATATATATGTTGTTGTTCTGTATGCAATCCCATCGCACAACACACACGTCATATTAGTAGCAACCGTTTGTGTTATTATCAGTCTTCGCACACACTTCTGATTACAGACCTGTTTGCCGCGTATCACACACATCTTGTTATATTGAACCGTTTATGTTCTCTTGTCTCAACACAAACAGTTCACCCGAGTGAACCGCATGCTGTATACCGCACACACCTTGATCTAGCTGACCGTTTCTTTTGTGTTGCCTAATCACAAATAGTTCATCCTAGTGAACCGTATGCTGTGTATCGCACACACCTTCATCTGGTTGTCTGTTTCTTTTGTTACTCCTCATTGCAAACAGTTGATTGAACTGAATCGTATGCCCTGCATCGCAGACGCAACTAAAATCTGAACCGTGTTTGATGCATCCGTCATCACAAACGTATTGGACATTTTTTATGGTTCTCTGACACCGCCGTTTGCGATTATTGCATCGCGCACAGTTTCTCGAAGGGTCTTTGATCGTAGTGTCGCGTTAGCAGCATCTTGCACTAGTGGCTATTCGGGAGGATCCACCCCCGGCCTGCGTTCAGCGGCCCCTTGAGGTAGATTTCTAGGATTTTACGTCCCATCCGCCACCCACTTGGTGGACATAGTCGAAGACTTAACCGACATGTTGGACTACACATCGGAAAACGCCGAATACATGGACAAGAGTAGTGGGGCCATGATCAACACCTATGCTGCTCCCCCCGTCATCGACAGCTGGACGGCCACGTCCACCTATGACGTCTACATGGTGGACACCCCGAAAGAAGACAACAGCTCTCCCGGGAAGGATAACGACAGGCCCAGCGATGAGCCACCGAAGCGCCGCAGATAGCGCCACTGCTCCAAGGCACATCAAAGCCATGCGAGCAACATAGACACCGGAGAAAATGCCACTCCGGACAATGCGGACAACCTTGACGAGGTACTTTTTTAAATAAATGTTGAATTGAAGCTATTGTATTGTTGTCTTTCCCATTAAGTAGCGAACAAAAATGGTACCAACCCAGACATGATGCTTGTTGCTTTGTTACAACAAACTCTGCATCACCCCCTTTATAAGTAGATGGAAGCACATGGTGTTATTGCGCCCACTCTCCCCTGGAACTGCTTATGCTTTTTGTTAATCTAGTGCCGCTGGTAAAATTAAGCAATGCCACTCTCAGAATTAACTACTGAATCTTAGTTCAAAACTGCAACACTTGTTAGGGATCGGCGGGAGTACCATTTCTGTTAGGGATTGGCCAGAGTACATGTTTATGAAATGTATTGTTGAGATAATGTCTCTGTTATTATATATCAGTTATAGTGTTTTACAAGTGGTACTATCCTGCTTTGTAGTTCTTTCTACATGTTTCACCAAGGTATTGTTAAGATAATGTCTCTGTTAATATAAATTAGTCGCATTGTTTAAGGAATGGTACTTTTCTGCTTTGTCATTCTTTATACATGTTGAAACAAGGCATTATTAAGAGAATGTCTCAGTTAATATGAATGAATCACACTGATTGAGAATTGCTACTCTCCTGCTTTGTTTCCCACTAAGATAAGGTAGACAGTAGATGTTTTTCTTCTGGGGAGTATAAGTCATCAACCGTTACTTCTTAGTCATTATTTTCCTTATACCTATTGTTGCATACATGCATATCAAAACTTCTGCTCGGTTTTATTTCGACCTTGATTTTAGTTGAACTGCACAAAAGGAGCCAATGTGTTTAAGGCAATTACTATTGCATTAGTGGGTCCAGTTGGTATTACCACTTTGCAGAAAGAAGCAGTCACTGTTTGCGCTACATTACAGAAGGAATGACCGAGAAGCTTTAGAGTATTGTAGACACTGCTGACATGACTAGTCTGCAGACCAAGGAAAACTCAAGTCAACAGCACGTGGGGTGCAAAATTCACTCCACTAGGAAAGGTACGACCAAGTCAGTTGCCGGCGCAGCTGTAATAAATGAGGTCAGTATCGGCCTTTATCCACATGATCGTGCTTTGTTATGTTGTGCTGATTATATTGTTGTATTGTTTTGAATAAATATTTAATTCAAACTATTGTATTGCTATCTTTTCCTGTTAAGATAATGAAGATGATTATAGTTGTAAGCGTATGTTTAATCAACTAGTGCCACTATTATATTCATCGTGCTTTTTCTGTATTTATGCAGGCAGGGATGCTCAACTTTATTTTAGTGGAACTGCACAAAATGTTTAGATGGTTGGTTTCCTCCATAATACTTCATCATGCACAATACATCGAATGGTTCTCTAATCATTTGTCGTCACCTTGAGCCACCAGACTATCTACTTGAATGGAGCTGCCAACATGCTTAATGCTTTGCAACATATAAATACGAAATCCACCGTGCTACTTAAGACATTGTTTGATTTTGGTGGAACTACACAAAAAGATACGCTGGTTAATCCGGCTCCATGTGCCATTTCAATATGAAAACTGATGACAAACCATGCTCGTCTGAATGGAGCTACCAACGTCTTAAAGGCAGAAGAATTCCAACAAGTTCAAGGGAAAGAACTCTGTCCAGCAGAATACTACCTTTAAGAAGGGTAAGAAGAAAGATAAAAAGAGAGATGGCTGCTTTACTTGTGGTTCAGAGGAACACTGGGTAAAAAAGTGGCCAAACAAGTGCAAGAAGCCAGGATAGGACTCCAACTCTGTCAATGTCACTCTAAGCAACAATGATGGGGCATCTGGTATGGTAATATGTTTACTGTACTTTCAGTCTGTCAGTCCACCGGTTAGTGGGTTGACACTGGGGCCCATATTCATGTGTGTGTTGATGTGTCTTTGTTTTCTTGCAGCATATAAATACGAAATCCACAGGAATGCTCAGCTTGATTTTAGTGGAACTGCACAAAATATTCAGATGGTTCGTGTCCTCCATAATACTTCATCATGCACAATACATCCAATGGTTCTCTAATCATTCGTCGTCACCTTGAGCCACCAGACTATCTGATGACAAACTGATGACAAACCCTGCCCATTACACAATCATAGGCATTACATATTTTGAATGGGAAAAGCTTGTCAAAGTTTAATCATTGATGTTAGCAAGAAGACATTAGTTTAATATACTGGAATTGGAAAATCTTGCCAAATTTTGCGCATTGATGTTAGCCAGAAGACATGCATTTGATATGTTTGAGTGGGACGCCCATTGTTGTGAGCAGTGTCGATCATTTTTTCCTATTCATGTCTTCAGTTCAGAAGTAAATATTTACTCTGCTGAGATGCATAGTCACATGAATGTTGACTTATGTAAGGTATTTTAAGAGTTTGTTCTGAATGTTGTCTATGTAATGCCAGGCCTTGTGAGTTTGATTGCAAAGTTGAGCTTGGAACGCTGTGGCATGCGACATCACGAGCTGTTCACCGTGCCTCCTAAGAATAATACTGTTGGGGAATGTTGCATAAAATAAAAATTTTCCTACGTTCACCAAGATCAATCTATGAGTTCATCCAGCAACGAGAGAGAGGAGTGCATCTACATACCCTTTTAGATCGCGAGCGGAAGCGTTCAAGAGAACGGGGTTGAGGGAGTCGTACACGTCGTGATGCAAATCACCGGAGATCCTAGCGCCGAACGGACGGCACCTCCGCGTTCAACACACGTACGATCAGCGTGACGTCTCCTCCTTCTTGATCCAGCAAGGGGGAAGGAGAGGTTGATGAAGATCCAGCAGCACGACGGCGTGGTGGTGGATGCAGCAGGGATCCTGGCAGGGCTTCGCCAAGCGTGTGCGGGAGGGAGAGGTGTAGCAAGGGGCAAGGGAGGCGCCAGGGGCAAGGGTGCGGCTGCCCTCCCTCCCCCCTCTTTATATAGGGTCCCCAGGGGGGCGCCGGCCCTGGAGATGGGATCTCCAGGAGGGCGGCGGCCAAGGGGGGATACTTGCCCCCCAAGGCAAGTGGAGGCGCCCCCTCCCCTAGGGTTCCCAACCCTAGGCGCAGGGGAGGCTCAAGGGGGGGGAGCACCAGCCCACCAGGGGCTGGTCCCCTCCCCACTTCAGCCCATGGGGCCCTCCGGGATAGATGGCCCCACCCGATGGACCCCCGGGACCCATTCGGTGGTCCCGGTACAGTACCGGTGACCCCCAAAACTTTCCCGATGGCCGAAACAACACTTCCTATATATAATTCTTCACCTCCGGATCATTACGGAACTCTTCGTGATGTCCGGGATCTCATCCGGGACTCCGAACAACTTTCGGTTTGCTGCATACTAATATCTCTACAACCCTAGCGTCACCGAACCTTAAGTGTGTAGACCCTACGGGTTCGGGAGATATGCAGACATGACCGAGATGCCTCTCCTGTCAATAACCAACAGCGGGATCTAGATACCCATGTTGGCTCCCACATACTCCTTGATGATCTCATCGGATGAACCACGATGTCGAGGATTCAATCAATCCCATATTCAATTCCCTTTGTCAATCGGTACGTTACTTGCCCGAGACTCGATCATCGGTATCCCAATACCTCGTTTAGTCTCGTTACCGGCAAGTCACTTTACTCGTACCGTAATGCATGATCCCGTGACCAGACACTTGGTCACATTGAGCTCATTATGATGATGCATTACCGAGTGGGCCCACAGATACCTCTCTGTCATACGGAGTGACAAATCCCAGTCTCAATTCGTGCCAACCCAACAGACACTTTCGGAGATACCCGTAGTGCACCTTTATAGTCACCCAGTTACGTTGTGACGTTTGGCACACCCAAAGCACTCCTACGGTATCCGGGAGTTGCACAATCTCATGGTCTAAGGAAATGATACTCGACAATTGGAAAAGCTCTAGCTAAACGAACTACATGACCTTTGAGCTATGCTTACAATTGGGTCTTGTCCATCACATCATTCTCCTAATGATGTGATCCCGTTATCAATGACATCCAATGCCCATAGTCAGGAAATCATGACTATTTGTTGATCAATGAGCTAGTCTACTAGAGGCTCACTAGGGACTTGTTGTGGTCTATGTATTCACACGTGTATTACGATTTTCAGATAACACAATTATAGCATGAATAATAGACAATTATCATGAACAAAGAAATATAATAATAACCATTTTATTATTGCCTCTAGGGCATATTTCCAACAGTCTCCCACTTGCACTAGTCAATATTCTAGTTACATTGTGATGAATCGAACACTCATTGCATTCTGGTGTTGATCATGTTTTGCCCTAGGGAGAGGTTTAGTCAACGGATCTGCTACATTCAGGTCCGTATGTACCTTACAAATATCTATGTCTTCATCTTGAACATTTTCACGGATGGAGTTGAAGCGACGCTTGATGTGCCTGGTCTTCTTGTGAAACCTGGGCTCCTTGGCAAGTGCAATAGCTCCAGTGTTGTCATAGAAGAGTGTGACCGGCCCCGACGCATTGGGTATGACTCCTAGGTCGGTGATGAACTCCTTCACCCAGATAGCTTCATGCGCTGCCTTCAAGGCTGCCATGTACTCCTCTTCACATGTAGATCCCGCCACGACGCTCTGCTTGCAACTGCACCAGCTTACTGCCCCACCATTCAAAATATACACGTATCCGGTTTGTGACTTAGAGTCATCCAGATCTGTGTCGAAGCTAGCATCGATGTAACCCTTTACGACGAGCTCTTCGTCACCTCCATATACGAGAAACATGTCCTTAGTCCTTTTCAGGTACTTAAGGATGTTCTTGACCGCTGTCCAGTGTTCCTTGCCAGGATTACTTTGGTACCTTCCTACCAAACTTATGGCAAGGTTTATATCAGGTCTGGTACAAGTCATGGCATACATGATAGACCCTATGGCTGAGGCATAGGGGATGACACTCATCTCTTCTTTATCTTCTGCCATGGTCGGGCATTGAGCCGAGCTCAATTTCACACCTTGCAACACAGGTAAGAACCCCTTCTTGGACTAATCCATATTGAACTTCTTCAATATCTTATCAAGGTATGTGCTTTGTGAAAGACCTATGAGGCATCTCGATCTATTTCTATAGATTTTGATGCCTAATATGTAAGCAGCTTCTCCAAGGTCCTTCATTGAAAAACACTTATTCAAGTAGGACTTTATGCTGTCCAAAAGTTCTATATCATTTCCCATCAAGAGTATGTCATCCACATATAATATGAGAAATGCTACAGAGCTCCCACTCACTTTCTTGTAAACACAGGCTTCTCCATAAGTCTGCATAAACCCAAACTCTTTAATCATCTCATTAAAACGAATGTTCCAACTCCGAGATGCTTGCACCAGCCCATAAATGGATCGTTGTAGCTTGCATACCTTGTTAGCATTCTCAGGGTCGACAAAACCTTCCGGCTGCATCATATACAGTTCTTCCTTAAGGTGACCGTTAAGGAATGCCGTTTTGACGTCCATTTGCCATATCTCATAATCATAGTATGCGGCAATTGCTAACATGATTCGGACGGACTTCAGCTTCGCTACAGGAGAGAATGTCTCATCGTAGTCAATCCCTTGAACTTGTCGATAACCCTTAGCGACAAGTCGAGCCTTATATATGGTAACATTACCATCCGCGTCCGTCTTCTTCTTAAAGATCCATTTGTTTTCTATCGCTCACCGATCATCGGGCAAGTCTGTCAAAGTCCACACTTTGTTTTCATACATGGATCCTATCTCGGATTGCATGGCTTCAAGCCATTTGTTGGAATCTGGGCCCGCCATTGCTTCTTCATAGTTCGAAGGTTCACCGTTGTCCAACAACATGATTTCCATGACAGGATTGCCGTACCACTCTGGTGCGGAACGTGTCCTTGTGGACCTTCGAAGTTCAGTAGGAGCTTGATCCGAAGTATCTTGATCATCATCATTAACTTCCTCTCTTGTCGGTGCTGGCACCACAGGAACATTTTCCTGAGTTGCGCTACTCACCGTTTCAAGAGGTAGTACTTCATCAAGCTCTACTTTCCTCCCACTTAATTCTTTCGAGAGAAACTCTTTCTCCAGAAAGGACCCATTCTTGGCAACAAAGATCTTGCCTTCGGATCTTAAGTAGAAAGTATACCCTATGGTTTCCTTAGGGTATCCTATGAATACGCATTTTTCCGACTTGGGTTCGAGCTTCTCAGGTTGAAGTTTCTTGACATAAGCATCGCATCCCCAAACTTTTAGAAACGACAGCTTAGGTTTCTTCCCAAACCATAATTCATACGGTGTCGTCTCAACGGATTTAGACGGTGCCCTATTTAAAGTGAATGTAGCTGTCTCTAGAGCGTATCCCCAAAATGATAGCGGTAAATCAGTAAGTGACATCATAGATCGGACCATATCCAATAGAGTGCGATTACGATGTTCGGACACACCATTTTGCTGAGGTGTTCCAGGCGGCGTGAGTCGTGAAATGATTCCACATTTTCTTAAGTGCGTACCAAATCCGTGACTCAAATATTCTCCCCCACGATCTGATCGTAGGAACTTTATCTTTCGGTCATGTTGTTTCTCTACCTCATTCTGAAATTCCTTGAACTTTTCAAAGGTCTCAGACTTGTGTTTCATCAAGTAGACATACCCATATCTACTTAATTCATCAGTGAGAGTGAGAACATAACGATATCCTCCATGAGCCTCAACGCTCATTGGACCGCACACATCAGTATGTATGATTTCCAATAAGTTGGTTGCTCGCTCCATTGTTCCGGAGAACGGAGTCTTGGTCATCTTGCCCATGAGGCATGGCTCGCATGTGTCAAACGATTCATAATCTAGAGACTCTAAAAGTCCATCAGCATGGAGCTTCTTCATGCGCTTGACACCAATGTGACCAAGGCGGCAGTGCCACAAGTATGTGGGACTATCATTATCAACTTTACATCTTTTGGTATTCACACTATGAATATGTGTAACATTACGCTCGAGATTCATTAAGAATAAACCATTCACCAGCGGGGCATGACCATAAAACATATCACTCATATAAATAGAACAACCATTATTCTCGGATTTAAATGAGTAGCCATCTCGAATTAAACGAGATCCTGATACAATGTTCATGCTCAAAGCTGGTACTAAATAACAATTATTGAGGTTCAAAACTAATCCCATAGGTAAATGTAGAGGTAGCGTGCCGACGGCGATCACATCGACCTTGGAACCATTCCCGACGCGCATTGTCACCTTGTCCTTCGCCAGTCTCCGCTTATTCCGCAGCTCCTGCTTTGAGTTACAAATATGTGCAACCGCACCGGTATCAAATACCCAGGAGCTACTACGAGCACTAGTAAGGTACACATCAATTACATGTATATCACATATACCTTTGGTTTTGCCGACCTTCTTGTCCCCTAAGTACTTGGGGCAGTTCCGCTTCCAGTGACCACTTCCCTTGCTATAAAAGCACTCAGTCTCAGGCTTGGGTCCATTGCTTGACTTCTTCCTGGCAACTGGCTTACTAGGCGCGGCAACTTCCTTGCCGTCCTTCTTGAAGTTCTTCTTACCCTTGCCCTTCTTGAACTTAGTGGTTTTATTCACCATCAACACTTGATGTTCCTTTTTGATCTCCACCTCCGCTGATTTCAGCATTGAATATACCTCAGGAATGGTCTTTTCCATCCCCTGCATATTGAAGTTCATCACAAAGCTCTTGTAGCTCGGTGGAAGCGACTGAAGGATTCTGTCAATGACCGCGTCATCCGGGAGATTAACTCCCAGCTGAGTCAAGCGGTTGTGCAACCCATACATCTTGAGTATGTGCTCACTGATAGAACTATTTTCCTCCATCTTACAACTGAAGAATTTGTCGGAGACTTCATATCTCTCAACCCGGGCATGAGATTGGAAAACCATTTTCAGCTCCTCGAACATCTCATATGCTCCGTGTTGCTCAAAACACTTTTGGAGCCCCGGTTCTAAGCTGTAAAGCATGCCGCACTGAACGAGGGAGTAATCATCAGCATGAGACTGCCAAGCATTCATAACGTCTTGTTTCTCTAGGATTGGTGCTTCACCTAGCGGCCGTTCTAGGACATAATCTTTCTTGGCTGCTATGAGGATGATCCTCAGGTTCCGGACCCAGTCCGTACAGTTGCTGCCATCGTCTTTCAGCTTGGTTTTCTCTAGGAACGCGTTGAAGTTCAGGTGGACATGAGCGTTGGCCATTTGATCTACAAGACATATTGTAAAGATTTTAGACTAAGTTCATGATAATTAAGTTCATCTTAATCAAATTATTTTAATGAACTCCCACTTAGACAGACATCCCTCTAGTCATCTAAGTGAAACATGATCCGAGTCAACTAGGCCGTGTCCGATCATCACGTGAGACGGACTAGTTAACATCGGTGAACATCTTCATGTTGATCGTATCTTCTATACGACTCATGCTCGACCTTTCGGTCTTCCGTGTTCCGAGGCCATGTCTGTACATGCTAGGCTCGTCAAGTCAACCTAAGTGTATTGCGTGTGTAAATCTGGCTTACACCCGTTGTATTCGAACGTTAGGATCTATCACACCCGATCATCACGTGGTGCTTCGAAAGAACGAACCTTCGCAACGGTGCACAGTTAGGGGGAACACTTTTCTTGAAATTATTATGAGGGATCATCTTACTTACTACCATCGTTCTAAGTAAACAAGATAAAAAACATGATAAACATCACATGCAATCATAATAGTGACATGATATGGCCAATATCATATAGCTCCTTTGATCTCCATCTTCAGGGCTCCATGATCATCTTCGTCACTATCATGACACCATGATCTCCATCATCGTGTCTCCATGAAGTTGCTCGCCAACTATTACTTCTACTACTATGGCTAACGCGTTTAGCAATAAAGTAAAGTAATTTACATGGCATTTCTCAATGACACGTAGGTCATACAAAAATAAAGACAACTCCTATGGCTCCTGCCGGTTGTCATACTCATCGACATGCAAGTCGTGATTCCTATTACAAGAACATGATCTCATACATCACATATATATCATTCATCATTCATCACAACTTTGGCCATATCACATCACAAAACACTTGCTGCAAAAACAAGTTAGACGTCCTCTAATTGTTGTTGCAAGTTTTTTTGTGGCTTCTATAGGTGATCTAGCAAGAACGTTTTCTTACCTACGTTAAAGCCACAACGTGATTTGCCAACTTCTATTTACCCTTCATAAGGACCCTTTTCATCGAATCCGCTCCAACTAAAGTGGGAGAGACAGACACCCGCTAGCCACCTTATGCAACTAGTGCATGTCAGTTGGTGGAACCTGTCTCACGCAAGCGTACGTGTAAGGTCGGTCCGGGCCGCTTCATCCCACAATACCGCTGAAGCAAAATAATTCTAGTAGTGGCAAGAAAGTTGACAACATCTACGCCCACAACAAATTGTGTTCTACTCATGCAAAGAGAACTACGCATAGACCTAGCTCTGATACCACTATTGGGGAACATTGCATAAAATAAAAGAATTCCTACATTCACCAAGAACAATCTATGAGTTCATCCAGCAACGAGAGAGAGGAGTGCATCTACATACCCTTGTAGATCGTGAGCGGAAGCGTTCAAGAGAACGGGGTTGAGGGAGTCGTACACGTCGTGATCCAAATCACCAGAGACCCTAGCGCCGAACGGACGGCACCTCCGCGTTCAACACACGTACGGTCAGCGTGACATCTCCTCCTTCTTGATCCAGCAATGGGGAAGGAGAGGTTGATGAAGATCCAGCAGCACGACGGCGTGGTGGTGGATGCAGCATGGATCCTGGCAGGGCTTCGCCAAGCGTCTGCGGGAGGGAGAGGTGTAGCAAGGGGGAAGTGTCGGTGTACTAGAGTAGGGGTACCCTAGTATCCCGAACTTGTGCACGGGCAGTTGCAGCACCCCGCGGCAAGGCTTGCCGGGTGACCGCCAAGGTCCTCCGTGGTTCCTTTGGAACCATTCGAGAACAAAGTATTCAAGCCAAGGAGACAAGGCCCCGGCAAGAGGAGCTTGCTGGGAAGGCCAACCAAGGCATCGCAAGGAACTTTCCGTGACGCACCACGCGTCCCGGCAAGGCCCGGTGGGCGACAAGCTTCCGGGCGTGACAAGACAATATCCACGGCAAGGCGCTTGCCGCG
This sequence comes from Triticum dicoccoides, assembly GCF_002162155.2. Classification (NCBI taxonomy): domain Eukaryota; kingdom Viridiplantae; phylum Streptophyta; class Magnoliopsida; order Poales; family Poaceae; genus Triticum; species Triticum dicoccoides. The sequence continues at coordinate 382,407,589 of NC_041393.1, read as the reverse complement.
ACAAGCTACCACTCAGTACCCGCGCTCCAGCACATCCACCAACGTGTCGCCCTGAGGCCTTTCTAGACGCGCGTGGCAAGAGGCTGTGCAGCCAGCGGTGCGCGGTGGCAAGCGATGCTGACAAGACTGCCATCATGGCGAACGGTGGCGTCCCTGACGGTCCTTTTTGCACTATTTGGGCGACACAGACGGGCATTTAATGCCTTTGTTCCCTTCCGTCAGGGTTAGGTAGGATACACTGTACAAGTAGTTGTACCAACCGCAATTCCTTTTCCATTTTTGCCCTTGTCTACGTTGCCACCTGTCGGAGACCCCTTGAGCATATAAAAGGAGGCCCATGCGCAACGTATATGGGGGTTCGAAGCCAGAAAAACACTCACGCTCGGTCTCGTTAGCAGCTGGTGCGTACTGTAGCACTCAGCGCTCCTGAGCAAGAACTCAATACAATCAGACAAGCAGCAGTAGGAGTATTATCTCTCCGGAGAGCTCCGAAGCTGGGTAAAACTGCTCGTGTGCTTCGCCTCGATCCGCTCTTCGTGCGACCTCCGCCCCCCATCGAACCGAAAGGGGCTCGGTCCGCCGGTCCCCATAGGTGTTCGTGGATCAGCTTCCCCGACATCTTTGGCGCGACCAAGTCCGACAAGAGCTCTGATGCCCACTCCGGCAAACGCACCTCTTCGGAGTGCTGCGCTACCGTCGAGGATGCACCATCGAGCTCCACCGGCAAGTGTAAGAAAACAATGGTAGCTCCACCAGAGACCAAGAAGGTGTCTGCCAAGGAGGATGGAACTGGTGGTACCTTCACCATCAGTGCCACTCTCGACCCTAAATAGGAAAGCGCGCTCGTTGCTTTCCTGCGGGCGAACGTCGACGTGTTTGCATGGCAACCATCTGACATCCCCGGTGTTCCCAGGAAAGTAATCGAGCACCACCTTGCCGTCTGTCCTCATGCGCGGCCCGTCAAGCAGAAAGTCAGGAAACAGGCAGTGGAGCGCCAAGAATTCATCGCAGAAGAAATCAAGAAATTGGAAGCAGCAGGCCTCGTCAGAGGAGTGCTCCATCCTACATGGTTGGGCAACCCTGTAGTCGTGCGCAAGGCAAACGGGAAATGGAGGCTTTGTATCGATTTTACCGATGTTAATAAAGCTTGCCCCAAAGACCCATTTCGCTTGCCGCGCATCGACCAAATTGTTGACTCCACGGCCGGATGTGACTTGCTTTCATTTCTTGATGCATACTCAGGATACCATCAGATCTTCATGGCTGAAGAGGATGAGGAGAAGACCGCATTCATCACCCCATGTGGCACTTACTGTTTCGTACGGATGCCTTTCGGTTTAAAGAATGTTGGTTCAACATTTGCAAGGGTAGTCCATGACGCTTTTGAGCCGCAAATACATAGAAATGTGGAAGCCTACATGGATGACATAGTGGTCAAGAGCAAGGATAAGGCAACTCTGATTCAAGATTTAGACGAAACCTTTGCAAATCTGCGCAAGATCAACCTCAAGCTTAACCCCGAGAAGTGTGTGTTTGGAGTCCCCTCCGGCAAGCTTCTCGGGTTCTTCGTGTCTCAGCGGGGAATTGAAGCCAATCCCGACAAGATCAAGGCCATTGAGCAGATTGAAGCTCCAAAGCGCGTCAAGGATGTACGAAGACTTGCCGGTTGCGTAGCCGCTCTCAGCAGGTTTATCTCTAGGTCTGCTGAGCGCGCCCTGCCATTTTTCAAAATATTGAAAAAGGCAGGTCCAATGAAATGGACTCCGGAAGCGGAGGCTGCACTGCAGGACTTAAAGAGATACCTATCCTCCACTCCAACACTTGTCGCACCTAAGCCACAAGAGAAGTTGCTACTATATATAGCAGCAACCAATCAAGTGGTTAGTGCTGCGTTAGTAGAGGAGAGGGAGGTGGATGATGAGCCAGCAACCACGGCAGATGCATCCAGCGACAAGGAAGGGACTTCACAGGCAAGCTCTGGTCCCGACAAAGATGGATCTGCGCAGACGCATGAGAAGATGCAGAAAAGAATGGTGCAGCGCCCAGTTTACTTTGTCAGTTCCCTTCTGCAGGGGGCTAGGTCAAGGTATTCTAGTGTGCAGAAATTGCTTTTTGGCCTTCTCATGGCCTCGAGAAAGCTGCGCCATTACTTCCAAGCACATGAAATCACAGTCGTCACTCGTTTTCTGCTGAAGAGGATACTGCAAAATCCAGAAGCAACAGGCAGGATTGTCGAGTGGGCACTGGAACTGTCAAGCTTTGGCCTCAAGTTTGAGAGCACTTCAACTATCCAAAGCAGAGCATTGGCAGAATTCATAGCAGAGTGGACGCCAACGCAAGATGAAGAAGTTCCAGAAACGAGCATCCCCTCAAGGAAGCAAGCAAAGAGTGGCTGATGTACTTTGATGGTGCCTTCTCGCTGCAAGGCGCCGGTGCGGGCGTGCTACTTGTTGCACCCACCGGAGAGCACCTCAAGTACGTAGTTCAGATGCACTTTCCCAAGGAGCAAGCAACGAACAATACCGCAGAGTATGAAGGTTTGCTTGCCGGTCTCAGGATCGCAGCAGACCTTGGGATCAAGAAGCTCATTGTCAGGGGTGACTCACAGCTTGTCGTCCGCCAAGTGAACAAGAATTATCAGAGTCCGTTGATGGAAGCCTACGTTGATGAAGTGAGAAAGCTAGAAGAGCGCTTTGACGGCCTACAGATGGAACATGTTCCAAGAGCTCAGAACGACATTGCCGATGGCCTGTCAAAATGCACCGCACTTAAGTTACATGTGGAACCAGGGATCTTTGTGCTCAAGCTGACTCAACCGTCTGTAACGCCATCAACTGGACAGAGCAAGAAGAGGAAGTTGATTTCTGGTGACTATTTTCCGGCAGAGCTCCCCAAAGCCGCCGCCAAGAAGGTCCTCAAGATCAACACCAAAGGTGCTGAGGAGCAGTCTGCTCCGGCAAGACTTAGGGTTTGTTCCATTGAAGCAGACGCTCCCGACAAGTTTTGCTCCGGCAAGCTTGCCGGGGAACATCAAGCTCCGGCTGAGCCGCAGGTTCTCGCCGTAGAAGCGGATGTTCCCGCAGCAGCAGATGTGCCTTTAGTCTTTGTTGTCGAGCCACAAGCTCCAGCATGGGCACAACAGATTGTCCGTTTCCTTCATACAGGAGAACTTCCCGAAGAGCAAGAAGAAGCGGAAAGAGTAGCCCGATAGTCAAGTATGTACCAGTTTGTCGACGACACACTGTACAGAAGAAGACTCAACGGTGTGAAATTGAAGTGTATTCACCGGGAAGACGGAGAAAAGCTGTTGGCAGAGATACATGGAGACATATGTGGTCACCACATTGGCGCAAGAGCACTTGCCGGCAAAGCGTTCCGACAAGGTTTCTTTTGGCCGACAGCCCTCCAGGATGCAACTGCACAAGTAACCAAGTGTGAAGCGTGCCAGTTCCATTCCAAGCAGATACACCAGCCAACTCAAGCTCTCTAGACGATCCCTTTATCCTGGCCATTTTCGGTCTGGGGGCTCGATATCCTCGGCCCCTTTCCCCGAGCTGTCGGGGGCTTTGAGTACTTGTACGTTGCAATCGACAAGTTCACAAAGTGGCCGGAAGTGGAACCAGTGAGGAAGGTGACAGCACAGTCAGCAGTCAAGTTCTTCAGGTCGATTGTTTGCCGTTTCAGGATCCCTAACAGGATCATCACCGACAACGGCACGCAATTCACGAGCCGCACCTTCATGCAGTACGTCCAAGATCTTGGCTCCAAGGTCTGCTTCGCTTCTGTTGCTCATCCGAGAAGCAATGGTCAAGCGGAGAGGGCAAATGCTGAAGTGCTGCGCGGGCTCAAGACCAGGACTTTCGACAGGCTGCGCAAGTGCGGAAGGAACTGGATTGAGGAGCTGCCGGTGGTTCTTTGGTCGATCAGGACGACACCAAATCGAGCCACTGGCCAAACACCTTTCGCTCTAGTCTATGGAGCAGAGGCAGTTCTCCCCACGGAACTCGTATACGGATCACCTCGAGTGCTCGCTTATGATGAGCTTGAGCAAGAGCAGCTGCGACAAGATGACGCGCTGCTCCTTGAGGAGGACCGTCTTCAGGCTGCTGTACGAGCTGCTCGATACCAGGCAAGCTTTGCGCCGCTACCATAGCCGCAAAGTTAATGCCAGAAGTTTCGAGGAAGGCGGCCTTGTTCTTCGGCGCGTTCAGTCCGCCAAGAATTCCAACAAGTTGACGCCGAAGTGGGAAGGCCCTTACCGGGTGAAACGAGTCACCAGGCCTGGCGCTGTCCGCCTTGAGACCGAAGATGGCATTCCGGTGAGCAACTCCTGGAACATTGAGCATCTTCGTAAGTTTTACCCGTAGAGCGCGGTTGCTGGAATCTTTTCCGGCAACCACCTTTTGTACAAGTCTTGCCGACGTTGCATGTAAACCTTTGTACAAAGCCGGGCGCAGACCCCATGCATAAGTAAAGCTCATGTGCTCCGCACATCTTGTCAATATCATGCTGTCTACTTTATTTTTGCATGCGTTATCTGACACTTTGTGCAGTGCCTACCCCCGGTAAGCAATAACGAGCCGTAAGGCTCCATATCTTTATTTTCTCTTCTTTCTTTTTATCAAAAAGGAAAGGAAGGTTCCCTCGCACACAAGTTTGCCGGGGGGAAAGGATAAGATAATGGTGTGGACTAGGCATCGTTCAAGGAAGTTTTGCCTTACCGGAAAGCAAACGACAAAAAAGCTAAGTTGCCAAAGTTTGAGCAATCAGTTTTTAAATTTTTAAGTTATCTTCCTCAAACGACCGTACTTTGTATGGAAAACCTGTGCGCGGAGGAACCAACTCGTAGCTAGTTGCGCCCTTACTTTGTTTCGAGTCCGCTCAACAACTTAAGTGAGCTGCGACTAGTTGCGACAAGGTTTCTTGTCGGTAGCGGCACCGCCAGCAGGCTGCTGATGTCCCACACTCAGCGCTCGCGGCTAAGGTGCCTGCGCCGACAAGTTCCCTGAAAGCGTAGGGCAAAAACATACAAAGGAAGGAATCAAGTAAAGGAAATAACACAGCAATCTCGACCCAAAATAGAGTTATATTACAAGATAGCTTGTCGCAGCTCTAACAGATTGTTCTTATAACATGACCAGCAGCGACAAGAAAAAGAGAAAACGGGCGGCCTAATCTACGCGATCACCCTCAACCCTCTTGATCTCGCTCACCTTGTCCACAATGGGTGCGACAAGTGCCTTGAGCGCTTCCAGATCAGCATCCGGCGGCAGGGACCTGAGGACGTTGGTGAGGTTGAGGCCTGGGTTGCGGAAGGCCACCTTCACCAGCACCTTTTGAAGAACTCCCGCGCAGATCTTGCGCGACTCATCGGCCAGCTGCTTTGGGATCTTCTCCCGGAGTCACTGGAGGGCCGTCGCCACGCCTTTGAAGAACAAGCTGAGCTTGGCGCTGGGTTGGAGGTGCTCGTCGGAAGAATACCCGAGATCCTCCATCCCCAGCTGCGCCAGCTCCCCGTCGATGGCTGTGGCAAGATCCACGAGACCCTCGGTCCAGTGCTCCACAGTCTCCCTAAAAGCATTCTGGGCGGCAGCAGCACTCGCCAGCAGCGCCTCATCGGCCTTGATCTTCTCCTTCAAAGGCCACTTCCTGCTCCCTGGCGCCGTCCAGCGTCTTGGTCAAAGTGGCCAGCTTCAGCTCTAGATCTGCGTTGGAGTCCTTGGCGGCGCTAAGCTCTTTGCTCCTCTCAGCGAGACGACCCTGCAGCTCGCCATGAGCGGCGGCGTCCTTCTCACGCTCACGCTTGAGCGCGGCAAGCTCCTCGCCGCTCGCCTTGAGATCGGCCTCCAGCTGCGCCATCTTCGTCTCCAGCTCCTTCTTGGCGGCCTCGGCAGCTGCGGCAGCATCCTTTGTTTCCTTGAGAGCCCCGCCAATTGCTTGCTCGCGCGCGGCAAGCTCCTCCTCGTGGCTGTCAAGGTTGACCTTGCGCTGCGCCAATTCGCCTTCCTGCGCAGATAGCTTCTCGGCAGCGAGCCGCTGTTGCTCTTCAACCTCAGCCTTCTCGAGGAGGAAGGCTTTCCACTCCTCGGCGACCTGCTCCCGCTCCTCTGCCAGGGAGCGGAGAGTTTCCTACCTGAGACCCCGGAGCTCCTCCGCGCGCTTCTCGATGTCCACTCCCGCCTTCACGACGAGCGCTTCTCGGGATTCCAGCTTGGCCTGTCGGGCGCGGTAAAGCGACAACAGCTTCCGCAGCAGCCGCTCCTCCTCAGGCTCATTGCTGCTGCTGCTTGGCGCGTCAACCAGCGTCAGCCCAGCGGAGGCGAGCACCTCTCCATCCAAAATCTCTCCTTCGACCGGCGCCCTGGAGCTTGACGCCCAGGGGAGCTTGATGAAGATGCCGTCGCCGGCCTTCAAATAGGCGCCGGGTTGGGGCTCTTCGGAGCCTGGCGCTGCAGCAGCGGCGGAGGGATCGGCGGTCGGCGCAGCGCCTGGCGCTCCTGCGGCCTCAGGCCGTCAGTGCGATCGCCGGATCCCTCACCAGCTTCTGCGGTGGCAGCTTTGGCGGCCTCTTCGCCGGCGGGATCATCAGCGCCGGCTTCTCCTTCGGTGGCAACGGCGTCGTCGGTGTTGCTGCGCGCGTTCTCCTCGCCGGCGACCTCGGTTTCCATCGGATCCGTAGCAGATGGATCTGACGACCGAAGAGGGGACAAAAGTCAAACAAATATCCAAAAAGAAAATCAGAAGAAGAAGAACCCAAGGGAAGTTTTCAAGCAAGAGGATTACCTGTACTAGGATCTGCAGTCGTGGTCTCAACCATCGGAGGATCACTGGTGCTATCCCTTGCCGGAGAATTGTCCCTTGCCGGAGAGTTCTCCCTTGCCGGAGAACACTCCCTTGCCGGGGAATTCTCCCTTGGCGGTGTAGTCGAAGCAGATGGCACTTCGGGAACGGCTTCTGGGCTCTCCTGGTGAGGCTGCTCTGCTCCTGCACAAACCAACAGTCAGATATCAGCAAAGAAAGAGAAACCATGCGCGCCTGACAGCAGGAAGTAAACTATGTACTTACGCTGGGGGCTGCGCTGGGGGCTGCTTTCGGGGAAAGTTGCCGGGTCCGGCAAGGTGGTCTCGGACACGCCCTCTGCTGTCGCGGTGGGTTCGTCCTCGGTGACAATCACCGGGACCTTGGCTCTGTTCGCCGCTCTCTGGGCCAGAGTCCTGAAAAGGAATGGGTTCGGAGTAAAGCAAATCAGATACAAGACAAAACAACAAGAATTGAAGAACTACAAGCACGGCAAAGAATCTTACTCTTCTTCTTCCTCGTCGGAGCTGAGCGCGGAGAGATCGAAGTCCGGCTCGCCTCCGGTGCGACGAGGCGGAGGAGTAGTGTCCCTTGTCCTCTTGGCAGGAGCAGTAGCGGTGGGCCGGGAAGACCCCGCTCCAGTTGCCGCAGCGGCGTGAGGCGCTCCCGCGGCAACAGTGCTTGCCGCGGTAGAGCGTGTCATGCGACACAGCGGCTATTGACTCGTCTGCCACCCTGCTACGTCCACGGCCTTGCGGAGATGCCTTCTTGGTGGAGTTGGGGGCTCCGCTTGCGGCAAGCTGTTTGAAGGTTCGGGTCCGACAATCTCTCCCTCGACGGGCTCGCTCGACTCATCTTCGGGCCCGACAAGCTCTCCCTCGCTGGCAAACTCCTCGCGCTTGGCAAGGCTTGCCGCCTCTGCTGCCTCTGCCTCCTCCACGGTGAATCCAAACTCACCCGCGGCAGCGGCTGCCGCCGCCTCTTCCAGCCTCGTCGCGATGCGCTGCATCTCCGCGTCGGTGGTGTTGCGAGTAAGGCTCTTCTGCTCGTCGGAGCAGACCGGCACTTCAACCAAGCCGTCAAAGAACTCCTGCACGACGGCGTCTGCCGGCTCTTGCCAAGTTGGGACAATTCCATGCGAGTCGCACAGCGGCATCATTGCACGGATGCGGTCGAGCGAGGAGTTGTTGCACAACGAAACGACACCCCTCGGCAACATGAATGGATGTTGAGGATCACGCTTGAACAGTTCCAGGAGCATCGCGTCCAGCTCCAGGACAGTGAAGTTGAAGTTGAGGCCCGGGCGCAGCCTCATGATATCCACCGAGTTCTGGAACTCCCAGGCGGGTCTCCTCCTCTCCTGCAGGGTGGCGATGCGGCGGCGAAGAAAATCTGCGCCAACGGCGCCTACGGTGAGCCCGGCAAGCCTGTGGCGATGGATCCGGGTGACGGCAATCTTCAGCCTATCGTCTTCCGGGGCCACGTTGCTCCAATCGTTGCCGCGCGCTATTGGGGCTTGTCGCAGGGTGGTAAATGGCTGCGGGTTCTCCTCGACAATCTAGCACCACTCTGCTCTCCATTCCTCCCACTTGCTGCGGAGCTCTCCCACCAGATAAGCTTCCTTCTTGCCGACTCTCGAGATCCAGGCGATTCCGCCGGATAAAGGCTCTCCTCTCTCGACTCGGGGCATAAAGAAGTGGCAAAAAAGACCTACGTTTGGATGGACTCCGACAAAGTTTTCGCAGAGATGTGCGAAAACTGCCATGGTCAGAGCGGCGCTGGGGGTGAATTCAAGGAGGCGGAACCCGTAGGTGTTCATGATGTCACAGAAAAATTTAGAGAAGGGCGGGCAGAGCCCGCAGTAGAAGAACAACGCAAAGAAGGGGTATCCGTTCGGAGCCAGTTCTGAAGCGGCAGCCGGGAGTACCTTTATGCGCGGATGCACTCGGGTCTCCGTCGACCAGAAGAGGTAGTAGTACTCCCTTAGCTCCCTCGCGGCAAGCTGAGGGGGGAAGATGGCCCGCTCCTTTCGCAGCGCCGCGAGCCACTGCGCCTCGACCGATTTCACGCCCTTCCCCTTGTCGGCTTTCGGAGCCATGGCGGAGGTGGTGGGGGAGATCGACGGTGTTGGTGGTGCTGGTGGCAATGGGGGCGGCGTGCTGCTCTCTTTCAGCTTTGAGAAGAAGGGGGGGAGCGGCGGAGATTTCCAAGATTGGAGTAGCAACCGGCAAGATGGGCGAACTGCCCCTGTTTCCCCTGCTTATAAAGAGGGAGGGGGCGGACATTCCGCCTTTCCGAATAAAGAAACCACCCACGATCTCTCCCACGACGCCGCATTCGACGCGTGCTGTTGGGGGAGGGCACGGTGGATACGGAGTAAGATACGGCGTAACCCAGGCCGTGCATTCCCGTGCCCTGTTTTGGGCCTGGCCCAACAGCGCTCGGCACCGTGTGTGGCCCAGTCCCCGGGGCTCCTGTCGATGTACTAGAGTAGGGGTACCCTAGTATCCCGAACTTGTGCACGGGCAGTTGCAGCACCCCGCGGCAAGGCTTGCCAGGTGACCGCCAAGGTCCTCCGTGGTTCCTTTGGAACCATTCGAGAACAAAGTATTCAAGCCAAGGAGACAAGGCCCCGGCAAGAGGAGCTTGCCGGGAAGGCCAACCAAGGCATCGCAAGGAACTTGCCGCGACGCGCCACGCGTCCCGGCAAGGCCCGGCGGGCGACAAGCTTCCGGGCGCGACAAGACAATATCCGTGGCAAGGCGCTTGCCGCGACAAGCTACCACTCAGTACCCGCGCTCCAGCACATCCACCAACATGTCGCCCTAAGGCCTTTCCAGACGCGCGTGGCAAGAGGTTGTTCAGCCAGCGGTGCGCGGTGGCAAGCGACGCTGACAAGACTGCCATCATGGCGAACGGTGGCGTCCCTGACGGTCCTTTTTGCACTATTTGGGCGACGCAGACGGGCATTTAATGCCTTTGTCCCCTGCCGTCAGGGTTAGGTAGGATACACTGTACAAGTAGTTGTACCAGCCGTAATTCCTTTTCCATTTTTGCCCTTGTCTACGTTGCCACCTGTCGGAGACCCCTTGAGCATATAAAAGGAGGCCCATGCGCAACGTAGAGGGGGGTTCGAAGCCAGAAAAACACTCACGCTCGGTCTCGTTAGCAGCTGGTGCGTACTGTAGCACTCAGCGCGCCTGAGCAAGAACTCAATACAATCAGACAAGGAGTAGTAGGAGTATTATCTCTCCGGAGAGCTCTGAAGCTGGGTAAAACTGCTCGTGTGCTTCGCCTCGATCCGCTCTTCGTGCGACCTCCGCCCCCCCGCCGAACCGAAAGGGGCTCGGTCCGCCGGTCCCAATAGGTGTTCGTGGATTAGCTTCCCCGACAGGAAGGGAGGCGCCAGGGGCAAGGGTGCGGCTGCCCTCCCTCCCCCCTCTTTATATAGGGTCCCCAGGGGGGCGCCGACCCTGGAGATGGGATCTCTAGGGGGGTAGCGGCCAAGGGGGGAGACTTGCCCCCCAAGGCAAGTGGAGGCACCCCCTCCCCTAGGGTTCCCAACCCTAGGCGCAGGGGGGCCCAAGGGGGGCGCACCAGCCCACCAGGGGCTGGTCCCCTCCCCACTTCAGCCCATGGGACCCTCCGGGATAGGTGGCCCCACCCGGTGGACCCCCGGGACCCTTCAGGTGGTCCCGGTACAATACTGATGACCCCCAAAACTTCCCCGATGGCCCAAACAACACTTCCTATATATAATTCTTCACCTCCGGACCATTACGGAACTCCACGTGACGTTCGGGATCTCATCCGGGACTCCGAACAACTTTCGGTTTGCTGCATACTAATATCTCTACAACCCTAGCGTCACCGAACCTTAAGTGTGTAGACCCTACGGGTTCAGGAGATATGCAGACATGACCAAGACGCCTCTCCGGTCAATAACCAACAGCGGGATCTGGATACCCATGTTGGCTCCCACATACTCCTCGATGATCTCATCGGATAAACCACGATGTCGAGGATTCAATCAATCTCGTATTCAATTCCCTTTGTCAATCGGTATGTTACTTGCCCGAGACTCGATCGTCGGTATCCCAATACCTCGTTTAGTCTCGTTACCGGCAAGTCACTTTACTCGTACCGTAATGCATGATCCCGTGACCAGACACTTGGTCACATTGAGCTCATTATGATGATGCACTACCGAGTGGGCCCACAGATACCTCTCCGTCATACGGAGTGACAAATCCCAGTCTCAATTCGTGCCAACCCAACAGACACTTTCGGATATACCTGTAGTGCACCTTTATAGTCACCCAGTTACGTTGTGACGTTTGGCACACCCAAAGCACTCCTAGGGTAACAGGAGTTGCACAATCTCATGGTCTAAGGAAATGATACTCGACAATTGGAAAAGCTCTAGCTAAACGAACTACGCGATCTTTGAGCTATGCTTTCAATTGGGTCTTGTCCATCACATCATTCTCCTAATGATGTGATCCCGTTATCAATGACATCCAATGCCCATAGTCAAGAAATCATGACTATCTGTTGATCAACGAGCTAGTCTACTAGAGGCTCACTAGGGACTTGTTGTGGTCTATGTATTCACATGTGTATTACGATTTCCGGATAACACAGTTATAGCATGAATAATAGACAATTATCATGAACAAAGAAATATAATAATAACCATTTTATTATTGCCTCTAGGGCATATTTCCAACAAATGCTTCATATTGTTTTGCATGTTGATCTAATGCATGTGATTTGCATGTTAAGAAGATCATCCTCTTCTGTTGTTTATGTGCTTAAGAATTTCATTGTCTTATGTTTCATTCATAGCCTATACGACAACCTAGGTAGGTTAGAGGTGAAACCATATGATCTTCCGACGAAGTCATCATCTTAGGCCGTGATTGGATCGTCATTTTCCAACCAAAACCGCTTGTAAAACTAACGCTTGTAAATAAAGGCAGATGGTCTTGGGCGAAGTGCTTGGTTGGTCGATTTTGACTAGTAAAATATACACTGGTCTCTCAATTTACACGCGTAACTTGCAGGTTTTCGTTACAGACCTCGGGCCCTCGGTTTCATTATGCTTGTATTTTAAGCGTTGTTTCCGATGATGAGTAAATTACACTTGTATCTTAGTACAGGTGTGAAACAATCCAGAGCTCCCAAGCGCGGCCTTACCATTTCATGCCATCTCAGTCTCTCGAAGGTGCTCATAGGTGCCTGATGATACTGGCTTCCTGAATGAGCAGCGGGCGCTGTATCAGACCATCCATAGGGCCCGCGAGGCCCTCTCCGTCGTCCTTCGAGTTGTTGCGCTCGCCGTGGCACCGAGCATTGTCAACATGGTCAACGAACATGAGGAATCAGGAGATGACTTTAGTTGGAGAGGATGACAGTACGGACCCACTAGGGCCATAGCCATACATACGCAAGTTCCTCCTTATTATATACAACTATAATTTTTTTGCTTTCTCCTGGTTTCTTGACATCACGGTCCCACACCATCATCAACCTATATAGTCAATAAACGAGAGAATTGCACAAGGAGCAGCCGACAGTTGGGAACCAGCAGCTCGAGCAGTATTTGTTTTTTTAGGTGTAAGCGGAGTTTTTCTTGAGCGATGCTTTTGTTGTTGTTCATAGGAGCAGTGTGTCAACTGGGCGGGCTGTGGCCTGTCTAGCCCAGGCTATTATTTTATGTCGACCAAAATATCCAGCCCGGATATTATTAATTTCAAGGTGAAAATGGCTAGCCAAGCTATACTTTTTTGCGGAATACCCAACCCAGGTCAACTTGTTATTCCCCGCTCCGCTGGGCAGTAAATCTTTCGTATGAGGGATGCAGTAGTCCTAACAAGAAAATGGGCCTTAACAAACAATAAATGGGATGTAATTATAAAAACTGGGCTGTAAATATACAAAAACACACCAAAAGGTAATTAGTTTCAAAAATATTATTTTTTGAATTTGGAAATTTTAATTTCATTACTTATTGCGCGCGCAATATTTCTTTAGATTTTTACCTAATAAAAATTCATTTTGAAATTATATTTAATCCGACTCGAAATTTCGGGATAAAAATATTCCGGATCCCATCAAAATGTGGGATTTTTGGTTGAATTTTGTTTTGAGAGGCTGGTTGAAATTATTAATTGTTGTCATGGCTAGAAAATGGCTGTAATTTTAACACACTATAAATGGGTTGTAGTAAATTCCATTAGAATTCAAAAATGGCTTTACATTATTACAATGGGCTATATGTTCTCTGCCACAGATGTGATGCTCACTTGTGGGTCTACTATTTTTTTTGAGAATTATAGTCAGTGACGCATACGGAAGGCTTGTGGGCCTACTAAGGCGTACTGAAGGCTTTGTAAACTTATAGTCAAGACACAATTCTAGCAGCAGTGGTCGTTGGATGTCCATCCAACGGCTGTAGTGCTTCTTCAATCTCGGATATTCTTGCTTCATCCACCCAAACCACTGCTGGCGGTACCACCTGCTACCGCCTCCCATGGACGGATGTGCTGTCGCACAGGCTTCACCGGCCCACTCTACTCCCAAACGTCGTCCAGGCCATTCCTCTACTCACGAACACCTCATGTTTTTCTCCGGTGATGGCAGCCTCACACCACAACCGAACCAGTGAACCCTCGTAGTCCCCTCTGCATGGGCATCCATTCCTGTGTCTTCGCCGGCTCCGGGTCGTTCCCTTCGTAATACTCGCCATCGTTCACTGTGTTGGTTCTCTCGGCGCGGCATGGTCAACTTTGTCAAGAAACGACAGCCATCGGATGAGGCATGTACGTGGATTGGCTGACAGTAGGGACCCACAGGGCCCATGGCCGCACGGAGCAAGTGCCCCCGTATTATGCGAAAACAAATAATTTCCCCCCTGACAGGTTTGACCCACCAGCTACATCCTCGCACGCAAGGAAGTGCTTCCTTTCTTACACGGAAATAAAAAGTTTCCTCTCCCTGACAGCTGGGACCCACCAGCTTTATTATGATCCTTTTGGTGAAAATATAGATTGTACCGAAGATGCTAAATTGTTTTCTTTTTATTATAACTCAAAAAAAGGAGAAATAAAAAAACCCAGAAAACATCTTCGCACGCAAGGAAGTGCCACCTTATTACGTGAAAAAGTTGATTCCCCCTACTGGCTGGGACCTACTAGATTTGGAGGCTGACTTGTGGTCCTACTAAGTTAACGCATACGCAAGGCTTTGTCAACTTAGTCAATAAATGATTCTAGCTGCACTGACCGTTGGATGTTAATCTAACGGCCAAGCTGTGTCTTCAACCTCTAGTCTTGTTGCTCTAGCCGCCCAAACCTGCGCCTGCCATACCGCCTGGTCTAGCCTCCCATGGCCGTTTGTGCTGTCGCGTAGGCCTCACCGCCCGACCATACTACTACTGGCCAGGCCTTCCCTCTACTCACCCATACCCCTGTTATTCTTCGGAGACGGTAGCCTCAAACCACAGCCGAAGCAGTCAACCCTCATACTCCCCTCCGTGTGGGCATCCATTGATGTGTATTCCCCATCTCCGGGTCATTCCCTTCCTAGGTTGTGCCGTCGTACACCACCTTGATGCTCTCGGGAGGTACGACATCTCCAACGCGGTCAACGAACGACAACCATCAGAAGAGGGTTGTAAGTGGAGAGGCTGACAGTTGGGTCAATGGCCGCACGCAAGGAAGTGCCTCCTTATTACGTGCAAAATAATGATTCCTCCACCTGGCACCTCGAACCTACCAGAAGGGCCTCTGTATTTTGCGAAAAACAGTTCCCCCTAGCAGCTGGGACCCATCGGCTTTATCTTCGCACAGAAGGAACTGCTTCTAACTCCTTACAGGTGGGACCCACCAGGTTGAAGCTAAGGTAGTGTTATTTGTCCGGCCGCGAACGTGTACATACATAGCGGTCGATCGGTGTCTCTGCAGCGACGTACCGTGGACGAGTAAGGACCGGCATGTGTTGAAGTAGAGGCGCTAACGTAGCATGTCACGCAGTACCGTCTATACCGTATACACGTACGTATGGCCACACTGCAAGATAGTAAATATGGCTACGTACGTACACACGGGCGGGGTCTCTAACACGTACAGTGACTAATCCTGTTCATCGGAAGCCAACCGGCTGGGTCGGAAAGGAGAAATTGCTACATGCTCATGGGGAGGCAATGAAATGCGTCGTGTTCATTGGGAGGCAACAAAATACGTATTGTTCATCGGGAGCCAACCGGCTTGGATGAAACAGCCGAAACGAGGTCTGGCGTGTCGTAGAACGGAGGAAATGAGCCTTCTGTTCGACCACGTACAGTCGAAACGGGGTCCTGTTCATCGAGAAGGGTCTGGCGTACCGCAAAACGGAGGAAACGGACATGTGTTCGATCGCGTATGGTCAAAACGGGGTCCTGTTGATCGGGAGGGGTGTGGCGTACCGCAAAACAGACGAAACAAACTTGTGTTGGAGCGCCTACGGTCGAAACGGGGTCCTGTTCATCGAGAGAGCTGTGGCTTACCGCAAAACGGGACTCCACGGGCTACTGTTCATCCACCGTCGACTCCCTACAGCCTCCACCTGCTACTGTTCATCCACCGTCGACTTCCTCCAGCCTCCACCAGCTACTGTTCATCCACGGGGTCTTGTTCATCCAGCCTCCACCGGCTACTGTTCATCCAGCCCTCCATGGGGTCCTGTTCATCCAGCCTCCATCAGATCCTATTTAACCAACCTTCCACGGGGTCCTGTTCAACCAGCCCTCGATGGGGTCCTATTCAATTAGCCCTCCATGGGGTCCTGTTCAACCAGCCCTCCATGGGGTCCCTCCACCGGCTACTGTTCATCCACCCCACCTCCTTGATCTGGGTCCTGTTCATCAAGTGGCAACGGCCTCTACTACCATGAGATCATGTTCATCCAACCCCCAATGGGAATTATTCATCAAGTGGCAGCATCGATTGGCTTCGGTTAGCAGCAGTAGCGAAGGAATCACTCGGGTTCAGTTAACAGGAAGGGATCGATCGGGGATCAGTAACGTAGCTAGTGCAATCGCTCAGGTTCAGTTAGAGCCCAATGCCTCGCTCGGGTTCAGCTAGAACGCAATGCCTTGCACGCAAGCGTGTACGTGTACGAGAGAAACGCGCAAACCTTCGTGCATCGCTCGGCCCCGACCACCCACTGTAACCGGGAACTCCCCGATATTTTCCTCGCCCTTGCTTCTACCATGATTTTTCTGTCATGGACGGCCCAAAGAATGTCATGCAGGTGCGTCTCCAGCCCGCCCAGGACGAAAAGCCCATTTTCTGTCATGATTTTTTGTCATAGAAGTAGGAGCCCACCACATCTATGATGATACCGGGTTTTGTCACACTTATCGTCATAGAAGTGTCATAAGCATGACAGAATTTTTTTCGTTCGGCCCAAAATGTCACGGATGCATCTTTTTTTGTAGTGCAAGTCATCGACCGGTGCGGTGTCAAGCCCCTAACTGACTAAGTGGCTGCTTCCTGCCACATGGCAGCCACTTCCTATAGAAAACACCTCCATATGACACCCGTCCTGAGACGTGTCAAGAAAGCTGGCGCGAAGCTAGCAAAACAGCCCAGCAAGGCCAGCCAGGCACGCTGTGATGTGACACTGAGCGGCGCATTTAATGCGCTCTGTCCGCCTGCAGAGTTAAGTATGATATCACTGTTTGCTATCATATCAGTGTGTAAAAGACTGATTTGCCACTGTGGTGACCCCTTCATCTATAAAAGGAGGCCCATGGGAACCGTAGAAAGGATTCGGACCCTTGCACATTCATACGCGCATAGCCACTCATGCCCCAAGGGAACCCTGCTGATAACCCACAAGTATAGGGGATCACAACAGTTTTTGAGGGTAGAGTATTCAACCCAAATTTATTGGTTCGACACAAGGGGAGCCAAAGAATATTCTCAAGTATTAGCAGCTGAGTTGTCAATTCAACCACACATGAAAGACTTAATATATGCAGCAAAGTATTTAGTAGCAAAGTAGTATGGAAGTAACGGTAACGATGGCAACAGTAACATTAACAGTTTTGTAGTGATTGTAACAGTGGCAATGGAGAACTAACTTAGCAAGGATCAATATGTGAAAAGCTCATAGGCAATGGATCAATGATGGATAATTATGTCGGACGCAATTCATCATGCAACAGTTATAACATAGGGTGACACAGAACTAGCTCCAGTTCGTCAATGTAATGTAGGCATGTATTCCGAATATAGTCCTACATGCTTATGGAAAAGAACTTGCATGACATCTTTTGTCCTAGCCTCCCGTGGCAGCGGGGTCCTATTGGAAACTAAGGGATATTAAGGCCTCCTTTTAATAGAGTACCGGACCAAAGCATTAGCACTTAGTGAATACATGAACTCCTCAAACTACGGTCATCACCGGGAAGTGTCCCAACTATTGTCACTTCGGAGTTTGCCGGATCATAACACGTAGTAGGTGACGATAACTTGCAAGATATGATCAAGAACTCACATATATTCATGAAAACATAATAGGTTCAGACCTGAAATCATGGCACTCGGGCCCTAGTGACAAGCATTAAGCATGGCAAAGTCATAGCAACATCAATCTTAGAACATAATGGATACTAGGGATCAAACCCTAACAAAACTAACTTGATTACATGGTAAATCTCATCCAACCCATCACCGTCCAGCAAGCCTATGGTGGGATTACTCACGCACGGCGGTGAGCATCATGAAATTGCTGATGGAGGATGGTTGATGATGACGATGGCGACGGATTCCCCTCTCCGGAGCCCGAACGGACTCCAGATCAGCCCTCCCGAGGAAGATTAGGGCTTGGCGGCGGCTTCGTATCGTAAAACTCGATGAATCCTTCTCTCTGATTTTTTTCTCCCCAAAAGTGAATATATAGAGTTGGAGTTCAGGTCGGTGGAGGTCCAGGGGACCCACGAGGCAGGGGGTGCACCCCAGGGGGGTGGGCTTGCCCTGCACCCTCGTGGACTGGGTGTGGGTCCTCCTCTGTTGATTCTTTTGACAATATTTTTTATTAATTCCAAAACGTGACTCGACGAAGTTTCAGGTCATTCCAAGAACTTTTGTTTCTGCACAATAAGAACACCATGGCAGTTCTGCTGAAAACAATGTTAGTCCGGGTTAGTTCCATTCAAATCATGCAAGTTAGAGTCCAAAACAAGGGCAAAAGTGTTTGGAAAAGTAGATACGTTGGAGACGTATCAACTCCCCCAAGCTTAAACCTTTGCTTGTCCTCAAGCAATTCAGATGACAAACTGAAAGTGATAAAGAAACACTTTTACAAACTCTGTTTGATCTTGTTGTTGCAAATATGTAAAGCCAGCATTGAAGTTTTCAGCAAAGATTATGAACTAACCACATTCACAATAACACTGAGGTCACACATTTACTCATACCAATGGCATAATCAACTAGCGATCAATAATAATAAATCTCGGATGACAACACTTTTTCGAAACAATCATAATATGATATAACAAGATGGTATCTCGCTAGCCCTTTCTGAGACCGTAAAACATAAATGCAGAGCGACCCTGAAGATAAAGGACTGACTAGACATTGTAATTCATGGCAAAAGAGATCTAGTCACAGTCATACTCAATGTAAATTAATAGCAATGCATGCAAATGACAGCGGTGCTCTCCAACTGGTGCTTTCTAATAAGAGGATGATGACTCAACATAAAAGTAAATAGATAGGCCTTTCGTAGAGGGAAGCAGGGATTATAGAGAAGCCAGAGCTCGAGTTTTGAAACAGAGATAAGTAATATTTTGAGCGGCATACTTTCATTGTCAACATAGCAACCAAGCGATCTCGATATCTTCCATGCTACATACATTATAGGCGGTTCCCAAACAAAACGGTAAAGTTTATACTACCCCACCACCAACAAGCACATTCCACGGCTGGTCTGAAACAATGGGTACCGTCCAACTAACAACAATCCTAGGGGAGTTTCGTTTGCAATTATTTTGATTTTATTTGAGCATGGGACTAGGCATCCCGGTTACCGGCCATTTTCTTGTGAATGATGAGCGGAGTCCACTCATCATGAGAATAACCCACCTAGCATGGAAGATATAGGCAACCTAGTTGATACATGAGCTATTCGAGCATACAAAACAGAATTTCATTCGAAGGTTTAGAGTTTGGCACATACAAATTTACTTGGAATGGCAGGTAAATACCGCATATAGGAAGGTATGGTGGACTCATATGGAACAACTTTGGGGTTTATGGAAGTGGATGTACAAGAATATTCCCGCTTAGTACAAGTGAAGGCTAGAAAGGGACTGGGAAGCGACCGACTAGAGAGCGACAACAGTCATGAACATGCATTAAAATTAACCAACAATGAGTGCAAGCATGAGTAGGATATAAATCACCATGAACATAAATATCGTGGAGGCTATGTTGATTCTGTTTCAACTTCATGCGTGAATATGTGCCAAGTCAAGCCACTCGAATCATTCAAAGGAGGATACCACCCTATCATACCACATCACAACCATTTTAATAGCATGTTGGCACGCAACGTAAACCATTATAAACTCCTATCTAATTAATCATGGCATGAGCAACTATAATCTCTAATTGTCATTGAAAACATGTTTCATTCATAATAGGTTGAATCAGGAACGATGAACTAATCATATTTACAAAAACAAGATAGGTCGAGTTCATACCAACTTCTCTCATCTCAATCATTTCATCATATATCATTATTTCCTTTCACTTGCACGACCGAATGGTGTGTATAATAATAATAGTGCACGTGCATTGAACTAAGCTGGAATCTGCAAACATTTAAATCAAAGGAGAAGACAGGGTAATATGGGCTCTTGGTTAGATCAACAATAATGCATCTGAGAACCACTCAACATTTTTATCGTGGTCTTCTCCTCTCGACCCCCAAAGAAAAGAAAAGAATTTCATAGAATGAAAAAGACTATTTACACGGGAAAGCTCCCAACAAGCAAAAGAAGAATGGAAATTTTTTTTTCTGGGTTTTCTTTTAATATTACTACTACAAGCATGGAAAGTAAACTAGCTAAAAGCTACAACTAATTTTTTTTATCTCAAAGTTTTTCAAACACACAAGAAGAAAGCAAGAAAATAAACTAGCATGGATAGTACAATGAAAAAGTATGAACACCGACAACTAGAATGAGTGTGTGAATATGAATGTAATGTCGGTGAGAAATACGTACTCCCCCAACCTAAGACTTTTGGCCTAAGTTGGTCTATGGCCACGGCTGGCCTGGCGGATATCCAAAGTTGTAGTCGGGGTTGTACTTAGATGCAGTAGCTACTGCCTGGAGAGCTGCAGCCTAGAGGCGAGCCGCCTCCGTCCTCCTCTCATATTCATTTGCCTCCTCCCTGGTTATAAAATATCTTCTGTTTGCCTTAAAGTTAAAGAAAGTAGGAGCAGGGAGAGTGATATGGACAATACGCTGTCAGTCAAAGATTAGTCGGTACTGGAGGAACTGTTCGTTCCTCTCAAGAAACTGATGGCGAACCATAGCATTATAATCTAGATAAGCAGGTGGCATCAATATCATTTCCATTTATGGGTACACCAAGATAATCAGCTAAACGAGTTGCATAAATTCCACCAAATAAATCCCCACTTTTACCATTAAGATGTAACCTCCGTGCAATAATGGCCCCCAAGTTATATTGTTTATCACCTAATACCGCACTCTTGTGGACAGTAAGATCTAGAACGCACATGTGACAAACCTCATCTTTAACGTTAATGCATCTACCTATAAAGAGAGCAAAGTAATGTATGAAAGGGAAATGAATGCTCCCTATGGTAGCTTGTGCGACTTCTCTAGTTTCTCCCACGGTGATACTAGCAAGAAAATCTTTATATTCAGATTTGTGAGGTTCACTAAAGTTGCCCCACTGTGGGATTTTACAAGTAGTGTCAAAATCTTCAAGGTCCATGGTATATGATTTATCATAGAGATCAAATAAAACAGTGTAAGTGTTGCGCATGCATGAAAATTTAAACGTCCTCACAAAGGAATCAGTGAGGTAATAGTATTGTTGGCACTTATCTGATACGAAGTCCTCAAGATTAGCATTACGTACATGCGCATCAAATTCGTCCTTGAAGCCTTCTTGGACCATAAACTCTTTCGATGGCCATTCACAAGGCCGCACTTGAGCTTCCCTTGGTGGTTCAAGGTCCGGCTCATGTATCGCGAGCCTTGGTTCTTGCTACCTTGAAGAACCACCTTGGTACATTTTCCTAAACATTTTTCTTCCTCTAAAAAATTTCTGAAATTTTTAGTGACTCAAAATAAAAGTGAACCAAACTTAACAAGATTGATAGCAACTACTCCCACAAGTGCCTAGAGGCTATACCATGCATTAAAACTACTTTGGACCATATCAATTTGACATGCAAGCTCAAGAACAGGGTCACCTCAGCAACAAAAATTTGCAATAAATAAAGCAGTATAACAAAAACTAATTGGACCATTGGAGGAGTCACATACCGAAGAACAATCCCCCAAAGAAGATTTGTGAATGGAGCTTTGAGCAAGGAGACTGAAAATGGCAGCAAAACGAGCTAGAACACGGGTTTGAGCTACGGGATGATTTTTTTCTGGAGGAAGACGAAGTGTGTGGGTGCTGGAATAAGTGGAGGGGGTCCATGTGGTTCCCATGAGGCAGGGGGCACGCCCAGGGGGTAGGGCGCGCCCTGCACCCTCGTGACCAAATGGTGGGTCCCCCCTGGTGTGTTCTAAGTGCCAGAAATTTTCAAATATTCTACAAAAAATCCTACTCAATTTTCAAGGTATTTGGAGCTTTTATTTTTAGGTTTTTTATTGCACGGATAATTTAGAAAACAGACAAAAAATACTATTTTTGCTTTATTTAGTCTAAATAATAGAGAGTAAAAGGAGGGTACAGAAGGTTGTGTCTTCTAACTTCACCCATCTCATGCTCATCAAGGGAATCCACTAACAAGGTTGATCAAGTCTTGATAACGAACTTCTTTCGAATAACATGAAACCGGAGAATTTTCGAAACACACTAGGTTACCTCAAACGAGGATGTGCATGTCCCCAACAATAAGAATATCATATTTCTTTTTGACAGTAGGAAGAGGGAATTCAAAACCTCCAATAGTAATCGTTGAGATTTTTCCAATAGAATTGATACTATGAACTTGAGGTTGTTTCTTCGGAAAGTGTACCGTATGCTCATTACCATTAACATGAAAAGTGACATTGCCTTTGTTGCAATCAATAACAGCCCCTGCAGTATTTAGAAAAGGTCTACCAAGGATAATTGACATACAGTCGTCCTCGGGAATATCAAGAATAACAAAGTCTGTTAAAATAGTAACATTTGCAACCACAACAGGCACATCCTCACAAATACCGACGGGTATAGCAGTTGATCTATCGGCCATTTGCAAAGAGATTTCAGTAGGTGTAAACTTATTCCAATCAAGTCTACGATATAAAGAGAGAGGCATAAGACTAACACGGGCTCCAAGATCACACAAAGCAGTTTTAACATAATTTCTTTTAATGGAGCATGGTATAGTTGGTACTCCTGGATCTCCAAGTTTCTTTGGTACTCCACCCTTAAAGGTATAATTGGCAAGCATGGTGGAAATTTCAGCTTCTGGTATCTTTCTTTTATTTGTAACAATATCTTTCATATACTTAGCATAAGGATTCATTTTAAGCATATCAGTCAAACGCATATGCAAAAAGCTAGGTCTAATCATTTCAGCAAAGCGCTCAAAATCCTCATCATCCTTTTTCTTGGATGGCTTAGGAGGAAAAGGCATGGGTTTCTGAACCCATGGTTCTCTTTTTTACCGTGCTTCCTAGCAACAAAGTATCTCTTATCATAATGTTGATTCTTTGATTGTGGGTTATCAAGATCAACAATAGGTTCAGTCCCTACATCATTGTTATTACTAGGTTGGGCATCAACATGAACATCATCATTAACATTATCACTAGGTTCATGTTCATTACCAGATTGTGTTTCGGCATCAGAAATATAAATATCATTGGGATTCTCAGGGGTGTCAACAACAGGTTCACTAGAAGCATGTAAAGTCCTATCATTTTTCTTTTTCTTTTTCTTAGAAGGACTAGGTGCATCAACATTAGTTCTCTGAGAATCTTACTCAACTCTCTTAGGATGGCCCTCCGGATACAAAGGTTCCTGGGTGCACTTGCGAACCTGTTCACGGGATCCGATCGGCTATGTGGGATACCGGCAAGGAGGAGACGACTTAGGGAACGTGAGGCAACCAAGTGGACATGCTGCCGCAACTCTTCTTCCGCTACAAGGCACTATGCGTCTAGTGGTAACGATCTGTGATCCATTCCCATAGCATGTTCCTGGATGTTTTGCGTGTAGGAAATTTTAATTTGCAGTCGACACACCCTACCATAGAACCCAACAATATAAGCATTACGTTTCAATTTTCTACCAACATAAGCATTGAAGTTTTCTTGTTTACCAATAAAATTATCAAACTCATCCAAGCATTGACTAGCAGACTTATTACGAGGAATATCACCTTCATCAAATCTATAGAGAGAATTTAACTCTATTACCTGTGTCGGGTTATTAAGACCATGTATTTCTTCAATAGGTTGTAAATTCTTAACATCTTCAGCTTTAATAGCTTTTTCTTTCATAGATTTCTTTGCCTCTTGCATATCTTCAGGACTGAGAAATAGAATACCCTTTTTCTTCGGATTTGGCTTAGGAGTAGGTTCAGGAAGTGTCCAATCATTATCATTACTCAATATATTATTCAATAGCAATTCAGCTTGCTCAACAGTTCTTTCCCTGAAACACAACCAACCCAACTATCCAGGTGGTCTCTAGAAGCATCGGTTAGTTCGTTATAAAAGATATCAAGTATTTTATTTTTCTTGAGTGGATGATCAGGCAAATCATTAAGTAATTTGAGAAGCCCCCCCCCCCAAGCTTGTGGGAGACTCTCTTCTTCAATTTGCACAAAATTAAATATTCCCCTTAAGGTAGCTTGTTTCTTATGAGTGGGGAAATATTTTGTAGAGAAGTAATAAATCATATCCTGGGGACTACGCACACAACCATGAGCAAGAGAGTTAAACCATACTTTAGCATCACCCTTTAGTGAGAAAGAAAACAATTTAAGGACATAATAATAGCGATTTTTTCTCATGAGTGAATAGGGTGGCTATATCATTAAATTTAGTAAGATGTGCCACAACAGTTTCAGATTCATAGCCATAGGAAGGATCATATTCATCCAAAGTAATTAAATCAGGACCGTCGTGTGCGTAGCGCCTTGTATTTCGTACGCGATCACTCAAACTGTTCGAATGCGATTCTATGCCTAACTTTGTTTTGCAGGTTTGATGTGAATAGTATGGCTCATGTGTATGTGATGCATGTGTGTAAATTATACATCGCCTGCGTGTCATGTTTGTCAGCCGGCAGGAGCCAAAGTATTGTCATTATAGTGTATAACGACCTGCATGTCGACTTGTGACTCTATGTAAAATTCATTACTAGTTGTAGTTGGATAATAGAGATCATGTTGGTGGCTTGATGTCCCGGCATGACAAATAAGATGGAGTTCCTAGATGGTCATCGGAGTCGGAGCCGACCTAGAAGAACAACAATGAAGGAGCCATACTATTTCATAATATATGTTTATTTGTGATTGTTATGCTTCTTGTTTTCTATGCATGGTAGAATGGTAGAAACATCACTCATGAATATCAAGCGAATTGCCATCCCCGATGTTGCACCTTCGCACGTCAAGTACGTCTAGTAGTGGGCTCATAAAATTGGGGTGCTGCGAGCACTACAAAAAAAAGACACATCTGTGACAATTTGGACTGAACGAAATTTTTTTCTGTCATACATTGACACTTCTATGACGATAATTGTGACAAAACCCGGTATCATCATAGATGTAGTGGGCTCCTACTTCTATGACAAAAAATCATGACAGAAAATGGGCTTTTCATCCTGGGCGGGCCGGAGATGCAGCTGCATGACATTCTTTGGGCCGTCCATGACGGAAAAAACCATGGTAGAAGCGAGGGCGAGGAAAATTTCGGGGAGTTCCCGGTTACGGTGGGAGGTCGGGGGCCGAGCGATGCGCGTTTCTCTCATACATGTACGCGCGTGTGTGCGAGGCATTGGCTCTAACTGAACCCGAGCGAGGCGTTGGGCTCTAACTAAACCCGACCGATTGCACTGCAGGCTACGCGTTACTGAACCCAAGGGATCGATCGATGGCTGTTAACTGAACCCGATCGAGCGGTTCCTTCGCTACTGCTGCTAACTGAAGCCGATTGATGCTGCCTCTCGGATGAACAGTGAGCGTTG